>NW_028327178.1:64004201-64304201 GCF_987537825.1 Furipterus horrens | reverse complement strand
ACCGTGGATCTAGTAAACGTCGAAATTTTGAATCTTAAAATGCCCCCAAGCTCATGACCCTTTTCCTGGCCCATTTTGAGTATCTAACCCGGAGATCTTGTGTAATCCCTGCAAAAGCTCAATGCTGAGCCGGGAACCCTCAGTGTAAAGTTTTAAATTTGAAGAGCTCCCATTTAAACGACCCCCCAAAAAGAATGGAGGCCCAATAAAAGAAATAAATACATGACACTGAATATGCCCCTCTTGGAACTGTGTTGCACAGATGGTGTAAGAAACTGTATTTGTACATTTCTGAGCACACAGGCCCTAAGTGCGGCCTATGTGGCTGTGATCGCTGAACCATAGACCCCGCTCGCGACAAAGAAACCCTTACCCATGGATCTTACAGAATACAAAAGTATTCTGACAAAGAACCCGTTTGGATGAAGAAACCTGCTGGCATGGAATTTCAGTCTCTTCAGACCTCCTTAGCATAGCTCCCTCTGAACATGGAAGGTCAGGGCCTCAAGACTTTGAAGATCCATTCAAGAAGCCTGGAATGTCCTGGCCATGGATGGCCCTATAATATCCTCCCTAATCAGTGCCCCTGTGGCCTATGTGCCACCTCTGTAATAGGTAAGCCCCTTTTATGCATCTTCCATAGCTTGGAACTATCAGGATGTGACCCCTTCCTGGAACTGTACTGCTTGGGTGTTAAACTGCGTGATATGGCTCCCCTTCATCATCTACCCAACCGATCGCGTTTATCACCACGCCCTGTAGCCCCCGACAAAGAATCTTCTGAGTACCGACGTACCTCTTTGCAGACTTCTTCGTTTGGGCCCTCTAAACGTGTAGCGTGCGTTCGTTAACTCTCTGGGTGTGAACTCTCAATACCGTGACGATGGCTCGCACGTCGCCCCTTGGGCCTGTGACTTTCCTGTAAGTGCACTTTTATGAGCATGGATGCTCTGATTTCAAAGGAGCCCGTTCAAATACAACGACTGAAACTCTGTGAAATCACAGAAAATGCGCCAGACAACGAGCCCTCATCTGGGTGGACCCACACTGAGAATGGGAGACATCTTAGTGCTAATGCCAGTGAGCATCAGCATCTGGATGTGGCCCATGCCGAGGAAAACTCGTGACTGTGAGCCTCCTGAACCTGACCTCTCTGGGTCATCACTAGTAACCGTGGATCTAGTAAGCGTCGAAATTTTGAATCTTTAAATGCCCCCAAGCTCATGACCCTTTTCCTGGCCCATTTTGAGTATCTAACCCGGAGATCTTGTGTAATCCCTGCAAAAGTTCAATGCTCAGCCAGGAACCCTCAGTGTAAAGTTTTAAATTTGAAGAGCTCCCATTTAAACGACCCACCAAAAAGAACGGAGGCCCAATAAAAGAAATAAATACATGACACTGAATATGCCCCTCTTGGAACTGTGTTGCACAGATGGTGTAAGAAACCGTATTTGTACATTTCTGAGCACACAGGCCCTGAGTGCGGCCTAGGTGGCTATGATCGCTGAACCATAGACCCCGCTCGCGACAAAGAAACCCTTACCCATGGATCTTACAGAATACAAAAGTATTCTGACAAAGAACTCGTTTGGATGAAGAAACCTGCTGGCATGGAATTTCAGTCTCTTCAGACCTCCTTAGCATAGCTCCCTCTGAACATGGAAGGTCAGGGCCTCAAGACTTTAAAGATCCTGGAATGTCCTGGCCATGGATGGCCCTATAATATCCTCCCTAATCAGTGCCCCTGTGGCCTATGTGCCACCTCTGTAATAGGTAAGCCCCTTTTATGCATCTTCCATAGCTTGGAACTCTCAGGATGTGACCCCTTCCTGGAACTGTACTGCTTGGGTGTTAAACTGCGTGATATGGCTCCCCTTCATCATCTACCCAACCGATCGCGTTTATCACCACGCCCTGTAGCCCCCGACAAAGAATCTTCTGAGTACCGACGTACCTCTTTGCAGACTTCTTCGTTTGGGCCCTCTAAACGTGTAGCGTCCGTTCGTTAACTCTCTGGGTGTGAACTCTCAATACCGTGACGATGGCTCGCACGTCGCCCCTTGGGCCTGTGACTTTCCTGTAAGTGCACTTTTATGAGCATGGATGCTCTGATTTCAAAGGAACCCGTTCAAATACAACGACTGTAACTCTGTGAAATCACAGAAAATGCGCCAGACAACGAGCCCTCATCTGGGTGGACCCACACTGAGAATGGGAGACATCTTAGTGCTAATGCCAGTGAGCATCAGCATCTGGATGTGGCCCATGCCGAGGAAAACTCGTGACTGTGAGCCTCCTGAACCTGACCTCTCTGGGTCATCACTAGTAACCGTGGATCTAGTAAGCGTCGAAATTTTGAATCTTAAAATGCCCCCAAGCTCATGACCCTTTTACTGGCCCATTTTGAGTATCTAACCCGGAGATCTTGTGTAATCCCTGCAAAAGCTCAATGCTGAGCCGGGAACCCTCAGTGTAAAGTTTTAAATTTGAAGAGCTCCCATTTAAACGACCCCCCAAAAAGAATGGAGGCCCAATAAAAGAAATAAATACATGACACTGAATATGCCCCTCTTGGAACTGTGTTGCACAGATGGTGTAAGAAACTGTATTTGTACATTTCTGAGCACACAGGCCCTAAGTGCGGCCTATGTGGCTGTGATCGCTGAACCATAGACCCCGCTCGCGACAAAGAAACCCTTACCCATGGATCTTACAGAATACAAAAGTATTCTGACAAAGAACCCGTTTGGATGAAGAAACCTGCTGGCATGGAATTTCAGTCTCTTCAGACCTCCTTAGCATAGCTCCCTCTGAACATGGAAGGTCAGGGCCTCAAGACTTTGAAGATCCATTCAAGAAGCCTGGAATGTCCTGGCCATGGATGGCCCTATAATATCCTCCCTAATCAGTGCCCCTGTGGCCTATGTGCCACCTCTGTAATAGGTAAGCCCCTTTTATGCATCTTCCATAGCTTGGAACTCTCAGGATGTGACCCCTTCCTGGAACTGTACTGCTTGGGTGTTAAACTGCGTGATATGGCTCCCCTTCATCATCTACCCAACCGATCGCGTTTATCACCACGCCCTGTAGCCCCCGACAAAGAATCTTCTGAGTACCGACGTACCTCTTTGCAGACTTCTTCGTTTGGGCCCTCTAAACGTGTAGCGTCCGTTCGTTAACTCTCTGGGTGTGAACTCTCAATACCGTGACGATGGCTCGCACGTCGCCCCTTGGGCCTGTGACTTTCCTGTAAGTGCACTTTTATGAGCATGGATGCTCTGATTTCAAAGGAACCCGTTCAAATACAACGACTGTAACTCTGTGAAATCACAGAAAATGCGCCAGGCAACGAGCCCTCATCTGGGTGGACCCACACTGAGAATGGGAGACATCTTAGTGCTAATGCCAGTGAGCATCAGCATCTGGATGTGGCCCATGCCGAGGAAAACTCGTGACTGTGAGCCTCCTGAACCTGACCTCTCTGGGTCATCACTAGTAACCGTGGATCTAGTAAGCGTCGAAATTTTGAATCTTTAAATGCCCCCAAGCTCATGACCCTTTTCCTGGCCCATTTTGAGTATCTAACCCGGAGATCTTGTGTAATCCCTGCAAAAGTTCAATGCTCAGCCAGGAACCCTCAGTGTAAAGTTTTAAATTTGAAGAGCTCCCATTTAAACGACCCACCAAAAAGAACGGAGGCCCAATAAAAGAAATAAATACATGACACTGAATATGCCCCTCTTGGAACTGTGTTGCACAGATGGTGTAAGAAACCGTATTTGTACATTTCTGAGCACACAGGCCCTGAGTGCGGCCTAGGTGGCTATGATCGCTGAACCATAGACCCCGCTCGCGACAAAGAAACCCTTACCCATGGATCTTACAGAATACAAAAGTATTCTGACAAAGAACTCGTTTGGATGAAGAAACCTGCTGGCATGGAATTTCAGTCTCTTCAGACCTCCTTTGCATAGCTCCCTCTGAACATGGAAGGTCAGGACCTCAAGACTTTAAAGATCCTGGAATGTCCTGGCCATGGATGGCCCTATAATATCCTCCCTAATCAGTGCCCCTGTGGCCTATGTGCCACCTCTGTAATAGGTAAGCCCCTTTTATGCATCTTCCATAGCTTGGAACTCTCAGGATGTGACCCCTTCCTGGAACTGTACTGCTTGGGTGTTAAACTGCGTGATATGGCTCCCCTTCATCATCTACCCAACCGATCGCGTTTATCACCACGCCCTGTAGCCCCCGACAAAGAATCTTCTGAGTACCGACGTACCTCTTTGCAGACTTCTTCGTTTGGGCCCTCTAAACGTGTAGCGTCCGTTCGTTAACTCTCTGGGTGTGAACTCTCAATACCGTGACGATGGCTCGCACGTCGCCCCTTGGGCCTGTGACTTTCCTGTAAGTGCACTTTTATGAGCATGGATGCTCTGATTTCAAAGGAACCCGTTCAAATACAATGACTGTAACTCTGTGAAATCACAGAAAATGCGCCAGACAACGAGCCCTCATCTGGGTGGACCCACCCTGAGAATGGGAGACATCTTAGTGCTAATGCCAGTGAGCATCAGCATCTGGATGTGGCCCATGCCGAGGAAAACTCGTGACTGTGAGCCTCCTGAACCTGACCTCTCTGGGTCATCACTAGTAACCGTGGATCTAGTAAGCGTCGAAATTTTGAATCTTAAAATGCCCCCAAGCTCATGACCCTTTTCCTGGCCCATTTTGAGTATCTAACCCGGAGATCTTGTGTAATCCCTGCAAAAGCTCAATGCTGAGCCGGGAACCCTCAGTGTAAAGTTTTAAATTTGAAGAGCTCCCATTTAAACGACCCCCCAAAAAGAATGGAGGCCCAATAAAAGAAATAAATACATGACACTGAATATGCCCCTCTTGGAACTGTGTTGCACAGATGGTGTAAGAAACTGTATTTGTACATTTCTGAGCACACAGGCCCTAATTGCGGCCTATGTGGCTGTGATCGCTGAACCATAGACCCCGCTCGCGACAAAGAAACCCTTACCCATGGATCTTACAGAATACAAAAGTATTCTGACAAAGAACCCGTTTGGATGAAGAAACCTGCTGGCATGGAATTTCAGCCTCTTCAGACCTCCTTAGCATAGCTCCCTCTGAACATGGAAGGTCAGGGCCTCAAGACTTTGAAGATCCATTCAAGAAGCCTGGAATGTCCTGGCCATGGATGGCCCTATAATATCCTCCCTAATCAGTGCCCCTGTGGCCCATGTGCCACCTCTGTAATAGGTAAGCCCCTTTTATGCATCTTCCATAGCTTGGAACTCTCAGGATGTGACCCCTTCCTGGAACTGTACTGCTTGGGTGTTAAACTGCGTGATATGGCTCCCCTTCATCATCTACCCAACCGATCGCGTTTATCACCACGCCCTGTAGCCCCCGACAAAGAATCTTCTGAGTACCGACGTACCTCTTTGCAGACTTCTTCGTTTGGGCCCTCTAAACGTGTAGCGTGCGTTCGTTAACTCTCTGGGTGTGAACTCTCAATACCGTGACGATGGCTCGCACGTCGCCCCTTGGGCCTGTGACTTTCCTGTAAGTGCACTTTTATGAGCATGGATGCTCTGATTTCAAAGGAACCCGTTCAAATACAACGACTGTAACTCTGTGAAATCACAGAAAATGCGCCAGGCAACGAGCCCTCATCTGGGTGGACCCACACTGAGAATGGGAGACATCTTAGTGCTAATGCCAGTGAGCATCAGCATCTGGATGTGGCCCATGCCGAGGAAAACTCGTGACTGTGAGCCTCCTGAACCTGACCTCTCTGGGTCATCACTAGTAACCGTGGATCTAGTAAGCGTCGAAATTTTGAATCTTTAAATGCCCCCAAGCTCATGACCCTTTTCCTGGCGCATTTTGAGTATCTAACCCGGAGATCTTGTGTAATCCCTGCAAAAGTTCAATGCTGAGCCAGGAACCCTCAGTGTAAAGTTTTAAATTTGAAGAGCTCCCATTTAAACGACCCACCAAAAAGAACGGAGGCCCAATAAAAGAAATAAATACATGACACTGAATATGCCCCTCTTGGAACTGTGTTGCACAGATGGTGTAAGAAACCGTATTTGTACATTTCTGAGCACACAGGCCCTGAGTGCGGCCTAGGTGGCTATGATCGCTGAACCATAGACCCCGCTCGCGACAAAGAAACCCTTACCCATGGATCTTACAGAATACAAAAGTATTCTGACAAAGAACTCGTTTGGATGAAGAAACCTGCTGGCATGGAATTTCAGTCTCCTCTGACCTCCTTTGCATAGCTCCCTCTGAACATGGAAGGTCAGGGCCTCAAAACTTTAAAGATCCAGGAATGTCCTGGCCATGGATGGCCCTATAATATCCTCCCTAATCAGTGCCCCTGTGGCCTATGTGCCACCTCTGTAATAGGTAAGCCCCTTTTATGCATCTTCCATAGCTTGGAACTCTCAGGATGTGACCCCTTCCTGGAACTGTACTGCTTGGGTGTTAAACTGCGTGATATGGCTCCCCTTCATCATCTACCCAACCGATCGCGTTTATCACCACGCCCTGTAGCCCCCGACAAAGAATCTTCTGAGTACCGACGTACCTCTTTGCAGACTTCTTCGTTTGGGCCCTCTAAACGTGTAGCGTCCGTTCGTTAACTCTCTGGGTGTGAACTCTCAATACCGTGACGATGGCTCGCACGTCGCCCCTTGGGCCTGTGACTTTCCTGTAAGTGCACTTTTATGAGCATGGATGCTCTGATTTCAAAGGAACCCGTTCAAATACAATGACTGTAACTCTGTGAAATCACAGAAAATGCGCCAGACAACGAGCCCTCATCTGGGTGGACCCACCCTGAGAATGGGAGACATCTTAGTGCTAATGCCAGTGAGCATCAGCATCTGGATGTGGCCCATGCCGAGGAAAACTCGTGACTGTGAGCCTCCTGAACCTGACCTCTCTGGGTCATCATTAGTAACCGTGGATCTAGTAAACGTCGAAATTTTGAATCTTAAAATGCCCCCAAGCTCATGACCCTTTTCCTGGCCCATTTTGAGTATCTAACCCGGAGATCTTGTGTAATCCCTGCAAAAGCTCAATGCTGAGCCGGGAACCCTCAGTGTAAAGTTTTAAATTTGAAGAGCTCCCATTTAAACGACCCCCCAAAAAGAATGGAGGCCCAATAAAAGAAATAAATACATGACACTGAATATGCCCCTCTTGGAACTGTGTTGCACAGATGGTGTAAGAAACTGTATTTGTACATTTCTGAGCACACAGGCCCTAAGTGCGGCCTATGTGGCTGTGATCGCTGAACCATAGACCCCGCTCGCGACAAAGAAACCCTTACCCATGGATCTTACAGAATACAAAAGTATTCTGACAAAGAACCCGTTTGGATGAAGAAACCTGCTGGCATGGAATTTCAGTCTCTTCAGACCTCCTTAGCATAGCTCCCTCTGAACATGGAAGGTCAGGGCCTCAAGACTTTGAAGATCCATTCAAGAAGCCTGGAATGTCCTGGCCATGGATGGCCCTATAATATCCTCCCTAATCAGTGCCCCTGTGGCCTATGTGCCACCTCTGTAATAGGTAAGCCCCTTTTATGCATCTTCCATAGCTTGGAACTATCAGGATGTGACCCCTTCCTGGAACTGTACTGCTTGGGTGTTAAACTGCGTGATATGGCTCCCCTTCATCATCTACCCAACCGATCGCGTTTATCACCACGCCCTGTAGCCCCCGACAAAGAATCTTCTGAGTACCGACGTACCTCTTTGCAGACTTCTTCGTTTGGGCCCTCTAAACGTGTAGCGTCCGTTCGTTAACTCTCTGGGTGTGAACTCTCAATACCGTGACGATGGCTCGCACGTCGCCCCTTGGGCCTGTGACTTTCCTGTAAGTGCACTTTTATGAGCATGGATGCTCTGATTTCAAAGGAGCCCGTTCAAATACAACGACTGAAACTCTGTGAAATCACAGAAAATGCGCCAGACAACGAGCCCTCATCTGGGTGGACCCACACTGAGAATGGGAGACATCTTAGTGCTAATGCCAGTGAGCATCAGCATCTGGATGTGGCCCATGCCGAGGAAAACTCGTGACTGTGAGCCTCCTGAACCTGACCTCTCTGGGTCATCACTAGTAACCGTGGATCTAGTAAGCGTCGAAATTTTGAATCTTTAAATGCCCCCAAGCTCATGACCCTTTTCCTGGCCCATTTTGAGTATCTAACCCGGAGATCTTGTGTAATCCCTGCAAAAGTTCAATGCTCAGCCAGGAACCCTCAGTGTAAAGTTTTAAATTTGAAGAGCTCCCATTTAAACGACCCACCAAAAAGAACGGAGGCCCAATAAAAGAAATAAATACATGACACTGAATATGCCCCTCTTGGAACTGTGTTGCACAGATGGTGTAAGAAACCGTATTTGTACATTTCTGAGCACACAGGCCCTGAGTGCGGCCTAGGTGGCTATGATCGCTGAACCATAGACCCCGCTCGCGACAAAGAAACCCTTACCCATGGATCTTACAGAATACAAAAGTATTCTGACAAAGAACTCGTTTGGATGAAGAAACCTGCTGGCATGGAATTTCAGTCTCTTCAGACCTCCTTAGCATAGCTCCCTCTGAACATGGAAGGTCAGGGCCTCAAGACTTTAAAGATCCTGGAATGTCCTGGCCATGGATGGCCCTATAATATCCTCCCTAATCAGTGCCCCTGTGGCCTATGTGCCACCTCTGTAATAGGTAAGCCCCTTTTATGCATCTTCCATAGCTTGGAACTCTCAGGATGTGACCCCTTCCTGGAACTGTACTGCTTGGGTGTTAAACTGCGTGATATGGCTCCCCTTCATCATCTACCCAACCGATCGCGTTTATCACCACGCCCTGTAGCCCCCGACAAAGAATCTTCTGAGTACCGACGTACCTCTTTGCAGACTTCTTCGTTTGGGCCCTCTAAACGTGTAGCGTCCGTTCGTTAACTCTCTGGGTGTGAACTCTCAATACCGTGACGATGGCTCGCACGTCGCCCCTTGGGCCTGTGACTTTCCTGTAAGTGCACTTTTATGAGCATGGATGCTCTGATTTCAAAGGAACCCGTTCAAATACAACGACTGTAACTCTGTGAAATCACAGAAAATGCGCCAGACAACGAGCCCTCATCTGGGTGGACCCACACTGAGAATGGGAGACATCTTAGTGCTAATGCCAGTGAGCATCAGCATCTGGATGTGGCCCATGCCGAGGAAAACTCGTGACTGTGAGCCTCCTGAACCTGACCTCTCTGGGTCATCACTAGTAACCGTGGATCTAGTAAGCGTCGAAATTTTGAATCTTAAAATGCCCCCAAGCTCATGACCCTTTTCCTGGCCCATTTTGAGTATCTAACCCGGAGATCTTGTGTAATCCCTGCAAAAGCTCAATGCTGAGCCGGGAACCCTCAGTGTAAAGTTTTAAATTTGAAGAGCTCCCATTTAAACGACCCCCCAAAAAGAATGGAGGCCCAATAAAAGAAATAAATACATGACACTGAATATGCCCCTCTTGGAACTGTGTTGCACAGATGGTGTAAGAAACTGTATTTGTACATTTCTGAGCACACAGGCCCTAAGTGCGGCCTATGTGGCTGTGATCGCTGAACCATAGACCCCGCTCGCGACAAAGAAACCCTTACCCATGGATCTTACAGAATACAAAAGTATTCTGACAAAGAACCCGTTTGGATGAAGAAACCTGCTGGCATGGAATTTCAGTCTCTTCAGACCTCCTTAGCATAGCTCCCTCTGAACATGGAAGGTCAGGGCCTCAAGACTTTGAAGATCCATTCAAGAAGCCTGGAATGTCCTGGCCATGGATGGCCCTATAATATCCTCCCTAATCAGTGCCCCTGTGGCCTATGTGCCACCTCTGTAATAGGTAAGCCCCTTTTATGCATCTTCCATAGCTTGGAACTCTCAGGATGTGACCCCTTCCTGGAACTGTACTGCTTGGGTGTTAAACTGCGTGATATGGCTCCCCTTCATCATCTACCCAACCGATCGCGTTTATCACCACGCCCTGTAGCCCCCGACAAAGAATCTTCTGAGTACCGACGTACCTCTTTGCAGACTTCTTCGTTTGGGCCCTCTAAACGTGTAGCGTCCGTTCGTTAACTCTCTGGGTGTGAACTCTCAATACCGTGACGATGGCTCGCACGTCGCCCCTTGGGCCTGTGACTTTCCTGTAAGTGCACTTTTATGAGCATGGATGCTCTGATTTCAAAGGAACCCGTTCAAATACAACGACTGTAACTCTGTGAAATCACAGAAAATGCGCCAGGCAACGAGCCCTCATCTGGGTGGACCCACACTGAGAATGGGAGACATCTTAGTGCTAATGCCAGTGAGCATCAGCATCTGGATGTGGCCCATGCCGAGGAAAACTCGTGACTGTGAGCCTCCTGAACCTGACCTCTCTGGGTCATCACTAGTAACCGTGGATCTAGTAAGCGTCGAAATTTTGAATCTTTAAATGCCCCCAAGCTCATGACCCTTTTCCTGGCCCATTTTGAGTATCTAACCCGGAGATCTTGTGTAATCCCTGCAAAAGTTCAATGCTCAGCCAGGAACCCTCAGTGTAAAGTTTTAAATTTGAAGAGCTCCCATTTAAACGACCCACCAAAAAGAACGGAGGCCCAATAAAAGAAATAAATACATGACACTGAATATGCCCCTCTTGGAACTGTGTTGCACAGATGGTGTAAGAAACCGTATTTGTACATTTCTGAGCACACAGGCCCTGAGTGCGGCCTAGGTGGCTATGATCGCTGAACCATAGACCCCGCTCGCGACAAAGAAACCCTTACCCATGGATCTTACAGAATACAAAAGTATTCTGACAAAGAACTCGTTTGGATGAAGAAACCTGCTGGCATGGAATTTCAGTCTCTTCAGACCTCCTTAGCATAGCTCCCTCTGAACATGGAAGGTCAGGGCCTCAAGACTTTAAAGATCCTGGAATGTCCTGGCCATGGATGGCCCTATAATATCCTCCCTAATCAGTGCCCCTGTGGCCTATGTGCCACCTCTGTAATAGGTAAGCCCCTTTTATGCATCTTCCATAGCTTGGAACTCTCAGGATGTGACCCCTTCCTGGAACTGTACTGCTTGGGTGTTAAACTGCGTGATATGGCTCCCCTTCATCATCTACCCAACCGATCGCGTTTATCACCACGCCCTGTAGCCCCCGACAAAGAATCTTCTGAGTACCGACGTACCTCTTTGCAGACTTCTTCGTTTGGGCCCTCTAAACGTGTAGCGTCCGTTCGTTAACTCTCTGGGTGTGAACTCTCAATACCGTGACGATGGCTCGCACGTCGCCCCTTGGGCCTGTGACTTTCCTGTAAGTGCACTTTTATGAGCATGGATGCTCTGATTTCAAAGGAGCCCGTTCAAATACAACGACTGAAACTCTGTGAAATCACAGAAAATGCGCCAGACAACGAGCCCTCATCTGGGTGGACCCACACTGAGAATGGGAGACATCTTAGTGCTAATGCCAGTGAGCATCAGCATCTGGATGTGGCCCATGCCGAGGAAAACTCGTGACTGTGAGCCTCCTGAACCTGACCTCTCTGGGTCATCACTAGTAACCGTGGATCTAGTAAGCGTCGAAATTTTGAATCTTTAAATGCCCCCAAGCTCATGACCCTTTTCCTGGCCCATTTTGAGTATCTAACCCGGAGATCTTGTGTAATCCCTGCAAAAGTTCAATGCTCAGCCAGGAACCCTCAGTGTAAAGTTTTAAATTTGAAGAGCTCCCATTTAAACGACCCACCAAAAAGAACGGAGGCCCAATAAAAGAAATAAATACATGACACTGAATATGCCCCTCTTGGAACTGTGTTGCACAGATGGTGTAAGAAACCGTATTTGTACATTTCTGAGCACACAGTCCCTGAGTGCGGCCTAGGTGGCTATGATCGCTGAACCATAGACCCCGCTCGCGACAAAGAAACCCTTACCCATGGATCTTACAGAATACAAAAGTATTCTGACAAAGAACCCGTTTGGATGAAGAAACCTGCTGGCATGGAATTTCAGTCTCTTCAGACCTCCTTAGCATAGCTCCCTCTGAACATGGAAGGTCAGGGCCTCAAGACTTTGAAGATCCATTCAAGAAGCCTGGAATGTCCTGGCCATGGATGGCCCTATAATATCCTCCCTAATCAGTGCCCCTGTGGCCTATGTGCCACCTCTGTAATAGGTAAGCCCCTTTTATGCATCTTCCATAGCTTGGAACTCTCAGGATGTGACCCCTTCCTGGAACTGTACTGCTTGGGTGTTAAACTGCGTGATATGGCTCCCCTTCATCATCTACCCAACCGATCGCGTTTATCACCACGCCCTGTAGCCCCCGACAAAGAATCTTCTGAGTACCGACGTACCTCTTTGCAGACTTCTTCGTTTGGGCCCTCTAAACGTGTAGCGTCCGTTCGTTAACTCTCTGGGTGTGAACTCTCAATACCGTGACGATGGCTCGCACGTCGCCCCTTGGGCCTGTGACTTTCCTGTAAGTGCACTTTTATGAGCATGGATGCTCTGATTTCAAAGGAACCCATTCAAATACAACGACTGTAACTCTGTGAAATCACAGAAAATGCGCCAGGCAACGAGCCCTCATCTGGGTGGACCCACACTGAGAATGGGAGACATCTTAGTGCTAATGCCAGTGAGCATCAGCATCTGGATGTGGCCCATGCCGAGGAAAACTCGTGACTGTGAGCCTCCTGAACCTGACCTCTCTGGGTCATCACTAGTAACCGTGGATCTAGTAAGCGTCGAAATTTTGAATCTTTAAATGCCCCCAAGCTCATGACCCTTTTCCTGGCCCATTTTGAGTATCTAACCCGGAGATCTTGTGTAATCCCTGCAAAAGTTCAATGCTGAGCCAGGAACCCTCAGTGTAAAGTTTTAAATTTGAAGAGCTCCCATTTAAACGACCCACCAAAAAGAACGGTGGCCCAATAAAAGAAATAAATACATGACACTGAATATGCCCCTCTTGGAACTGTGTTGCACAGATGGTGTAAGAAACCGTATTTGTACATTTCTGAGCACACAGGCCCTGAGTGCGGCCTAGGTGGCTATGATCGCTGAACCATAGACCCCGCTCGCGACAAAGAAACCCTTACCCATGGATCTTACAGAATACAAAAGTATTCTGACAAAGAACTCGTTTGGATGAAGAAACCTGCTGGCATGGAATTTCAGTCTCTTCAGACCTCCTTAGCATAGCTCCCTCTGAACATGGAAGGTCAGGGCCTCAAGACTTTAAAGATCCTGGAATGTCCTGGCCATGGATGGCCCTATAATATCCTCCCTAATCAGTGCCCCTGTGGCCTATGTGCCACCTCTGTAATAGGTAAGCCCCTTTTATGCATCTTCCATAGCTTGGAACTCTCAGGATGTGACCCCTTCCTGGAACTGTACTGCTTGGGTGTTAAACTGCGTGATATGGCTCCCCTTCATCATCTACCCAACCGATCGCGTTTATCACCACGCCCTGTAGCCCCCGACAAAGAATCTTCTGAGTACCGACGTACCTCTTTGCAGACTTCTTCGTTTGGGCCCTCTAAACGTGTAGCGTCCGTTCGTTAACTCTCTGGGTGTGAACTCTCAATACCGTGACGATGGCTCGCACGTCGCCCCTTGGGCCTGTGACTTTCCTGTAAGTGCACTTTTATGAGCATGGATGCTCTGATTTCAAAGGAACCCGTTCAAATACAACGACTGTAACTCTGTGAAATCACAGAAAATGCGCCAGACAACGAGCCCTCATCTGGGTGGACCCACACTGAGAATGGGAGACATCTTAGTGCTAATGCCAGTGAGCATCAGCATCTGGATGTGGCCCATGCCGAGGAAAACTCGTGACTGTGAGCCTCCTGAACCTGACCTCTCTGGGTCATCACTAGTAACCGTGGATCTAGTAAGCGTCGAAATTTTGAATCTTTAAATGCCCCCAAGCTCATGACCCTTTTCCTGGCCCATTTTGAGTATCTAACCCGGAGATCTTGTGTAATCCCTGCAAAAGTTCAATGCTGAGCCGGGAACCCTCAGTGTAAAGTTTTAAATTTGAAGAGCTCCCATTTAAACGACCCACCAAAAAGAACGGAGGCCCAATAAAAGAAATAAATACATGACACTGAATATGCCCCTCTTGGAACTGTGTTGCACAGATGGTGTAAGAAACCGTATTTGTACATTTCTGAGCACACAGGCCCTGAGTGCGGCCTAGGTGGCTATGATCGCTGAACCATAGACCCCGCTCGCGACAAAGAAACCCTTACCCATGGATCTTACAGAATACAAAAGTATTCTGACAAAGAACTCGTTTGGATGAAGAAACCTGCTGGCATGGAATTTCAGTCTCTTCAGACCTCCTTTGCATAGCTCCCTCTGAACATGGAAGGTCAGGACCTCAAGACTTTAAAGATCCTGGAAAGTCATGGCCATGGATGGCCCTATAATATCCTCCCTAATCAGTGCCCCTGTGGCCTATGTGCCACCTCTGTAATAGGTATGCCCCTTTTATGCATCTTCCATAGCTTGGAACTCTCAGGATGTGACCCCTTCCTGGAACTGTACTGCTTGGGTGTTAAACTGCGTGATATGGCTCCCCTTCATCATCTACCCAACCGATCGCGTTTATCACCACGCCCTGTAGCCCCCGACAAAGAATCTTCTGAGTACCGACGTACCTCTTTGCAGACTTCTTCGTTTGGGCCCTCTAAACGTGTAGCGTCCGTTCGTTAACTCTCTGGGTGTGAACTCTCAATACCGTGACGATGGCTCGCACGTCGCCCCTTGGGCCTGTGACTTTCCTGTAAGTGCACTTTTATGAGCATGGATGCTCTGATTTCAAAGGAACCCGTTCAAATACAACGACTGTAACTCTGTGAAATCACAGAAAATGCGCCAGACAACGAGCCCTCATCTGGGTGGACCCACACTGAGAATGGGAGACATCTTAGTGCTAATGCCAGTGAGCATCAGCATCTGGATGTGGCCCATGCCGAGGAAAACTCGTGACTGTGAGCCTCCTGAACCTGACCTCTCTGGGTCATCACTAGTAACCGTGGATCTAGTAAGCGTCGAAATTTTGAATCTTAAAATGCCCCCAAGCTCATGACCCTTTTCCTGGCCCATTTTGAGTATCTAACCCGGAGATCTTGTGTAATCCCTGCAAAAGCTCAATGCTGAGCCGGGAACCCTCAGTGTAAAGTTTTAAATTTGAAGAGCTCCCATTTAAACGACCCCCTAAAAAGAATGGAGGCCCAATAAAAGAAATAAATACATGACACTGAATATGCCCCTCTTGGAACTGTGTTGCACAGATGGTGTACGAAACTGTATTTGTACATTTCTGAGCACACAGGCCCTGAGTGCGGCCTAGGTGGCTGTGATCGCTGAACCATAGACCCCGCTCGCGACAAAGAAACCCTTACCCATGGATCTTACAGAATACAAAAGTATTCTGACAAAGAACTCGTTTGGATGAAGAAACCTGCTGGCATGGAATTTCAGTCTCTTCAGACCTCCTTAGCATAGCTCCCTCTGAACATGGAAGGTCAGGGCCTCAAGACTTTAAAGATCCTGGAATGTCCTGGCCATGGATGGCCCTATAATATCCTCCCTAATCAGTGCCCCTGTGGCCTATGTGCCACCTCTGTAATAGGTAAGCCCCTTT
Source organism: Furipterus horrens (assembly GCF_987537825.1). Classification (NCBI taxonomy): domain Eukaryota; kingdom Metazoa; phylum Chordata; class Mammalia; order Chiroptera; family Furipteridae; genus Furipterus; species Furipterus horrens. Next base: position 64,288,460 of record NW_028327178.1, on the reverse strand, counting down.
TATGCATCTTCCATAGCTTGGAACTCTCAGGATGTGACCCCTTCCTGGAACTGTACTGCTTGGGTGTTAAACTGCGTGATATGGCTCCCCTTCATCATCTACCCAACCGATCGCGTTTATCACCACGCCCTGTAGCCCCCGACAAAGAATCTTCTGAGTACCGACGTACCTCTTTGCAGACTTCTTCGTTTGGGCCCTCTAAACGTGTAGCGTCCGTTCGTTAACTCTCTGGGTGTGAACTCTCAATACCGTGACGATGGCTCGCACGTCGCCCCTTGGGCCTGTGACTTTCCTGTAAGTGCACTTTTATGAGCATGGATGCTCTGATTTCAAAGGAACCCGTTCAAATACAACGACTGTAACTCTGTGAAATCACAGAAAATGCGCCAGACAACGAGCCCTCATCTGGGTGGACCCACACTGAGAATGGGAGACATCTTAGTGCTAATGCCAGTGAGCATCAGCATCTGGATGTGGCCCATGCCGAGGAAAACTCGTGACTGTGAGCCTCCTGAACCTGACCTCTCTGGGTCATCACTAGTAACCGTGGATCTAGTAAGCGTCGAAATTTTGAATCTTAAAATGCCCCCAAGCTCATGACCCTTTTCCTGGCCCATTTTGAGTATCTAACCCGGAGATCTTGTGTAATCCCTGCAAAAGCTCAATGCTGAGCCGGGAACCCTCAGTGTAAAGTTTTAAATTTGAAGAGCTCCCATTTAAACGACCCCCCAAAAAGAATGGAGGCCCAATAAAAGAAATAAATACATGACACTGAATATGCCCCTCTTGGAACTGTGTTGCACAGATGGTGTACGAAACTGTATTTGTACATTTCTGAGCACACAGGCCCTGAGTGAGGCCTAGGTGGCTGTGATCACTGAACCATAGACCCCGCTCGCGACAAAAAAACCCTTACCCATGGATCTTACAGAATACAAAAGTATTCTGACAAAGAACCCGTTTGGATGAAGAAACCTGCTGGCATGGAATTTCAGTCTCTTCAGACCTCCTTAGCATAGCTCCCTCTGAACATGGAAGGTCAGGGCCTCAAGACTTTGAAGATCCATTCAAGAAGCCTGGAATGTCCTGGCCATGGATGGCCCTATAATATCCTCCCTAATCAGTGCCCCTGTGGCCTATGTGCCACCTCTGTAATAGGTATGCCCCTTTTATGCATCTTCCATAGCTTGGAACTCTCAGGATGTGACCCCTTCCTGGAACTGTACTGCTTGGGTGTTAAACTGCGTGATATGGCTCCCCTTCATCATCTACCCAACCGATCGCGTTTATCACCACGCCCTGTAGCCCCCGACAAAGAATCTTCTGAGTACCGACGTACCTCTTTGCAGACTTCTTCGTTTGGGCCCTCTAAACGTGTAGCGTCCGTTCGTTAACTCTCTGGGTGTGAACTCTCAATACCGTGACGATGGCTCGCACGTCGCCCCTTGGGCCTGTGACTTTCCTGTAAGTGCACTTTTATGAGCATGGATGCTCTGATTTCAAAGGAACCCGTTCAAATACAACGACTGTAACTCTGTGAAATCACAGAAAATGCGCCAGACAACGAGCCCTCATCTGGGTGGACCCACACTGAGAATGGGAGACATCTTAGTGCTAATGCCAGTGAGCATCAGCATCTGGATGTGGCCCATGCCGAGGAAAACTCGTGACTGTGAGCCTCCTGAACCTAACCTCTCTGGGTCATCACTAGTAACCGTGGATCTAGTAAGCGTCGAAATTTTGAATCTTAAAATGCCCCCAAGCTCATGACCCTTTTCCTGGCCCATTTTGAGTATCTAACCCGGAGATCTTGTGTAATCCCTGCAAAAGCTCAATGCTGAGCCGGGAACCCTCAGTGTAAAGTTTTAAATTTGAAGAGCTCCCATTTAAACGACCCCCCAAAAAGAATGGAGGCCCAATAAAAGAAATAAATACATGACACTGAATATGCCCCTCTTGGAACTGTGTTGCACAGATGGTGTACGAAACTGTATTTGTACATTTCTGAGCACACAGGCCCTGAGTGCGGCCTAGGTGGCTGTGATCGCTGAACCATAGACCCCGCTCGCGACAAAGAAACCCTTACCCATGGATCTTACAGAATACAAAAGTATTCTGACAAAGAACCCGTTTGGATGAAGAAACCTGCTGGCATGGAATTTCAGTCTCTTCAGACCTCCTTAGCATAGCTCCCTCTGAACATGGAAGGTCAGGGCCTCAAGACTTTGAAGATCCATTAAAGAAGCCTGGAATGTCCTGGCCATGGATGGCCCTATAATATCCTCCCTAATCAGTGCCCCTGTGGCCTATGTGCCACCTCTGTAATAGGTAAGCCCCTTTTATGCATCTTCCATAGCTTGGAACTCTCAGGATGTCACCCCTTCCTGGAACTGTACTGCTTGGGTGTTAAACTGCGTGATATGGCTCCCCTTCATCATCTACCCAACCGATCGCGTTTATCACCACGCCCTGTAGCCCCCGACAAAGAATCTTCTGAGTACCGACGTACCTCTTTGCAGACTTCTTCGTTTGGGCCCTCTAAACGTGTAGCGTCCGTTCGTTAACTCTCTGGGTGTGAACTCTCAATACCGTGACGATGGCTCGAACGTCGCCCCTTGGGCCTGTGACTTTCCTGTAAGTGCACTTTTATGAGCATGGATGCTCTGATTTCAAAGGAACCCGTTCAAATACAACGACTGTAACTCTGTGAAATCACAGAAAATGCGCCAGACAACGAGCCCTCATCTGGGTGGACCCACACTGAGAATGGGAGACATCTTAGTGCTAATGCCAGTGAGCATCAGCATCTGGATGTGGCCCATGCTGAGGAAAACTCGTGACTGTGAGCCTCCTGAACCTGACCTCTCTGGGTCATCACTAGTAACCGTGGATCTAGTAAGCGTCGAAATTTTGAATCTTTAAATGCCCCCAAGCTCATGACCCTTTTCCTGGCCCATTTTGAGTATCTAACCCGGAGATCTTGTGTAATCCCTGCAAAAGTTCAATGCTCAGCCGGGAACCCTCAGTGTAAAGTTTTAAATTTGAAGAGCTCCCATTTAAACGACCCACCAAAAAGAACGGAGGCCCAATAAAAGAAATAAATACATGACACTGAATATGCCCCTCTTGGAACTGTGTTGCACAGATGGTGTAAGAAACCGTATTTGTACATTTCTGAGCACACAGGCCCTGAGTGCGGCCTAGGTGGCTATGATCGCTGAACCATAGACCCCGCTCGCGACAAAGAAACCCTTACCCATGGATCTTACAGAATACAAAAGTATTCTGACAAAGAACTCGTTTGGATGAAGAAACCTGCTGGCATGGAATTTCAGTCTCTTCAGACCTCCTTAGCATAGCTCCCTCTGAACATGGAAGGTCAGGGCCTCAAGACTTTAAAGATCCTGGAATGTCCTGGCCATGGATGGCCCTATAATATCCTCCCTAATCAGTGCCCCTGTGGCCTATGTGCCACCTCTGTAATAGGTAAGCCCCTTTTATGCATCTTCCATAGCTTGGAACTCTCAGGATGTGACCCCTTCCTGGAACTGTACTGCTTGGGTGTTAAACTGCGTGATATGGCTCCCCTTCATCATCTACCCAACCGATCGCGTTTATCACCACGCCCTGTAGCCCCCGACAAAGAATCTTCTGAGTACCGACGTACCTCTTTGCAGACTTCTTCGTTTGGGCCCTCTAAACGTGTAGCGTCCGTTCGTTAACTCTCTGGGTGTGAACTCTCAATACCGTGACGATGGCTCGCACGTCGCCCCTTGGGCCTGTGACTTTCCTGTAAGTGCACTTTTATGAGCATGGATGCTCTGATTTCAAAGGAACCCGTTCAAATACAACGACTGTAACTCTGTGAAATCACAGAAAATGCGCCAGACAACGAGCCCTCATCTGGGTGGACCCACACTGAGAATGGGAGACATCTTAGTGCTAATGCCAGTGAGCATCAGCATCTGGATGTGGCCCATGCCGAGGAAAACTCGTGACTGTGAGCCTCCTGAACCTGACCTCTCTGGGTCATCACTAGTAACCGTGGATCTAGTAAGCGTCGAAATTTTGAATCTTAAAATGCCCCCAAGCTCATGACCCTTTTCCTGGCCCATTTTGAGTATCTAACCCGGAGATCTTGTGTAATCCCTGCAAAAGCTCAATGCTGAGCCGGGAACCCTCAGTGTAAAGTTTTAAATTTGAAGAGCTCCCATTTAAACGACCCCCTAAAAAGAATGGAGGCCCAATAAAAGAAATAAATACATGACACTGAATATGCCCCTCTTGGAACTGTGTTGCACAGATGGTGTACGAAACTGTATTTGTACATTTCTGAGCACACAGGCCCTGAGTGCGGCCTAGGTGGCTGTGATCGCTGAACCATAGACCCCGCTCGCGACAAAGAAACCCTTACCCATGGATCTTACAGAATACAAAAGTATTCTGACAAAGAACTCGTTTGGATGAAGAAACCTGCTGGCATGGAATTTCAGTCTCTTCAGACCTCCTTAGCATAGCTCCCTCTGAACATGGAAGGTCAGGGCCTCAAGACTTTAAAGATCCTGGAATGTCCTGGCCATGGATGGCCCTATAATATCCTCCCTAATCAGTGCCCCTGTGGCCTATGTGCCACCTCTGTAATAGGTAAGCCCCTTTTATGCATCTTCCATAGCTTGGAACTCTCAGGATGTGACCCCTTCCTGGAACTGTACTGCTTGGGTGTTAAACTGCGTGATATGGCTCCCCTTCATCATCTACCCAACCGATCGCGTTTATCACCACGCCCTGTAGCCCCCGACAAAGAATCTTCTGAGTACCGACGTACCTCTTTGCAGACTTCTTCGTTTGGGCCCTCTAAACGTGTAGCGTCCGTTCGTTAACTCTCTGGGTGTGAACTCTCAATACCGTGACGATGGCTCGCACGTCGCCCCTTGGGCCTGTGACTTTCCTGTAAGTGCACTTTTATGAGCATGGATGCTCTGATTTCAAAGGAACCCGTTCAAATACAACGACTGTAACTCTGTGAAATCACAGAAAATGCGCCAGACAACGAGCCCTCATCTGGGTGGACCCACACTGAGAATGGGAGACATCTTAGTGCTAATGCCAGTGAGCATCAGCATCTGGATGTGGCCCATGCCGAGGAAAACTCGTGACTGTGAGCCTCCTGAACCTGACCTCTCTGGGTCATCACTAGTAACCGTGGATCTAGTAAGCGTCGAAATTTTGAATCTTAAAATGCCCCCAAGCTCATGACCCTTTTCCTGGCCCATTTTGAGTATCTAACCCGGAGATCTTGTGTAATCCCTGCAAAAGCTCAATGCTGAGCCGGGAACCCTCAGTGTAAAGTTTTAAATTTGAAGAGCTCCCATTTAAACGACCCCCCAAAAAGAATGGAGGCCCAATAAAAGAAATAAATACATGACACTGAATATGCCCCTCTTGGAACTGTGTTGCACAGATGGTGTACGAAACTGTATTTGTACATTTCTGAGCACACAGGCCCTGAGTGAGGCCTAGGTGGCTGTGATCACTGAACCATAGACCCCGCTCGCGACAAAAAAACCCTTACCCATGGATCTTACAGAATACAAAAGTATTCTGACAAAGAACCCGTTTGGATGAAGAAACCTGCTGGCATGGAATTTCAGTCTCTTCAGACCTCCTTAGCATAGCTCCCTCTGAACATGGAAGGTCAGGGCCTCAAGACTTTGAAGATCCATTCAAGAAGCCTGGAATGTCCTGGCCATGGATGGCCCTATAATATCCTCCCTAATCAGTGCCCCTGTGGCCTATGTGCCACCTCTGTAATAGGTAAGCCCCTTTTATGCATCTTCCATAGCTTGGAACTCTCAGGATGTGACCCCTTCCTGGAACTGTACTGCTTGGGTGTTAAACTGCGTGATATGGCTCCCCTTCATCATCTACCCAACCGATCGCGTTTATCACCACGCCCTGTAGCCCCCGACAAAGAATCTTCTGAGTACCGACGTACCTCTTTGCAGACTTCTTCGTTTGGGCCCTCTAAACGTGTAGCGTCCGTTCGTTAACTCTCTGGGTGTGAACTCTCAATACCGTGACGATGGCTCGCACGTCGCCCCTTGGGCCTGTGACTTTCCTGTAAGTGCACTTTTATGAGCATGGATGCTCTGATTTCAAAGGAACCCGTTCAAATACAACGACTGTAACTCTGTGAAATCACAGAAAATGCGCCAGACAACGAGCCCTCATCTGGGTGGACCCACACTGAGAATGGGAGACATCTTAGTGCTAATGCCAGTGAGCATCAGCATCTGGATGTGGCCCATGCCGAGGAAAACTCGTGACTGTGAGCCTCCTGAACCTGACCTCTCTGGGTCATCACTAGTAACCGTGGATCTAGTAAGCGTCGAAATTTTGAATCTTTAAATGCCCCCAAGCTCATGACCCTTTTCCTGGCCCATTTTGAGTATCTAACCCGGAGATCTTGTGTAATCCCTGCAAAAGTTCAATGCTCAGCCGGGAACCCTCAGTGTAAAGTTTTAAATTTGAAGAGCTCCCATTTAAACGACCCACCAAAAAGAACGGAGGCCCAATAAAAGAAATAAATACATGACACTGAATATGCCCCTCTTGGAACTGTGTTGCACAGATGGTGTAAGAAACCGTATTTGTACATTTCTGAGCACACAGGCCCTGAGTGCAGCCTAGGTGGCTATGATCGCTGAACCATAGACCCCGCTCGCGACAAAGAAACCCTTACCCATGGATCTTACAGAATACAAAAGTATTCTGACAAAGAACTCGTTTGGATGAAGAAACCTGCTGGCATGGAATTTCAGTCTCTTCAGACCTCCTTTGCATAGCTCCCTCTGAACATGGAAGGTCAGGACCTCAAGACTTTAAAGATCCTGGAATGTCCTGGCCATGGATGGCCCTATAATATCCTCCCTAATCAGTGCCCCTGTGGCCTATGTGCCACCTCTGTAATAGGTATGCCCCTTTTATGCATCTTCCATAGCTTGGAACTCTCAGGATGTGACCCCTTCCTGGAACTGTACTGCTTGGGTGTTAAACTGCGTGATATGGCTCCCCTTCATCATCTACCCAACCGATCGCGTTTATCACCACGCCCTGTAGCCCCCGACAAAGAATCTTCTGAGTACCGACGTACCTCTTTGCAGACTTCTTCGTTTGGGCCCTCTAAACGTGTAGCGTCCGTTCGTTAACTCTCTGGGTGTGAACTCTCAATACCGTGACGATGGCTCGCACGTCGCCCCTTGGGCCTGTGACTTTCCTGTAAGTGCACTTTTATGAGCATGGATGCTCTGATTTCAAAGGAACCCGTTCAAATACAACGACTGTAACTCTGTGAAATCACAGAAAATGCGCCAGACAACGAGCCCTCATCTGGGTGGACCCACACTGAGAATGGGAGACATCTTAGTGCTAATGCCAGTGAGCATCAGCATCTGGATGTGGCCCATGCCGAGGAAAACTCGTGACTGTGAGCCTCCTGAACCTAACCTCTCTGGGTCATCACTAGTAACCGTGGATCTAGTAAGCGTCGAAATTTTGAATCTTAAAATGCCCCCAAGCTCATGACCCTTTTCCTGGCCCATTTTGAGTATCTAACCCGGAGATCTTGTGTAATCCCTGCAAAAGCTCAATGCTGAGCCGGGAACCCTCAGTGTAAAGTTTTAAATTTGAAGAGCTCCCATTTAAACGACCCCCCAAAAAGAATGGAGGCCCAATAAAAGAAATAAATACATGACACTGAATATGCCCCTCTTGGAACTGTGTTGCACAGATGGTGTACGAAACTGTATTTGTACATTTCTGAGCACACAGGCCCTGAGTGCGGCCTAGGTGGCTGTGATCGCTGAACCATAGACCCCGCTCGCGACAAAGAAACCCTTACCCATGGATCTTACAGAATACAAAAGTATTCTGACAAAGAACCCGTTTGGATGAAGAAACCTGCTGGCATGGAATTTCAGTCTCTTCAGACCTCCTTAGCATAGCTCCCTCTGAACATGGAAGGTCAGGGCCTCAAGACTTTGAAGATCCATTCAAGAAGCCTGGAATGTCCTGGCCATGGATGGCCCTATAATATCCTCCCTAATCAGTGCCCCTGTGGCCTATGTGCCACCTCTGTAATAGGTAAGCCCCTTTTATGCATCTTCCATAGCTTGGAACTCTCAGGATGTCACCCCTTCCTGGAACTGTACTGCTTGGGTGTTAAACTGCGTGATATGGCTCCCCTTCATCATCTACCCAACCGATCGCGTTTATCACCACGCCCTGTAGCCCCCGACAAAGAATCTTCTGAGTACCGACGTACCTCTTTGCAGACTTCTTCGTTTGGGCCCTCTAAACGTGTAGCGTCCGTTCGTTAACTCTCTGGGTGTGAACTCTCAATACCGTGACGATGGCTCGAACGTCGCCCCTTGGGCCTGTGACTTTCCTGTAAGTGCACTTTTATGAGCATGGATGCTCTGATTTCAAAGGAACCCGTTCAAATACAACGACTGTAACTCTGTGAAATCACAGAAAATGCGCCAGACAACGAGCCCTCATCTGGGTGGACCCACACTGAGAATGGGAGACATCTTAGTGCTAATGCCAGTGAGCATCAGCATCTGGATGTGGCCCATGCCGAGGAAAACTCGTGACTGTGAGCCTCCTGAACCTGACCTCTCTGGGTCATCACTAGTAACCGTGGATCTAGTAAGCGTCGAAATTTTGAATCTTTAAATGCCCCCAAGCTCATGACCCTTTTCCTGGCCCATTTTGAGTATCTAACCCGGAGATCTTGTGTAATCCCTGCAAAAGTTCAATGCTCAGCCAGGAACCCTCAGTGTAAAGTTTTAAATTTGAAGAGCTCCCATTTAAACGACCCACCAAAAAGAACGGAGGCCCAATAAAAGAAATAAATACATGACACTGAATATGCCCCTCTTGGAACTGTGTTGCACAGATGGTGTAAGAAACCGTATTTGTACATTTCTGAGCACACAGGCCCTGAGTGCGGCCTAGGTGGCTATGATCGCTGAACCATAGACCCCGCTCGCGACAAAGAAACCCTTACCCATGGATCTTACAGAATACAAAAGTATTCTGACAAAGAACTCGTTTGGATGAAGAAACCTGCTGGCATGGAATTTCAGTCTCTTCAGACCTCCTTAGCATAGCTCCCTCTGAACATGGAAGGTCAGGGCCTCAAGACTTTAAAGATCCTGGAATGTCCTGGCCATGGATGGCCCTATAATATCCTCCCTAATCAGTGCCCCTGTGGCCTATGTGCCACCTCTGTAATAGGTAAGCCCCTTTTATGCATCTTCCATAGCTTGGAACTCTCAGGATGTGACCCCTTCCTGGAACTGTACTGCTTGGGTGTTAAACTGCGTGATATGGCTCCCCTTCATCATCTACCCAACCGATCGCGTTTATCACCACGCCCTGTAGCCCCCGACAAAGAATCTTCTGAGTACCGACGTACCTCTTTGCAGACTTCTTCGTTTGGGCCCTCTAAACGTGTAGCGTCCGTTCGTTAACTCTCTGGGTGTGAACTCTCAATACCGTGACGATGGCTCGCACGTCGCCCCTTGGGCCTGTGACTTTCCTGTAAGTGCACTTTTATGAGCATGGATGCTCTGATTTCAAAGGAACCCGTTCAAATACAACGACTGTAACTCTGTGAAATCACAGAAAATGCGCCAGACAACGAGCCCTCATCTGGGTGGACCCACACTGAGAATGGGAGACATCTTAGTGCTAATGCCAGTGAGCATCAGCATCTGGATGTGGCCCATGCCGAGGAAAACTCGTGACTGTGAGCCTCCTGAACCTGACCTCTCTGGGTCATCACTAGTAACCGTGGATCTAGTAAGCGTCGAAATTTTGAATCTTAAAATGCCCCCAAGCTCATGACCCTTTTCCTGGCCCATTTTGAGTATCTAACCCGGAGATCTTGTGTAATCCCTGCAAAAGCTCAATGCTGAGCCGGGAACCCTCAGTGTAAAGTTTTAAATTTGAAGAGCTCCCATTTAAACGACCCCCCAAAAAGAATGGAGGCCCAATAAAAGAAATAAATACATGACACTGAATATGCCCCTCTTGGAACTGTGTTGCACAGATGGTGTACGAAACTGTATTTGTACATTTCTGAGCACACAGGCCCTGAGTGCGGCCTAGGTGGCTGTGATCACTGAACCATAGACCCCGCTCGCGAAAAAGAAACCCTTACCCATGGATCTTACAGAATACAAAAGTATTCTGACAAAGAACCCGTTTGGATGAAGAAACCTGCTGGCATGGAATTTCAGTCTCTTCAGACCTCCTTAGCATAGCTCCCTCTGAACATGGAAGGTCAGGGCCTCAAGACTTTGAAGATCCATTCAAGAAGCCTGGAATGTCCTGGCCATGGATGGCCCTATAATATCCTCCCTAATCAGTGCCCCTGTGGCCTATGTGCCACCTCTGTAATAGGTAAGCCCCTTTTATGCATCTTCCATAGCTTGGAACTCTCAGGATGTGACCCCTTCCTGGAACTGTACTGCTTGGGTGTTAAACTGCGTGATATGGCTCCCCTTCATCATCTACCCAACCGATCGCGTTTATCACCACGCCCTGTAGCCCCCGACAAAGAATCTTCTGAGTACCGACGTACCTCTTTGCAGACTTCTTCGTTTGGGCCCTCTAAACGTGTAGCGTCCGTTCGTTAACTCTCTGGGTGTGAACTCTCAATACCGTGACGATGGCTCGAACGTCGCCCCTTGGGCCTGTGACTTTCCTGTAAGTGCACTTTTATGAGCATGGATGCTCTGATTTCAAAGGAACCCGTTCAAATACAACGACTGTAACTCTGTGAAATCACAGAAAATGCGCCAGACAACGAGCCCTCATCTGGGTGGACCCACACTGAGAATGGGAGACATCTTAGTGCTAATGCCAGTGAGCATCAGCATCTGGATGTGGCCCATGCCGAGGAAAACTCGTGACTGTGAGCCTCCTGAACCTGACCTCTCTGGGTCATCACTAGTAACCGTGGATCTAGTAAGCGTCAAAATTTTGAATCTTTAAATGCCCCCAAGCTCATGACCCTTTTCCTGGCCCATTTTGAGTATCTAACCCGGAGATCTTGTGTAATCCCTGCAAAAGTTCAATGCTGATCCGGGAACCCTCAGTGTAAAGTTTTAAATTTGAAGAGCTCCCATTTAAACGACCCACCAAAAAGAACGGAGGCCCAATAAAAGAAATAAATACATGACACTGAATATGCCCCTCTTGGAACTGTGTTGCACAGATGGTGTAAGAAACCGTATTTGTACATTTCTGAGCACACAGGCCCTGAGTGCGGCCTAGGTGGCTATGATCGCTGAACCATAGACCCCGCTCGCGACAAAGAAACCCTTACCCATGGATCTTACAGAATACAAAAGTATTCTGACAAAGAACTCGTTTGGATGAAGAAACCTGCTGGCATGGAATTTCAGTCTCTTCAGACCTCCTTAGCATAGCTCCCTCTGAACATGGAAGGTCAGGGCCTCAAGACTTTAAAGATCCTGGAATGTCCTGGCCATGGATGGCCCTATAATATCCTCCCTAATCAGTGCCCCTGTGGCCTATGTGCCACCTCTGTAATAGGTAAGCCCCTTTTATGCATCTTCCATAGCTTGGAACTCTCAGGATGTGACCCCTTCCTGGAACTGTACTGCTTGGGTGTTAAACTGCGTGATATGGCTCCCCTTCATCATCTACCCAACCGATCGCGTTTATCACCACGCCCTGTAGCCCCCGACAAAGAATCTTCTGAGTACCGACGTACCTCTTTGCAGACTTCTTCGTTTGGGCCCTCTAAACGTGTAGCGTCCGTTCGTTAACTCTCTGGGTGTGAACTCTCAATACCGTGACGATGGCTCGAACGTCGCCCCTTGGGCCTGTGACTTTCCTGTAAGTGCACTTTTATGAGCATGGATGCTCTGATTTCAAAGGAACCCGTTCAAATACAACGACTGTAACTCTGTGAAATCACAGAAAATGCGCCAGACAACGAGCCCTCATCTGGGTGGACCCACACTGAGAATGGGAGACATCTTAGTGCTAATGCCAGTGAGCATCAGCATCTGGATGTGGCCCATGCCGAGGAAAACTCGTGACTGTGAGCCTCCTGAACCTGACCTCTCTGGGTCATCACTAGTAACCGTGGATCTAGTAAGCGTCGAAATTTTGAATCTTTAAATGCCCCCAAGCTCATGACCCTTTTCCTGGCCCATTTTGAGTATCTAACCCGGAGATCTTGTGTAATCCCTGCAAAAGTTCAATGCTGAGCCGGGAACCCTCAGTGTAAAGTTTTAAATTTGAAGAGCTCCCATTTAAACGACCCACCAAAAAGAACGGAGGCCCAATAAAAGAAATAAATACATGACACTGAATATGCCCCTCTTGGAACTGTGTTGCACAGATGGTGTAAGAAACCGTATTTGTACATTTCTGAGCACACAGGCCCTGAGTGCGGCCTAGGTGGCTATGATCGCTGAACCATAGACCCCGCTCGCGACAAAGAAACCCTTACCCATGGATCTTACAGAATACAAAAGTATTCTGACAAAGAACTCGTTTGGATGAAGAAACCTGCTGGCATGGAATTTCAGTCTCTTCAGACCTCCTTAGCATAGCTCCCTCTGAACATGGAAGGTCAGGGCCTCAAGACTTTAAAGATCCTGGAATGTCCTGGCCATGGATGGCCCTATAATATCCTCCCTAATCAGTGCCCCTGTGGCCTATGTGCCACCTCTGTAATAGGTAAGCCCCTTTTATGCATCTTCCATAGCTTGGAACTCTCAGGATGTGACCCCTTCCTGGAACTGTACTGCTTGGGTGTTAAACTGCGTGATATGGCTCCCCTTCATCATCTACCCAACCGATCGCGTTTATCACCACGCCCTGTAGCCCCCGACAAAGAATCTTCTGAGTACCGACGTACCTCTTTGCAGACTTCTTCGTTTGGGCCCTCTAAACGTGTAGCGTCCGTTCGTTAACTCTCTGGGTGTGAACTCTCAATACCGTGACGATGGCTCGAACGTCGCCCCTTGGGCCTGTGACTTTCCTGTAAGTGCACTTTTATGAGCATGGATGCTCTGATTTCAAAGGAACCCGTTCAAATACAACGACTGTAACTCTGTGAAATCACAGAAAATGCGCCAGACAACGAGCCCTCATCTGGGTGGACCCACACTGAGAATGGGAGACATCTTAGTGCTAATGCCAGTGAGCATCAGCATCTGGATGTGGCCCATGCCGAGGAAAACTCGTGACTGTGAGCCTCCTGAACCTGACCTCTCTGGGTCATCACTAGTAACCGTGGATCTAGTAAGCGTCGAAATTTTGAATCTTTAAATGCCCCCAAGCTCATGACCCTTTTCCTGGCCCATTTTGAGTATCTAACCCGGAGATCTTGTGTAATCCCTGCAAAAGTTCAATGCTCAGCCAGGAACCCTCAGTGTAAAGTTTTAAATTTGAAGAGCTCCCATTTAAACGACCCACCAAAAAGAACGGAGGCCCAATAAAAGAAATAAATACATGACACTGAATATGCCCCTCTTGGAACTGTGTTGCACAGATGGTGTAAGAAACCGTATTTGTACATTTCTGAGCACACAGGCCCTGAGTGCGGCCTAGGTGGCTATGATCGCTGAACCATAGACCCCGCTCGCGACAAAGAAACCCTTACCCATGGATCTTACAGAATACAAAAGTATTCTGACAAAGAACTCGTTTGGATGAAGAAACCTGCTGGCATGGAATTTCAGTCTCTTCAGACCTCCTTAGCATAGCTCCCTCTGAACATGGAAGGTCAGGGCCTCAAGACTTTAAAGATCCTGGAATGTCCTGGCCATGGATGGCCCTATAATATCCTCCCTAATCAGTGCCCCTGTGGCCTATGTGCCACCTCTGTAATAGGTAAGCCCCTTTTATGCATCTTCCATAGCTTGGAACTCTCAGGATGTGACCCCTTCCTGGAACTGTACTGCTTGGGTGTTAAACTGCGTGATATGGCTCCCCTTCATCATCTACCCAACCGATCGCGTTTATCACCACGCCCTGTAGCCCCCGACAAAGAATCTTCTGAGTACCGACGTACCTCTTTGCAGACTTCTTCGTTTGGGCCCTCTAAACGTGTAGCGTCCGTTCGTTAACTCTCTGGGTGTGAACTCTCAATACCGTGACGATGGCTCGAACGTCGCCCCTTGGGCCTGTGACTTTCCTGTAAGTGCACTTTTATGAGCATGGATGCTCTGATTTCAAAGGAACCCGTTCAAATACAACGACTGTAACTCTGTGAAATCACAGAAAATGCGCCAGACAACGAGCCCTCATCTGGGTGGACCCACACTGAGAATGGGAGACATCTTAGTGCTAATGCCAGTGAGCATCAGCATCTGGATGTGGCCCATGCCGAGGAAAACTCGTGACTGTGAGCCTCCTGAACCTGACCTCTCTGGGTCATCACTAGTAACCGTGGATCTAGTAAGCGTCGAAATTTTGAATCTTTAAATGCCCCCAAGCTCATGACCCTTTTCCTGGCCCATTTTGAGTATCTAACCCGGAGATCTTGTGTAATCCCTGCAAAAGTTCAATGCTGAGCCAGGAACCCTCAGTGTAAAGTTTTAAATTTGAAGAGCTCCCATTTAAACGACCCACCAAAAAGAACGGAGGCCCAATAAAAGAAATAAATACATGACACTGAATATGCCCCTCTTGGAACTGTGTTGCACAGATGGTGTAAGAAACCGTATTTGTACATTTCTGAGCACACAGGCCCTGAGTGCGGCCTAGGTGGCTATGATCGCTGAACCATAGACCCCGCTCGCGACAAAGAAACCCTTACCCATGGATCTTACAGAATACAAAAGTATTCTGACAAAGAACTCGTTTGGATGAAGAAACCTGCTGGCATGGAATTTCAGTCTCTTCAGACCTCCTTAGCATAGCTCCCTCTGAACATGGAAGGTCAGGGCCTCAAGACTTTAAAGATCCTGGAATGTCCTGGCCATGGATGGCCCTATAATATCCTCCCTAATCAGTGCCCCTGTGGCCTATGTGCCACCTCTGTAATAGGTAAGCCCCTTTTATGCATCTTCCATAGCTTGGAACTCTCAGGATGTGACCCCTTCCTGGAACTGTACTGCTTGGGTGTTAAACTGCGTGATATGGCTCCCCTTCATCATCTACCCAACCGATCGCGTTTATCACCACGCCCTGTAGCCCCCGACAAAGAATCTTCTGAGTACCGACGTACCTCTTTGCAGACTTCTTCGTTTGGGCCCTCTAAACGTGTAGCGTCCGTTCGTTAACTCTCTGGGTGTGAACTCTCAATACCGTGACGATGGCTCGCACGTCGCCCCTTGGGCCTGTGACTTTCCTGTAAGTGCACTTTTATGAGCATGGATGCTCTGATTTCAAAGGAACCCGTTCAAATACAACGACTGTAACTCTGTGAAATCACAGAAAATGCGCCAGACAACGAGCCCTCATCTGGGTGGACCCACACTGAGAATGGGAGACATCTTAGTGCTAATGCCAGTGAGCATCAGCATCTGGATGTGGCCCATGCCGAGGAAAACTCGTGACTGTGAGCCTCCTGAACCTGACCTCTCTGGGTCATCACTAGTAACCGTGGATCTAGTAAGCGTCGAAATTTTGAATCTTTAAATGCCCCCAAGCTCATGACCCTTTTCCTGGCCCATTTTGAGTATCTAACCCGGAGATCTTGTGTAATCCCTGCAAAAGTTCAATGCTGAGCCAGGAACCCTCAGTGTAAAGTTTTAAATTTGAAGAGCTCCCATTTAAACGACCCACCAAAAAGAACGGAGGCCCAATAAAAGAAATAAATACATGACACTGAATATGCCCCTCTTGGAACTGTGTTGCACAGATGGTGTAAGAAACCGTATTTGTACATTTCTGAGCACACAGGCCCTGAGTGCGGCCTAGGTGGCTATGATCGCTGAACCATAGACCCCGCTCGCGACAAAGAAACCCTTACCCATGGATCTTACAGAATACAAAAGTATTCTGACAAAGAACTCGTTTGGATGAAGAAACCTGCTGGCATGGAATTTCAGTCTCTTCAGACCTCCTTAGCATAGCTCCCTCTGAACATGGAAGGTCAGGGCCTCAAGACTTTAAAGATCCTGGAATGTCCTGGCCATGGATGGCCCTATAATATCCTCCCTAATCAGTGCCCCTGTGGCCTATGTGCCACCTCTGTAATAGGTAAGCCCCTTTTATGCATCTTCCATAGCTTGGAACTATCAGGATGTGACCCCTTCCTGGAACTGTACTGCTTGGGTGTTAAACTGCGTGATATGGCTCCCCTTCATCATCTACCCAACCGATCGCGTTTATCACCACGCCCTGTAGCCCCCGACAAAGAATCTTCTGAGTACCGACGTACCTCTTTGCAGACTTCTTCGTTTGGGCCCTCTAAACGTGTAGCGTCCGTTCGTTAACTCTCTGGGTGTGAACTCTCAATACCGTGACGATGGCTCGAACGTCGCCCCTTGGGCCTGTGACTTTCCTGTAAGTGCACTTTTATGAGCATGGATGCTCTGATTTCAAAGGAACCCGTTCAAATACAACGACTGTAACTCTGTGAAATCACAGAAAATGCGCCAGACAACGAGCCCTCATCTGGGTGGACCCACACTGAGAATGGGAGACATCTTAGTGCTAATGCCAGTGAGCATCAGCATCTGGATGTGGCCCATGCCGAGGAAAACTCGTGACTGTGAGCCTCCTGAACCTGACCTCTCTGGGTCATCACTAGTAACCGTGGATCTAGTAAGCGTCGAAATTTTGAATCTTTAAATGCCCCCAAGCTCATGACCCTTTTCCTGGCCCATTTTGAGTATCTAACCCGGAGATCTTGTGTAATCCCTGCAAAAGTTCAATGCTGAGCCAGGAACCCTCAGTGTAAAGTTTTAAATTTGAAGAGCTCCCATTTAAACGACCCACCAAAAAGAACGGAGGCCCAATAAAAGAAATAAATACATGACACTGAATATGCCCCTCTTGGAACTGTGTTGCACAGATGGTGTAAGAAACCGTATTTGTACATTTCTGAGCACACAGGCCCTGAGTGCGGCCTAGGTGGCTATGATCGCTGAACCATAGACCCCGCTCGCGACAAAGAAACCCTTACCCATGGATCTTACAGAATACAAAAGTATTCTGACAAAGAACTCGTTTGGATGAAGAAACCTGCTGGCATGGAATTTCAGTCTCTTCAGACCTCCTTAGCATAGCTCCCTCTGAACATGGAAGGTCAGGGCCTCAAGACTTTAAAGATCCTGGAATGTCCTGGCCATGGATGGCCCTATAATATCCTCCCTAATCAGTGCCCCTGTGGCCTATGTGCCACCTCTGTAATAGGTAAGCCCCTTTTATGCATCTTCCATAGCTTGGAACTCTCAGGATGTGACCCCTTCCTGGAACTGTACTGCTTGGGTGTTAAACTGCGTGATATGGCTCCCCTTCATCATCTACCCAACCGATCGCGTTTATCACCACGCCCTGTAGCCCCCGACAAAGAATCTTCTGAGTACCGACGTACCTCTTTGCAGACTTCTTCGTTTGGGCCCTCTAAACGTGTAGCGTCCGTTCGTTAACTCTCTGGGTGTGAACTCTCAATACCGTGACGATGGCTCGCACGTCGCCCCTTGGGCCTGTGACTTTCCTGTAAGTGCACTTTTATGAGCATGGATGCTCTGATTTCAAAGGAACCCGTTCAAATACAACGACTGTAACTCTGTGAAATCACAGAAAATGCGCCAGACAACGAGCCCTCATCTGGGTGGACCCACACTGAGAATGGGAGACATCTTAGTGCTAATGCCAGTGAGCATCAGCATCTGGATGTGGCCCATGCCGAGGAAAACTCATGACTGTGAGCCTCCTGAACCTGACCTCTCTGGGTCATCACTAGTAACCGTGGATCTAGTAAGCGTCGAAATTTTGAATCTTTAAATGCCCCCAAGCTCATGACCCTTTTCCTGGCCCATTTTGAGTATCTAACCCGGAGATCTTGTGTAATCCCTGCAAAAGCTCAATGCTGAGCCGGGAACCCTCAGTGTAAAGTTTTAAATTTGAAGAGCTCCCATTTAAACGACCCCCCAAAAAGAATGGAGGCCCAATAAAAGAAATAAATACATGACACTGAATATGCCCCTCTTGGAACTGTGTTGCACAGATGGTGTACGAAACTGTATTTGTACATTTCTGAGCACACAGGCCCTGAGTGCGGCCTAGGTGGCTGTGATCGCTGAACCATAGACCCCGCTCGCGACAAAGAAACCCTTACCCATGGATCTTACAGAATACAAAAGTATTCTGACAAAGAACCCGTTTGGATGAAGAAACCTGCTGGCATGGAATTTCAGTCTCTTCAGACCTCCTTAGCATAGCTCCCTCTGAACATGGAAGGTCAGGGCCTCAAGACTTTGAAGATCCATTCAAGAAGCCTGGAATGTCCTGGCCATGGATGGCCCTATAATATCCTCCCTAATCAGTGCCCCTGTGGCCTATGTGCCACCTCTGTAATAGGTAAGCCCCTTTTATGCATCTTCCATAGCTTGGAACTCTCAGGATGTGACCCCTTCCTGGAACTGTACTGCTTGGGTGTTAAACTGCGTGATATGGCTCCCCTTCATCATCTACCCAACCGATCGCGTTTATCACCACGCCCTGTAGCCCCCGACAAAGAATCTTCTGAGTACCGACGTACCTCTTTGCAGACTTCTTCGTTTGGGCCCTCTAAACGTGTAGCGTCCGTTCGTTAACTCTCTGGGTGTGAACTCTCAATACCGTGACGATGGCTCGCACGTCGCCCCTTGGGCCTGTGACTTTCCTGTAAGTGCACTTTTATGAGCATGGATGCTCTGATTTCAAAGGAACCCGTTCAAATACAACGACTGTAACTCTGTGAAATCACAGAAAATGCGCCAGACAACGAGCCCTCATCTGGGTGGACCCACACTGAGAATGGGAGACATCTTAGTGCTAATGCCAGTGAGCATCAGCATCTGGATGTGGCCCATGCCGAGGAAAACTCATGACTGTGAGCCTCCTGAACCTGACCTCTCTGGGTCATCACTAGTAACCGTGGATCTAGTAAGCGTCGAAATTTTGAATCTTAAAATGCCCCCAAGCTCATGACCCTTTTCCTGGCCCATTTTGAGTATCTAACCCGGAGATCTTGTGTAATCCCTGCAAAAGCTCAATGCTGAGCCGGGAACCCTCAGTGTAAAGTTTTAAATTTGAAGAGCTCCCATTTAAACGACCCCCCAAAAAGAATGGAGGCCCAATAAAAGAAATAAATACATGACACTGAATATGCCCCTCTTGGAACTGTGTTGCACAGATGGTGTACGAAACTGTATTTGTACATTTCTGAGCACACAGGCCCTGAGTGCGGCCTAGGTGGCTGTGATCGCTGAACCATAGACCCCGCTCGCGACAAAGAAACCCTTACCCATGGATCTTACAGAATACAAAAGTATTCTGACAAAGAACCCGTTTGGATGAAGAAACCTGCTGGCATGGAATTTCAGTCTCTTCAGACCTCCTTAGCATAGCTCCCTCTGAACATGGAAGGTCAGGGCCTCAAGACTTTGAAGATCCATTCAAGAAGCCTGGAATGTCCTGGCCATGGATGGCCCTATAATATCCTCCCTAATCAGTGCCCCTGTGGCCTATGTGCCACCTCTGTAATAGGTATGCCCCTTTTATGCATCTTCCATAGCTTGGAACTCTCAGGATGTGACCCCTTCCTGGAACTGTACTGCTTGGGTGTTAAACTGCGTGATATGGCTCCCCTTCATCATCTACCCAACCGATCGCGTTTATCACCACGCCCTGTAGCCCCCGACAAAGAATCTTCTGAGTACCGACGTACCTCTTTGCAGACTTCTTCGTTTGGGCCCTCTAAACGTGTAGCGTCCGTTCGTTAACTCTCTGGGTGTGAACTCTCAATACCGTGACGATGGCTCGCACGTCGCCCCTTGGGCCTGTGACTTTCCTGTAAGTGCACTTTTATGAGCATGGATGCTCTGATTTCAAAGGAACCCGTTCAAATACAACGACTGTAACTCTGTGAAATCACAGAAAATGCGCCAGACAACGAGCCCTCATCTGGGTGGACCCACACTGAGAATGGGAGACATCTTAGTGCTAATGCCAGTGAGCATCAGCATCTGGATGTGGCCCATGCCGAGGAAAACTCGTGACTGTGAGCCTCCTGAACCTGACCTCTCTGGGTCATCACTAGTAACCGTGGATCTAGTAAGCGTCGAAATTTTGAATCTTAAAATGCCCCCAAGCTCATGACCCTTTTCCTGGCCCATTTTGAGTATCTAACCCGGAGATCTTGTGTAATCCCTGCAAAAGCTCAATGCTGAGCCGGGAACCCTCAGTGTAAAGTTTTAAATTTGAAGAGCTCCCATTTAAACGACCCCCCAAAAAGAATGGAGGCCCAATAAAAGAAATAAATACATGACACTGAATATGCCCCTCTTGGACCTGTGTTGCACAGATGGTGTATGAAAACGTATTTGTACATTTCTGAGCACACAGGCCCTGAGTGCGGCCTAGGTGGCTGTGATCGCTGAACCATAGACCCCGCTCGCGACAAAGAAACCCTTACCCATGGATCTTACAGAATACAAAAGTATTCTGACAAAGAACCCGTTTGGATGAAGAAACCTGCTGGCATGGAATTTCAGTCTCTTCAGACCTCCTTAGCATAGCTCCCTCTGAACATGGAAGGTCAGGGCCTCAAGACTTTGAAGATCCATTCAAGAAGCCTGGAATGTCCTGGCCATGGATGGCCCTATAATATCCTCCCTAATCAGTGCCCCTGTGGCCTATGTGCCACCTCTGTAATAGGTAAGCCCCTTTTATGCATCTTCCATAGCTTGGAACTCTCAGGATGTGACCCCTTCCTGGAACTGTACTGCTTGGGTGTTAAACTGCGTGATATGGCTCCCCTTCATCATCTACCCAACCGATCGCGTTTATCACCACGCCCTGTAGCCCCCGACAAAGAATCTTCTGAGTACCGACGTACCTCTTTGCAGACTTCTTCGTTTGGGCCCTCTAAACGTGTAGCGTCCGTTCGTTAACTCTCTGGGTGTGAACTCTCAATACCGTGACGATGGCTCGCACGTCGCCCCTTGGGCCTGTGACTTTCCTGTAAGTGCACTTTTATGAGCATGGATGCTCTGATTTCAAAGGAACCCGTTCAAATACAACGACTGTAACTCTGTGAAATCACAGAAAATGCGCCAGACAACGAGCCCTCATCTGGGTGGACCCACACTGAGAATGGGAGACATCTTAGTGCTAATGCCAGTGAGCATCAGCATCTGGATGTGGCCCATGCCGAGGAAAACTCATGACTGTGAGCCTCCTGAACCTGACCTCTCTGGGTCATCACTAGTAACCGTGGATCTAGTAAGCGTCGAAATTTTGAATCTTAAAATGCCCCCAAGCTCATGACCCTTTTCCTGGCCCATTTTGAGTATCTAACCCGGAGATCTTGTGTAATCCCTGCAAAAGCTCAATGCTGAGCCGGGAACCCTCAGTGTAAAGTTTTAAATTTGAAGAGCTCCCATTTAAACGACCCCCCAAAAAGAATGGAGGCCCAATAAAAGAAATAAATACATGACACTGAATATGCCCCTCTTGGAACTGTGTTGCACAGATGGTGTACGAAACTGTATTTGTACATTTCTGAGCACACAGGCCCTGAGTGCGGCCTAGGTGGCTGTGATCGCTGAACCATAGACCCCGCTCGCGACAAAGAAACCCTTACCCATGGATCTTACAGAATACAAAAGTATTCTGACAAAGAACCCGTTTGGATGAAGAAACCTGCTGGCATGGAATTTCAGTCTCTTCAGACCTCCTTAGCATAGCTCCCTCTGAACATGGAAGGTCAGGGCCTCAAGACTTTGAAGATCCATTCAAGAAGCCTGGAATGTCCTGGCCATGGATGGCCCTATAATATCCTCCCTAATCAGTGCCCCTGTGGCCTATGTGCCACCTCTGTAATAGGTATGCCCCTTTTATGCATCTTCCATAGCTTGGAACTCTCAGGATGTGACCCCTTCCTGGAACTGTACTGCTTGGGTGTTAAACTGCGTGATATGGCTCCCCTTCATCATCTACCCAACCGATCGCGTTTATCACCACGCCCTGTAGCCCCCGACAAAGAATCTTCTGAGTACCGACGTACCTCTTTGCAGACTTCTTCGTTTGGGCCCTCTAAACGTGTAGCGTCCGTTCGTTAACTCTCTGGGTGTGAACTCTCAATACCGTGACGATGGCTCGCACGTCGCCCCTTGGGCCTGTGACTTTCCTGTAAGTGCACTTTTATGAGCATGGATGCTCTGATTTCAAAGGAACCCGTTCAAATACAACGACTGTAACTCTGTGAAATCACAGAAAATGCGCCAGACAACGAGCCCTCATCTGGGTGGACCCACACTGAGAATGGGAGACATCTTAGTGCTAATGCCAGTGAGCATCAGCATCTGGATGTGGCCCATGCCGAGGAAAACTCGTGACTGTGAGCCTCCTGAACCTGACCTCTCTGGGTCATCACTAGTAACCGTGGATCTAGTAAGCGTCGAAATTTTGAATCTTAAAATGCCCCCAAGCTCATGACCCTTTTCCTGGCCCATTTTGAGTATCTAACCCGGAGATCTTGTGTAATCCCTGCAAAAGCTCAATGCTGAGCCGGGAACCCTCAGTGTAAAGTTTTAAATTTGAAGAGCTCCCATTTAAACGACCCCCCAAAAAGAATGGAGGCCCAATAAAAGAAATAAATACATGACACTGAATATGCCCCTCTTGGAACTGTGTTGCACAGATGGTGTACGAAACTGTATTTGTACATTTCTGAGCACACAGGCCCTGAGTGCGGCCTAGGTGGCTGTGATCGCTGAACCATAGACCCCGCTCGCGACAAAGAAACCCTTACCCATGGATCTTACAGAATACAAAAGTATTCTGACAAAGAACCCGTTTGGATGAAGAAACCTGCTGGCATGGAATTTCAGTCTCTTCAGACCTCCTTAGCATAGCTCCCTCTGAACATGGAAGGTCAGGGCCTCAAGACTTTGAAGATCCATTCAAGAAGCCTGGAATGTCCTGGCCATGGATGGCCCTATAATATCCTCCCTAATCAGTGCCCCTGTGGCCTATGTGCCACCTCTGTAATAGGTAAGCCCCTTTTATGCATCTTCCATAGCTTGGAACTCTCAGGATGTGACCCCTTCCTGGAACTGTACTGCTTGGGTGTTAAACTGCGTGATATGGCTCCCCTTCATCATCTACCCAACCGATCGCGTTTATCACCACGCCCTGTAGCCCCCGACAAAGAATCTTCTGAGTACCGACGTACCTCTTTGCAGACTTCTTCGTTTGGGCCCTCTAAACGTGTAGCGTCCGTTCGTTAACTCTCTGGGTGTGAACTCTCAATACCGTGACGATGGCTCGAACGTCGCCCCTTGGGCCTGTGACTTTCCTGTAAGTGCACTTTTATGAGCATGGATGCTCTGATTTCAAAGGAACCCGTTCAAATACAACGACTGTAACTCTGTGAAATCACAGAAAATGCGCCAGACAACGAGCCCTCATCTGGGTGGACCCACACTGAGAATGGGAGACATCTTAGTGCTAATGCCAGTGAGCATCAGCATCTGGATGTGGCCCATGCCGAGGAAAACTCGTGACTGTGAGCCTCCTGAACCTGACCTCTCTGGGTCATCACTAGTAACCGTGGATCTAGTAAGCGTCGAAATTTTGAATCTTTAAATGCCCCCAAGCTCATGACCCTTTTCCTGGCCCATTTTGAGTATCTAACCCGGAGATCTTGTGTAATCCCTGCAAAAGTTCAATGCTGAGCCAGGAACCCTCAGTGTAAAGTTTTAAATTTGAAGAGCTCCCATTTAAACGACCCACCAAAAAGAACGGAGGCCCAATAAAAGAAATAAATACATGACACTGAATATGCCCCTCTTGGAACTGTGTTGCACAGATGGTGTAAGAAACCGTATTTGTACATTTCTGAGCACACAGGCCCTGAGTGCGGCCTAGGTGGCTATGATCGCTGAACCATAGACCCCGCTCGCGACAAAGAAACCCTTACCCATGGATCTTACAGAATACAAAAGTATTCTGACAAAGAACTCGTTTGGATGAAGAAACCTGCTGGCATGGAATTTCAGTCTCTTCAGACCTCCTTAGCATAGCTCCCTCTGAACATGGAAGGTCAGGGCCTCAAGACTTTAAAGATCCTGGAATGTCCTGGCCATGGATGGCCCTATAATATCCTCCCTAATCAGTGCCCCTGTGGCCTATGTGCCACCTCTGTAATAGGTAAGCCCCTTTTATGCATCTTCCATAGCTTGGAACTCTCAGGATGTGACCCCTTCCTGGAACTGTACTGCTTGGGTGTTAAACTGCGTGATATGGCTCCCCTTCATCATCTACCCAACCGATCGCGTTTATCACCACGCCCTGTAGCCCCCGACAAAGAATCTTCTGAGTACCGACGTAACTCTTTGCAGACTTCTTCGTTTGGGCCCTCTAAACGTGTAGCGTCCGTTCGTTAACTCTCTGGGTGTGAACTCTCAATACCGTGACGATGGCTCGAACGTCGCCCCTTGGGCCTGTGACTTTCCTGTAAGTGCACTTTTATGAGCATGGATGCTCTGATTTCAAAGGAACCCGTTCAAATACAACGACTGTAACTCTGTGAAATCACAGAAAATGCGCCAGACAACGAGCCCTCATCTGGGTGGACCCACACTGAGAATGGGAGACATCTTAGTGCTAATGCCAGTGAGCATCAGCATCTGGATGTGGCCCATGCCGAGGAAAACTCGTGACTGTGAGCCTCCTGAACCTGACCTCTCTGGGTCATCACTAGTAACCGTGGATCTAGTAAGCGTCGAAATTTTGAATCTTTAAATGCCCCCAAGCTCATGACCCTTTTCCTGGCCCATTTTGAGTATCTAACCCGGAGATCTTGTGTAATCCCTGCAAAAGTTCAATGCTGAGCCAGGAACCCTCAGTGTAAAGTTTTAAATTTGAAGATCTCCCATTTAAACGACCCACCAAAAAGAACGGAGGCCCAATAAAAGAAATAAATACATGACACTGAATATGCCCCTCTTGGAACTGTGTTGCACAGATGGTGTAAGAAACCGTATTTGTACATTTCTGAGCACACAGGCCCTGAGTGCGGCCTAGGTGGCTATGATCGCTGAACCATAGACCCCGCTCGCGACAAAGAAACCCTTACCCATGGATCTTACAGAATACAAAAGTATTCTGACAAAGAACTCGTTTGGATGAAGAAACCTGCTGGCATGGAATTTCAGTCTCTTCAGACCTCCTTAGCATAGCTCCCTCTGAACATGGAAGGTCAGGGCCTCAAGACTTTAAAGATCCTGGAATGTCCTGGCCATGGATGGCCCTATAATATCCTCCCTAATCAGTGCCCCTGTGGCCTATGTGCCACCTCTGTAATAGGTAAGCCCCTTTTATGCATCTTCCATAGCTTGGAACTCTCAGGATGTGACCCCTTCCTGGAACTGTACTGCTTGGGTGTTAAACTGCGTGATATGGCTCCCCTTCATCATCTACCCAACCGATCGCGTTTATCACCACGCCCTGTAGCCCCCGACAAAGAATCTTCTGAGTACCGACGTACCTCTTTGCAGACTTCTTCGTTTGGGCCCTCTAAACGTGTAGCGTCCGTTCGTTAACTCTCTGGGTGTGAACTCTCAATACCGTGACGATGGCTCGAACGTCGCCCCTTGGGCCTGTGACTTTCCTGTAAGTGCACTTTTATGAGCATGGATGCTCTGATTTCAAAGGAACCCGTTCAAATACAACGACTGTAACTCTGTGAAATCACAGAAAATGCGCCAGACAACGAGCCCTCATCTGGGTGGACCCACCCTGAGAATGGGAGACATCTTAGTGCTAATGCCAGTGAGCATCAGCATCTGGATGTGGCCCATGCCGAGGAAAACTCGTGACTGTGAGCCTCCTGAACCTGACCCCTCTGGGTCATCACTATTAACCGTGGATCTAGTAAGCGTCGAAATTTTGAATCTTAAAATGCCCCCAAGCTCATGACCCTTTTTCCTGGCCCATTTTGAGTATCTAACCCGGAGATCTTGTGTAATCCCTGCAAAAGTTCAATGCTGAGCCGGGAACCCTCAGTGTAAAGTTTTAAATTTGAAGAGCTCCCATTTAAACGACCCACCAAAAAGAATGGAGGCCCAATAAAAGAAATAAATACATGACACTGAATATGCCCCTCTTGGAACTGTGTTGCTCAGATGGTGTAAGAAACCGTATTTGTACATTTCTGAGCACACAGGCCCTGAGTGCGGCCTAGGTGGCTATGATTGCTGAACCATAGACCCCGCTCGCGACAAAGAAGCCCTTACCCATGGATCTTACAGAATACAAAAGTATTCTGACAAAGAACTCGTTTGGATGAAGAAACCTGCTGGCATGGAATTTCAGTCTCTTCAGACCTCCTTAGCATAGCTCCCTCTGAACATGGAAGGTCAGGGCCTCAAGACTTTGAAGATCCATTCAAGAAGCCTGGAATGTCCTGGCCATGGATGGCCCTATAATATCCTCCCTAATCAGTGCCCCTGTGGCCTATGTGCCACCTCTGTAATAGGTAAGCCCCTTTTATGCATCTTCCATAGCTTGGAACTCTCAGGATGTGACCCCTTCCTCGAACTGTACTGCTTGGGTGTTAAACTGCGTGATATGGCTCCCCTTCATCATCTACCCAACCGATCGCGTTTATCACCACGCCCTGTAGCCCCCGACAAAGAATCTTCTGAGTACCGACGTACCTCTTTGCAGACTTCTTCGTTTGGGCCCTCTAAACGTGTAGCGTCCGTTCGTTAACTCTCTGGGTGTGAACTCTCAATACCGTGATGATGGCTCGCACGTCGCCCCTTGTGCCTGTGACTTTCCTGTAAGTGCACTTTTATGAGCATGGATGCTCTGATTTCAAAGGAACCCGTTCAAATACAACGACTGTAACTCTGTGAAATCACAGAAAATGCGCCAGACCACGAGCCCTCATCTGGGTGGACCCACCCTGAGAATGGGAGACATCTTAGTGCTAATGCCAGTGAGCATCAGCATCTGGATGTGACCCATGCCGAGGAAAACACGTGACTGTGAGCCTCCTGAACCTGACCTCTCTGGGTCATCACTAGTAACCGTGGATCTAGTAAGCGTCGAAATTTTGAATCTTAAAATGCCCCCAAGCTCATGACCCTTTTCCTGGCCCATTTTGAGTATCTAACCCGGAGATCTTGTGTAATCCCTGCAAAAGTTCAATGCTGAGCCGGGAACCCTCAGTGTAAAGTTTTAAATTTGAAGAGCTCCCATTTAAACGACCCCCCAAAAAGAATGGAGGCCCAATAAAAGAAATAAATACATGACACTGAATAGGCCCCTCTTGGAACTGTGTTGCACAGATGGTGTAAGAAACCGTATTTGTACATTTCTGAGCACACAGGCCCTGAGTGCGGCCTAGGTGGCTATGATTGCTGAACCATAGACCCCGCTCGCGACAAAGAAACCCTTACCCATGGATCTTACAGAATACAAAAGTATTCTGACAAAGAACTCGTTTGGATGAAGAAACCTGCTGGCATGGAATTTCAGTCTCTTCAGACCTCCTTAGCATAGCTCCCTCTGAACATGGAAGGTCAGGGCCTCAAGACTTTGAAGATCCATTCAAGAAGCCTGGAATGTCCTGGCCATGGATGGCCCTATAATATCCTCCCTAATCAGTGCCCCTGTGGCCTATGTGCCACCTCTGTAATAGGTAAGCCCCTTTTATGCATCTTCCATAGCTTGGAACTCTCAGGATGTGACCCCTTCCTCGAACTGTACTGCTTGGGTGTTAAACTGCGTGATATGGCTCCCCTTAATCATCTACCCAACCAATCGCGTTTATCACCACGACCTGTAGCCCCCGACAAAGAATCTTCTGAGTACCGACGTACCTCTTTGCAGACTTCTTCGTTTGGGCCCTCTAAACGTGTAGCGTCCGTTCGTTAACTCTCTGGGTGTGAACTCTCAATACCGTGACGATGGCTCGCACGTCGCCCCTTGGGCCTGTGACTTTCCTGTAAGTGCACTTTTATGAGCATGGATGCTCTGATTTCAAAGGAACCCGTTCAAATACAACGACTGTAACTCTGTGAAATCACAGAAAATGCGCCAGACAACGAGCCCTCATCTGGGTGGACCCACACTGAGAATGGGAGACATCTTAGTGCTAATGCCAGTGAGCATCAGCATCTGGATGTGGCCCATGCCGAGGAAAACTCGTGACTGTGAGCCTCCTGAACCTGACCTCTCTGGGTCATCACTAGTAACCGTGGATCTAGTAAGCGTCGAAATTTTGAATCTTTAAATGCCCCCAAGCTCATGACCCTTTTCCTGGCCCATTTTGAGTATCTAACCCGGAGATCTTGTGTAATCCCTGCAAAAGTTCAATGCTGAGCCAGGAACCCTCAGTGTAAAGTTTTAAATTTGAAGAGCTCCCATTTAAACGACCCACCAAAAAGAATGGAGGCCCAATAAAAGAAATAAATACATGACACTGAATATGCCCCTCTTGGAACTGTGTTGCACAGATGGTGTAAGAAACCGTATTTGTACATTTCTGAGCACACAGGCCCTGAGTGCGGCCTAGGTGGCTATGATCGCTGAACCATAGACCCCGCTCACGACAAAGAAACCCTTACCCATGGATCTTACAGAATACAAAAGTATTCTGACAAAGAACTCGTTTGGATGAAGAAACCTACTGGCATGGAATTTCAGTCTCTTCAGACCTCCTTACATAGCTCCCTCTGAACATGGAAGGTAAGGGCCTCAAGACTTTGAAGATCCATTCAAGAAGCCTGGAATGTCCTGGCCATGGATGGCCCTATAATATCCTCCCTAATCAGTGCCCCTGTGGCCTATGTGCCACCTCTGTAATAGGTAAGCCCCTTTTATGCATCTTCCATAGCTTGGAACTCTCAGGATGTGACCCCTTCCTCGAACTGTACTGCTTGGGTGTTAAACTGCGTGATATGGCTCCCCTTCATCATCTACCCAACCGATCGCGTTTATCACCACGCCCTGTAGCCCCCGACAAAGAATCTTCTGAGTACCGACGTACCTCTTTGCAGACTTCTTCGTTTGGGCCCTCTAAACGTGTAGCGTCCGTTCGTTAACTCTCTGGGTGTGAACTCTCAATACCGTGATGATGGCTCGCACGTCGCCCCTTGTGCCTGTGACTTTCCTGTAAGTGCACTTTTATGAGCATGGATGCTCTGATTTCAAAGGAACCCGTTCAAATACAACGACTGTAACTCTGTGAAATCACAGAAAATGCGCCAGACCACGAGCCCTCATCTGGGTGGACCCACCCTGAGAATGGGAGACATCTTAGTGCTAATGCCAGTGAGCATCAGCATCTGGATGTGACCCATGCCGAGGAAAACACGTGACTGTGAGCCTCCTGAACCTGACCTCTCTGGGTCATCACTAGTAACCGTGGATCTAGTAAGCGTCGAAATTTTGAATCTTAAAATGCCCCCAAGCTCATGACCCTTTTCCTGGCCCATTTTGAGTATCTAACCCGGAGATCTTGTGTAATCCCTGCAAAAGTTCAATGCTGAGCCGGGAACCCTCAGTGTAAAGTTTTAAATTTGAAGAGCTCCCATTTAAACGACCCCCCAAAAAGAATGGAGGCCCAATAAAAGAAATAAATACATGACACTGAATAGGCCCCTCTTGGAACTGTGTTGCACAGATGGTGTAAGAAACCGTATTTGTACATTTCTGAGCACACAGGCCCTGAGTGCGGCCTAGGTGGCTATGATTGCTGAACCATAGACCCCGCTCGCGACAAAGAAACCCTTACCCATGGATCTTACAGAATACAAAAGTATTCTGACAAAGAACTCGTTTGGATGAAGAAACCTGCTGGCATGGAATTTCAGTCTCTTCAGACCTCCTTAGCATAGCTCCCTCTGAACATGGAAGGTCAGGGCCTCAAGACTTTAAAGATCCTGGAATGTCCTGGCCATGGATGGCCCTATAATATCCTCCCTAATCAGTGCCCCTGTGGCCTATGTGCCACCTCTGTAATAGGTAAGCCCCTTTTATGCATTTTCCATAGCTTGGAACTCTCAGGATGTGACCCCTTCCTGGAACAGTACTGCTTGGGTGTTAAACTGCGTGATATGGCTCCCCTTCATCATCTACCCAACCGATCGCGTTTATCACCACGCCCTGTAGCCCCCGACAAAGAATCTTCTGAGTACCGACGTACCTCTTTGCAGACTTCTTCGTTTGGGCCCTCTAAACGTGTAGCGTCCGTTCGTTAACTCTCTGGGTGTGAACTCTCAATACCGTGACGATGGCTCGCACGTCGCCCCTTGGGCCTGTGACTTTCCTGTAAGTGCACTTTTATGAGCATGGATGCTCTGATTTCAAAGGAACCCGTTCAAATACAACGACTGTAACTCTGTGAAATCACAGAAAATGCGCCAGACCACGAGCCCTCATCTGGGTGGACCCACCCTGAGAATGGGAGACATCTTAGTGCTAATGCCAGTGAGCATCAGCATCTGGATGTGGCCCATGCCGAGCAAAACTCGTGACTGTGAGCCTCCTGAACCTGACCTCTCTGGGTCATCACTAGTAACCGTGGATCTAGTAAGCGTCGAAATTTTGAATCTTTAAATGCCCCCAAGCTCATGACCCTTTTCCTGGCCCATTTTGAGTATCTAACCCGGAGATCTTGTGTAATCCCTGCAAAAGTTCAATGCTGAGCCAGGAACCCTCAGTGTAAAGTTTTAAATTTGAAGAGCTCCCATTTAAACGACCCCCCAAAAAGAATGGAGGCCCAATAAAAGAAATAAATACATGACACTGAATAGGCCCCTCTTGGAACTGTGTTGCACAGATGGTGTAAGAAACCGTATTTGTACATTTCTGAGCACACAGGCCCTGAGTGCGGCCTAGGTGGCTATGATCGCTGAACCATAGACCCCGCTTGCGACAAAGAAACCCTTACCCATGGATCTTACAGAATACAAAAGTATTCTGACAAAGAACTCGTTTGGATGAAGAAACCTGCTGGCATGGAATTTCAGTCTCTTCAGACCTCCTTAGCATAGCTCCCTCTGCACATGGAAGGTCAGGGCCTCAAGACTTTGAAGATCCATTCAAGAAACCTGGAATGTCCTGGCCATGGATGGCCCTATAATATCCTCCCTAATCAGTGCCCCTGTGGCCTATGTGCCACCTCTGTAATAGGTAAGCCCCTTTTATGCATCTTCCATAGCTTGGAACTCTCAGGATGTGACCCCTTCCTGGAACTGTACTGCTTGGGTGTTAAACTGCGTGATATGGCTCCCCTTCATCATCTACCCAACCGATCGCGTTTATCACCACGCCCTGTAGCCCCCGACAAAGAATCTTCTGAGTACCGACGTACCTCTTTGCAGACTTCTTCGTTTGGGCCCTCTAAACGTGTAGCGTCCGTTCGTTAACTCTCTGGGTGTGAACTCTCAATACCGTGACGATGGCTCGCACGTCGCCCCTTGGGCCTGTGACTTTCCTGTAAGTGCACTTTTATGAGCATGGATGCTCTGATTTCAAAGGAACCCGTTCAAATACAACGACTGTAACTCTGTGAAATCACAGAAAATGCGCCAGACAACGAGCCCTCATCTGGGTGGACCCACACTGAGAATGGGAGACATCTTAGTGCTAATGCCAGTGAGCATCAGCATCTGGATGTGGCCCATGCCGAGGAAAACTCGTGACTGTGAGCCTCCTGAACCTGACCTCTCTGGGTCATCACTAGTAACCGTGGATCTAGTAAGCGTCGAAATTTTGAATCTTAAAATGCCCCCAAGCTCATGACCCTTTTCCTGGCCCATTTTGAGTATCTAACCCGGAGATCTTGTGTAATCCCTGCAAAAGTTCAATGCTGAGCCGGGAACCCTCAGTGTAAAGTTTTAAATTTGAAGAGCTCCCATTTAAACGACCCACCAAAAAGAATGGAGGCCCAATAAAAGAAATAAATACATGACACTGAATATGCCCCTCTTGGAACTGTGTTGCTCAGATGGTGTAAGAAACCGTATTTGTACATTTCTGAGCACACAGGCCCTGAGTGCGGCCTAGGTGGCTATGATTGCTGAACCATAGACCCCGCTCGCCACAAAGAAGCCCTTACCCATGGATCTTACAGAATACAAAAGTATTCTGACAAAGAACTCGTTTGGATGAAGAAACCTGCTGGCATGGAATTTCAGTCTCTTCAGACCTCCTTAGCATAGCTCCCTCTGAACATGGAAGGTCAGGGCCTCAAGACTTTGAAGATCCATTCAAGAAGCCTGGAATGTCCTGGCCATGGATGGCCCTATAATATCCTCCCTAATCAGTGCCCCTGTGGCCTATGTGCCACCTCTGTAATAGGTAAGCCCCTTTTATGCATCTTCCATAGCTTGGAACTCTCAGGATGTCACCCCTTCCTGGAACTGTACTGCTTGGGTGTTAAACTGCGTGATATGGCTCCCCTTCATCATCTACCCAACCGATCGCGTTTATCACCACGCCCTGTAGCCCCCGACAAAGAATCTTCTGAGTACCGACGTACCTCTTTGCAGACTTCTTCGTTTGGGCCCTCTAAACGTGTAGCGTCCGTTCGTTAACTCTCTGGGTGTGAACTCTCAATACCGTGATGATGGCTCGCACGTCGCCCCTTGTGCCTGTGACTTTCCTGTAAGTGCACTTTTATGAGCATGGATGCTCTGATTTCAAAGGAACCCGTTCAAATACAACGACTGTAACTCTGTGAAATCACAGAAAATGCGCCAGACAACGAGCCCTCATCTGGGTGGACCCACCCTGAGAATGGGAGACATCTTAGTGCTAATGCCAGTGAGGATCAACATCTGGATGTGACCCATGCCGAGGAAAACTCGTGACTGTGAGCCTCCTGAACCTGACCTCTCTGGGTCATCACTAGTAACCGTGGATCTAGTAAGCGTCGAAATTTTGAATCTTAAAATGCCCCCAAGCTCATGACCCTTTTCCTGGCCCATTTTGAGTATCTAACCCGGAGATCTTGTGTAATCCCTGCAAAAGTTCAATGCTGAGCCGGGAACCCTCAGTGTAAAGTTTTAAATTTGAAGAGCTCCCATTTAAACGACCCCCCAAAAAGAATGGAGGCCCAATAAAAGAAATAAATACATGACACTGAATAGGCCCCTCTTGGAACTGTGTTGCACAGATGGTGTAAGAAACCGTATTTGTACATTTCTGAGCACACAGGCCCTGAGTGCGGCCTAGGTGGCTATGATCGCTGAACCATAGACCCCGCTCGCGACAAAGAAACCCTTACCCATGGATCTTACAGAATACAAAAGTATTTTGACAAAGAACTCGTTTGGATGAAGAAACCTGCTGGCATGGAATTTCAGTCTCTTCAGACCTCCTTAGCATAGCTCCCTCTGAACATGGAAGGTCAGGGCCTCAAGACTGAAGATCCATTCAAGAAGCCTGGAATGTCCTGGCCATGGATGGCCCTATAATATCCTCCCTAATCAGTGCCCCTGTGGCCTATGTGCCAGCTCTGTAATAGGTAAGCCCCTTTTATGCATCTTCCATAGCTTGGAACTCTCAGGATGTGACCCCTTCCTGGAACTGTACTGCTTGGGTGTTAAACTGCGTGATATGGCTCCCCTTCATCATCTACCCAACCGATCGCGTTTATCACCACGCCCTGTAGCCCCCGACAAAGAATCTTCTGAGTACCGACGTACCTCTTTGCAGACTTCTTCGTTTGGGCCCTCTAAACGTGTAGCGTCCGTTCGTTAACTCTCTGGGTGTGAACTCTCAATACCGTGACGATGGCTCGCACGTCGCCCCTTGGGCCTGTGACTTTCCTGTAAGTGCACTTTTATGAGCATGGATGCTCTGATTTCAAAGGAACCCGTTCAAATACAACGACTGTAACTCTGTGAAATCACAGAAAATGCGCCAGACCACGAGCCCTCATCTGGGTGGACCCACCCTGAGAATGGGAGACATCTTAGTGCTAATGCCAGAGAGCATCAGCATCTGGATGTGGCCCATGCCGAGCAAAACTCGTGACTGTGAGCCTCCTGAACCTGACCTCTCTGGGTCATCACTAGTAACCGTGGATCTAGTAAGCGTCGAAATTTTGAATCTTAAAATGCCCCCAAGCTCATGACCCTTTTCCTGGCCCATTTTGAGTATCTAACCCGGAGATCTTGTGTAATCCCTGCAAAAGTTCAATGCTGAGCCGGGAACCCTCAGTGTAAAGTTTTAAATTTGAAGAGCTCCCATTTAAACGACCCCCCAAAAAGAATGGAGGCCCAATAAAAGAAATAAATACATGACACTGAATAGGCCCCTCTTGGAACTGTGTTGCACAGATGGTGTAAGAAACCGTATTTGTACATTTCTGAGCACACAGGCCCTGAGTGCGGCCTAGGTGGCTATGATCGCTGAACCATAGACCCCGCTCGCGACAAAGAAACCCTTACCCATGGATCTTACAGAATACAAAAGTATTCTGACAAAGAACTCGTTTGGATGAAGAAACCTGCTGGCATGGAATTTCAGTCTCTTCAGACCTCCTTAGCATAGCTCCCTCTGAACATGGAAGATCAGGGCCTCAAGACTTTGAAGATCCTGGAATGTCCTGGCCATGGATGGCCCTATAATATCCTCCCTAATCAGTGCCCCTGTGGCCTATGTGCCACCTCTGTAATAGGTAAGCCCCTTTTATGCATCTTCCATAGCTTGGAACTCTCAGGATGTGACCCCTTCCTGGAACTGTACTGCTTGGGTGTTAAACTGCGTGATATGGCTCCCCTTCATCATCTACCCAACCGATCGCGTTTATCACCACGCCCTGTAGCCCCCGACAAAGAATCTTCTGAGTACCGACGTACCTCTTTGCAGACTTCTTCGTTTGGGCCCTCTAAACGTGTAGCGTCCGTTCGTTAACTCTCTGGGTGTGAACTCTCAATACCGTGACGATGGCTCGCACGTCGCCCCTTGGGCCTGTGACTTTCCTGTAAGTGCACTTTTATGAGCATGGATGCTCTGATTTCAAAGGAACCCGTTCAAATACAACGACTGTAACTCTGTGAAATCACAGAAAATGCGCCAGACAACGAGCCCTCATCTGGGTGGACCCACCCTGAGAATGGGAGACATCTTAGTGCTAATGCCAGTGAGCATCAGCATCTGGATGTGGCCCATGCCGAGCAAAACTCTTGACTGTGAGCCTCCTGAACCTGACCTCTCTGGGTCATCACTAGTAACCGCGGATCTAGTAAGCGTCGAAATTTTGAATCTTAAAATGCCCCCAAGCTCATGTCCCTTTTCCTGGCCCATTTTGAGTATCTAACCAGGAGATCTTGTGTAATCCCTGCAAAAGTTCAATGCTGAGCCGGGAACCCTCAGTGTAAAGTTTTAAATTTGAAGAGCTCCCATTTAAACGACCCCCCAAAAAGAATGGAGGCCCAATTAAAGAAATAAATACATGATACTGAATATGCCCCTCTTGGAACTGTGTTGCACAGATGGTGTAAGAAACCGTATTTGTACATTTCTGAGCACACAGGCCCTGAGTGCGGCCTAGGTGGCTATGATCGCTGAACCATAGACCCCGCTCGCGACAAAGAAACCCTTACCCATGGATCTTACAGAATACAAAAGTATTCTGACAAAGAACTCGTTTGGATGAAGAAACCTGCTGGCATGGAATTTCAGTCTCTTCAGACCTCCTTAGCATAGCTCCCTCTGAACATGGAAGGTCAGGGCCTCAAGACTTTGAAGATCCATTCAAGAAGCCTGGAATGTCCTGGCCATGGATGGCCCTATAATATCCTCCCTAATCAGTGCCCCTGTGGCCTATGTGCCACCTCTGTAATAGGTAAGCCCCTTTTATGCATCTTCCATAGCTTGGAACTCTCAGGATGTGACCCCTTCCTGGAACTGTACTGCTTGGGTGTTAAACTGCGTGATATGGCTCCCCTTCATCATCTACCAAACCGATCGCGTTTATCACCACGCCCTGTAGCCCCCGACAAAGAATCTTCTGAGTACCGACGTACCTCTTTGCAGACTTCTTCGTTTGGGCCCTCTAAACGTGTAGCGTCCGTTCGTTAACTCTCTGGGTGTGAACTCTCAATATCGTGACGACGGCTCGCACGTCGCCCCTTGGGCCTCGGACTTTCCTGTAAGTGCACTTTTATGAGCATAGCTGCTCTGATTTCAAAGGAACCCGTTCAAATACAACGACTGTAACTCTGTGAAATCACAGAAAATGCGCCAGACCACGAGCCCTCATCTGGGTGGACCCACCCTGAGAATGGGAGACATCTTAGTGCTAATGCCAGTGAGCATCAGCATCTGGATGTGGCCCATGCCGAGCAAAACTCGTGACTGTGAGCCTCCTGAACCTGACCTGTCTGGGTCATCACTAGTAACCGTGGATCTAGTAAGCGTCGAAATTTTGAATCTTAAAATGCCCCCAAGCTCATGACCCTTTTCCTGGCCCATTTTGTGTATCTAACCCGGAGATCTTGTGTAATCCCTGCAAAAGTTCAATGCTGAGCCGGGAACCCTCAGTGTAAAGTTTTAAATTTGAAGAGCTCCCATTTAAACGACCCACCAAAAAGAATGGAGGCCCAATAAAAGAAATAAATACATGATACTGAATATGCCCCTCTTGGAACTGTGTTGCACAGATGGTGTAAGAAACCGTATTTGTACATTTCTGAGCACACAGGCCCTGAGTGCGGCCTAGGTGGCTATGATCGCTGAACCATAGACCCCGCTCGCGACAAAGAAACCCTTACCCATGGATCTTACAGAATACAAAAGTATTCTGACAAAGAACTCCTTTGGATGAAGAAACCTGCTGGCATGGAATTTCAGTCTCTTCAGACCTCCTTAGCATAGCTCCCTCTGAACATGGAAGGTCAGGGCCTCAAGACTTTGAAGATCCATTCAAGAAGCCTGGAATGTCCTGGCCATGGATGGCCCTATAATATCCTCCCTAATCAGTGCCCCTGTGGCCTATGTGCCACCTCTGTAATAGGTAAGCCCCTTTTATGCATCTTCCATAGCTTGGAACTCTCAGGATGTGACCCCTTCCTGGAACTGTACTGCTTGGGTGTTAAACTGCGTGATATGGCTCCCCTTCATCATCTACCCAACCGATCGCGTTTATCACCACGCCCTGTAGCCCCCGACAAAGAATCTTCTGAGTACCGACGTACCTCTTTGCAGACTTCTTCGTTTGGGCCCTCTAAACGTGTAGCGTCCGTTCGTTAACTCTCTGGGTGTGAACTCTCAATACCGTGACGATGGCTCGAACGTCGCCCCTTGGGCCTGTGACTTTCCTGTAAGTGCACTTTTATGAGCATGGATGCTCTGATTTCAAAGGAACCCGTTCAAATACAACGACTGTAACTCTGTGAAATCACAGGAAATGTGCCAGACAACGAGCCCTCATCTGGGTGGACCCACACTGAGAATGGGAGACATCTTAGTGCTAATGCCAGTGAGCATCAGCATCTGGATGTGGCCCATGCCGAGGAAACTCGTGACTGTGAGCCTCCTGAACCTGACCTCTCTGGGTCATCACTAGTAACCGTGGATCTAGTAAGCGTCGAAATTTTTTTTTTTCTTCCTTTTTTTTTTTTTTTTTAAATATATTTTATTGATTATGCTGTTACAGTAGTTCCAATTTTTTCCCCTTTACTCCCCTCCACCCAGTATCTCCCTCCCCCAGCATCCCACTCAAGTCCATACCCATGGTTCGTAAAAAATAACTATCCCTCCCTCTCAGATATTAAGACACTTTTTAATCTTGTAAAGGACAATGGGCGAAGGTCTCAAGCTCCTCTAGCTGCTTCAAGCTGGACATGGTCGTCGTCCTACCTACCCTTGGGTCCATAAATCCCTAATAAGAGTGGGGGTGTGGAGGGGAGGGTGGCCTTCCCACATGGGGAAGGATCATGCAGACTCCAGTTCAGTTTGCTGTCTCCGGACAACGGCGTGCTTGGTTTAGCAGGCTGGCATCCTTGTTGTGTTCTGGGGGCAACAGATTTGGCAAAAAGGGTTAAAAAGCATCATTCA
This sequence comes from Furipterus horrens, assembly GCF_987537825.1. Classification (NCBI taxonomy): domain Eukaryota; kingdom Metazoa; phylum Chordata; class Mammalia; order Chiroptera; family Furipteridae; genus Furipterus; species Furipterus horrens. Next base: position 64,250,159 of record NW_028327178.1, on the reverse strand, counting down.
ATCCATAACTACTAGGTGGCAAAAGGCAGGGATTAATTTTTCAATGTTCCACATTAGGAGAAAAAAAAAAAAAAATGGCTTCTTTGGAGGAAGGTGTGCTAGGCACATCTCTCCTGTCCAAAACCCTTTTGCCCATTTTATTTAGTTTGGGCTGAGGGAAATAGTTTATGTTTCCCCCCTCTCAGACCTCTGGGCCCTTTCTGTCCAAGCCATTAGGATAGAAAAGAGAATTCAGTTTTAAAGTGAAGCCCACAGACCACCCCATTCTTCACCAACTCAGCCATTTAGTTCAGCCAAACTGTTGAGTCTCCGGAGGCAGCGCTGCAGAGAGGATTAAGTGAGGCTTATGCGTACAGACAATCACTCAGGTAATGCGGTCATAGGCTTATGCCCTTTGAAAACAGAAAACACATGTTAATTTATGTAACATAACCAACAAACAAGTCTCTAAATCTGTAAGACTGTCTTATTGGGAAGACATACAGTTGCAAGGCACTTGACATTCTACTTGCCTGCAACTTGAATCTCTTTGGTGATATCACAGATATGGTTTAATTTTCAAGTGAAACCATTTTTTAAATGAGAAGAAACTTTTAAGACGGTTAGCTGCCCTACTTTACAGTCTGCCACTGATCATTGTGATTTTCCTTGAATACTGATTTTTCTCCCTAAGATTACTCTCCTTGTCTTTAAAGGGACTACATTAAGTCCATTTTTAATTTATCCTGTTCATTTGCATGAGCATAACAAGAGCAGCAAATGATCACTTATGATCTTTAGTTCTGTTTTGCTGGAACTTACCCAAGGAACATTTAGGGTGGCCCTCAGTCTGCTCTTCAGTGCACAGAAGCTGGGCCACATACCTGGCATTCATCCTTGCCTGTACACACCTGTCCTTTCCAAGTCTTTCTGGTTTTCCATTGTGCCTTAAGGTCCCTTCTAGCCATCTTTCAGGAAAACAACCTTCGTTCCTTCCCTGGAGAGATTGCTGTGGACCGCACAACCAACCATGGCAGCAGGCCTTTTATTTCGCGGGCTTTTATTACCTTTGAAAGTCATTCCCAGTTCCTTAGGGCTTTTTGGTAACAACATGAGCCCAAGCATGTCTCCTTTAGGCTTGACATTCCAGTCAAAGGCTTGTTCAGAAAAAGGAACCTCTATTAACAACTGGTCTTATTAGGTCTATGCAAAGAAACTTAAGTCATTACTTACTTGTTTAGAATGCCAAACTCTGGAGAGATCAAATAGGGAGAAAAATATACAACGTGAAGGAAAATCTTTGTCCTAATATTCACTGAACTGGCATTTCCATTCTTCATATTTTCATTTTCCCCCACTAAAAAAATTTTTTTTGTTTGTTTTTCCATTACAGTTGTCTCTCTTTTTTTTCCCCTCTTGCTTCCCTGTATCCTGCCCCTCCCTTCCCCCACATTCAGTCCCCACTCAGTTGCCCATGTCTGTGGGTCATTTATACATGTTCTTTGATTTTACACTTCCCCTTCTTACCCCCTTTTCTCCCTCCCCCCTTCCCCCTTGTTACTGTTAGTCTACTCCTTGTTTACATACCTCTGGTTCAATTTTGCTCATTTGTTTGTGTTGTTCATTAGTTTCCTGTAATAGGTGACAGCATAACGTATTTTTCTTTCGTTGCCTGGCTTATTTCGCTAAGCATAATTCTCTCTAGTTCCATCCATGTTGTTGCAAATGGTAGAAGTTCCTTCTTTCTTTCTGCTACATAGAACTCCATTGTGTAAATGTACCACAGTTTTTTGATCCACTCATCTACAGATGGGCATTTAGGTTGTTTCCAGCACTTGGCTATTGTAAATAGTGCTGCTATGAACATTGGAGTGCATAGGTTCTTTTGAATTGGTGTTTCAGGATTTTTTGGATATAATCCCAGTAATGGAATTGCTGGTTCAAAAGGCAGTTCCATTTTTAGTTTTTTGAGGAAATTCCAAACTGTTTTCCATAGTGGCTGCACCAGTCTGCATTCCCACCAGCAATGCACCAGGGTTCCCGTTTCTCCGCATCCTCTCCAGCACAAGTTGTTTGTTGATTTGTTGATTATGGCCATTCTGACTGGTGTGAGGTGGTATCTCATTGTGGTTTTTATTTGCATCTCTCTGATGGCTAGTGATGTTGAGCATATTTTCATATGTCTATGGGCCCTCTGTATGTCTTCTTTGGAGAAGTGTTTGTTCAGGTCCTTTGCCCATTTTTTAATTGGGTTGTCTGTCTTCTTGGTGTTGAGTCGTATGAGTTCTTTATATATTTTGGAGATCAATCCCTTGTCTGAGATGTCATTGGCGAATATATTTTCCCATATGGTTGGTTTCCTTTTCATCTTGCTGATGTTTTCTTTAGCTGAGCAGAAACTTTTTAGTTTGATGTAGTCCCATTTGTTTATTCTTTCCTTTATTTCCCTTGCCTTAGGAGATATATCAGTGAAAATGTTGCTACGTGGGATATCTGAAATTTTCCTGCCTATTTTTTCCTCTAGGACTTTTATGGTATCACGGCTTACATTTAAGTCTTTGATCCATTTTGAGTTTATTCTGGTGTATGGTGTAAGTTGGTGGTCTAGTTTCATTTTTTTGCATGTCCCTGTCCAGTTCTCCCAACACCATTTGTTGAAGAGGCTCTTTTCACTCCATTTGATGTTCTTTCCCACTTTGTCAAATATTAGTTGACCATATGAACCTGGGTTTATTTCTGGGCTCTCTATTCTGTTCCATTGATCTATATGTCTGTTTTTATGCCAGTACCAGACTGTTTTGATTACCGTGGCCTTGTAGTATAGTTTGATATCAGGTATTGTGATTCCTCCTACTGTGTTCTTCTTCCTCAAAATTGCTGTGGCTATTCGGGCTCTTTTTTAGTTCCATATAAATTTTTGAAGTATTTGTTCTAGGTCTGTGAAATATGTTGCTGGTATTTTAATAGGGATTGCATTGAATCTATAAATTGCTTTGGGTAGTATGGACATTTTAATGATGTTGATTCTTCCCATCCATGAGCATGGTATATGCTTCCATTTATTTGTATCTTCTTTAATTTCTTTCTTCAATGTTATGTAGTTTTCTGAGTACAGGTCTTTTACCTCCTTGGTTAAGTTTATTCCTAGGTATTTTATTTTTCTTGTTGCTATGGTAAATTGAATTTTTCTTTCAGTTTCTATCTCTGAGTTTTTATTGTTGGTGTATAAAAATGCCTTTGATTTCTTAATATTGACTTTGTATCCTGCTATTTTGCCGAATTCACTTATTAGGTCGAGTAGTTTTTTTGTGGAGTCTATAGGGTTTTCTATGTACACTATCATGTCATCTGCAAATAATGACAGTTTTACTTCCTCTTTTCCAATTTGGATGCCTTTTATTTCTCTTTCTTGTCTGATTGCGGTGGCTAGAACTTCCAAGACTATGTTGAATAGGAGTGGGGAGATCGGACATCCTTGTCTTGTTCCTGATCTCAGGGGGAATGCTCTCAGTTTTTGCCCATTGAGTATGATGTTGGCTTCAGGTTTCTCATATATGGCCTTTATTATGTTGAGGTATGCTCCCTCTATTCCCATTTTGCTGAGAGTTTTTATCATAAATGGGTGTTGTACTTTATCAAATGCTTTTTCTGCATCTATTGATATTATCATGTGGTTTTTGTCTTTCATTTTGTTTATGTGGTGTATTACGTTTATTGATTTACGAATGTTAAACCATCCTTGCATCCCTGGGATGAATCCTACTTGATCGTGGTGTATGATCTTTCTAATGTGTTGCTGGATCCGGTTTGCCAATATTTTGTTGAGGATTTTAGCATCTATGTTCATCAGCGATATTGGCCTGTAGTTTTCTTTCTTTGTTGTGTCTTGACCTGGTTTTGGAATTAGGGTTATACTGGCTTCATAGAATGAGTTTGGCAGTCTTCCCTCTTCTTGTATCTTTTGGAATAGTCTGAGAAGGATAGGAGTTAGTTCTTTCCTAAATGTTTTGTAGAATTCACTTGTGAAGCCATCCGGTCCAGGGCTTTTGTGTGCTGGGAGTTTTTTGATTACTGCTTCAATTTCACTAGCTGTTATTGGTCTATTCAGACTTTCTGCTTCTTCTTGATTCAGTTTGGGAAGACTATAGGTTTCCAGGAATCTGTCCATTTCCTCTAGGTTGTAAAATTTCTTGCCATACAGTTGTTCATAATAATTTCTTATAATCCTTTGTATTTCTGTGGTATCAGTTGTGATTTCTCCTCTTTCATTTCTGATTTTATTTATTTGGGTTCTCTCTCTTTTTTTCTTGATGAGCCTGCTTAAAGGCTTGTCAATTTTGTTTATTTTTTCAAAGAACCAGCTCCTACTTTTGTTGATCTTTTGAATTGTTAGTTTAGACTCTATGTCATTTAATTCTGCTCTGATCTTGATGATTTCCTTCCTTCTACTTGATCTGGGCTTTGCTTGTTGTTCTTCCTCTAGATCTTGTAGCTGTAGGGTTAAATTTTTTATTAGAGATTCTTCTAGCTTTTTTAGGTAGGCCTGTATTGCTATGAACTTTCCTCTTAGGACTGCTTTCGCTGTATCCCATAGGTTTTGGGTTGTTGTGTGTTCATTATCATTAGTTTCCAGAAACTTTTTGATTTCTTCCTTGATGTCATTGTTAACCCATTCATTATTTAATAGCATGTTATTCATTCTCCATGAGTTTGAATGTTTTTGAGTTTTTTCCTTGAGGTTGATTTCCAATTTTAAGCCATTGTGATCTGAGAAGATGCTTGATATAATTTCAATTTTCTTGAATTTGTTAAGGCTTGTTTTGTGTCCTACCATGTGGTCTATCTTTGAAAATGTTCCATGTGCACTTGAGAAGTATGTATATTTTGCTTCTTTGGGGTGAAAACTTCTATATATATCGACTAAGTCCATTTGATCTAGAGTGTTGTTCAGTGCCTCCATATCTTTGGTGTTTCTTTGCTTCGAAGATCTGTCTATTGTTGACAATGGGGTGTTAAAGTCCCCTACTATGAGTGTGTTGTTGTCTATATCTTTCTTGGAGTCTTTCAAAAGTTTCCTTACATATTTGGGTGCTCCTAAGTTTGGTCCATATATATTTATAAGGGTTATATCTTCTTGATGGATTTTTCCCTTAAGTATTATGAAATGCCCTTCTTTGTCTCTTTTTATGGACTTTGCTGTGAAATCTGTTTTGTCTGATATAAGTATTGCTACCCCGGCTTTTTTTTCATGTCCATTTGCTTGGAATACATTTTTCCATCCCTTTACTTTCAGTCTGTGTAGATCTTTTGTTCTAAGGTGGGTCTCTTGTAGACAGCATATATGTGGGTCATTCTTTCTAATCCATTCAGCTACCCTATGTCTTTTAATTGGAGCGTTTAATCCATTTACATTTAAGGTTATTACCGATAAGTACTTATTCATTGTCATTTTTCCCCTTTGTACTCGTGTTCTTCTCTGTCTCTCTCTGTTTCTTTATCTTCTTAGAGCAGACCTTTTAGCATCTCTTGCATTGCTGGTTTGGTGGAGATGTATTCTTTTAGCCTTCTTTTGTCTTGGAAGCTCCTTATTTCACCCTCCATTTTGAATGAGAGCTTTGCTGGGTATAGTATTCTAGGTTGTAGGCCTTTGTTTTTCATTGCTTGGAATATTTTTTGCCATTCCCTTCTGGCTTGTAGTGTTTCTGCTGAGAAATCTGATGATAGCCTTATTGGAGTACCCTTGTATGTTATTAGTTGTTTTTCTCTAGCTGCTTTTAGGATCCTCTCTTTGTCTTTGAATGTTGCCATTTTAATTATGATGTGTCTTGAAGTGGGCCTGTTGGGGTTCATCTTCATTGGGACCCTCTGTGCTTCCTGGACTTGCGTGACTCTTTCTCTCGTCATGTTAGGAAAGTTTTCTGTCATTAGTTTTTCAAAGAGGTTTTCTATCCCTTGCTCTTCTTCTTCTCCTTCTGGAATTCCTATGATACGGATATTATTACGTTTCATGTTGTCCTGCAGCTGTCTTAGAACCTCTTCAGTCTTGTTCAGTCTTTTTTCATTTTGTTGCATTGTCTGGGAGTTTTTGTGTAGGTTGTCCTTCAGCTCGCTGATCTGATCTTCTGCTTCCTCTAGCCTGCTTTTAATTCCTTCTACTGTGTTCTTCAATTCAGAGATCGTATTTTTCATTTCCTCCTGGCTCTTATTGATAGCTTCTATGTCCTTTTTCATGCTCACGTAATTTTCTGTGAGTTCCTTGTAGTTTTTCTGGAGTTCTTTGAAGTTTCCGCTGAGCTCATTCAGCTTCTCCATAATCCATGTTTTGAATTCCATATCTGATAGTTCGCTCCCCTCTATTTCATTTAGCACTCTTTCTGGGGATTCTACCTTTCCTTTTGATGGGAGGTTGTTTCTCTGTCTCCCCATTTTTTTGACTCCTATTGTTTGTTGGTGCTTCTTGGAATGATCTGCACTTCCTGGATCTGCCTCTGGTGGCGTCAGATCATCAGAAGTAATGCTCTTTATCTCCTTGGAGACTTCAACGCAAGAGTAGGAGCCGACCACATGGCCTGGCCCACCTGCCTCGGAAACTTTGGGAGAGGAAAGATCAATGAGAATGGTCAGCGCCTGCTTGAGCTTTTGTGTCACCACGGCCTGTGCATGACAAACACATTCTTCAAGTGCAAAGAGATCCACCAGGTGTCATGGAGGCACCCACGCTCCCGCCACTGGCACCAGCTTGACCTCGTCATCACCAGAAGAACGGATATTGGCAGCATCCTCCTCACCCGCAGCTACCACAGTGCAGACTGCGACACGGACCATGCCCTCGTGGTAAGCAAGGTGCGCATAACGTCAAAGAGGTTGCACCACTCCAAGATGAAGGGTCGCCCACGCATCAACACCAGTTGTGCCAGCAACCCAGTTAAGACCCAGCAATTCATCAACAGGATGGAAGATGCACTCGGCGAGGGAATGGCGGCAGACGACATTATCGAATCCAATTGGTCATGTCTCCGCGACGCCATATACAACTCCGCCATTATTGCTTACGAGAAGAAAGAGCGGAACAACGCTGACTGGTACGAGGCACACTGGGAAGAAATGGAACCCGTGATCGAGGCTAAGAGGAAGGCCCTACTGGCTTACAAGGCCACGCCCACTCCCAGTACACTTCAAGCTCTACGGGCTGCCAGGAACAAAATCCAGAAGACCGCCCGCCACTGTGCCAACACCTATTGGCTAAACCTGTGCAGAACCATCCAGGAAGCCGCCGATATAGGCAACGCACGAGGAATATATGAGGGTATCAAGAAGGCAACAGGCCCAATCCCCTCCAAGATCGCCCCCCTTAAGTCCAAGACAGGTGAGGTCATCACTGACCAGGAACAGCAAATGCGGCGGTGGACCGAGCACTACCTCGAGCTGTACGCAACGAAGAACACCGTAACAGACACTGCTCTTAATGCCATCCCAGACCTACCAGTCATGGAGGAGCTAGACACCCCACCTACTGCGGCAGAGCTCGGCAAAGCCATCGACCGCCTCGCTTGCGGGAAAGCACCAGGAAGCGACGGAATCCCTCCAGAAATCTTAAAGAGTGGGAAACCAGTCCTGCTACAGCCGCTCCACCATCTACTCTGTCGCTGCTGGAAGGAGGGTTACATCCCCCAGGATATGAGAGAGGCCAACATTATCACCATGTACAAGAACAAAGGAGACCGCAGCGACTGCAACAACTACTGGGGCATCTCTCTCCTCAGCGTCGTCAGCAAAGTATTCGCCCGGGTCGCTCTTGCCCGCCTGCAGACCCTTGCTTCCCGCGTCTACCCAGAGTCCCAGTGTGGCTTCAGAGCTGGCCGATCAACAGTGGACATGATCTTCTCCCTACGCCAGCTGCAGGAGAAGTGTCACGAGCAGCATAAACCACTCTACCTCGCCTTTATCGACCTCACGAAGGCGTTTGATCTGGTCAGTCGAAGCGGACTCTTCAGCTTGCTACGGAAGATTGGCTGTCCACCACATCTGCTTGCTGTGGTCATGTCCTTTCACGACAACATGCACAGCACGGTGTCCTACAACGGCGCAACCTCTGAGGCCTTCCCAGTCAGCAGCGGAGTAAAGCAGGACTGCGTCCTCGCGCCTACGCTGTTCGGAATCTTCTTCTCCATGCTACGCCTTTAAGGACTGCAGCAAGGGTGTCTTCATTCACACCAGATCCGATGGCAAGCTCTACAACCTGGCCCGTCTACGAGCCAAAACCAAAGTCAAAGAGGTGCTCATCCGTGAGATGCTCTTCGCCAACGACGCAGCCTTGACATCACACTCCGAAGAGGGACTCCAGCAGCTAGTCACTTGCCTTTCCCACGCATGCAAGGAGTTCGGACTAGCCATCAGCCTGACGAAGACGAACATTATGGCTCAAGGCACGGGGACTCCCCCATGCATCACCATCGATGGATACACCCTGGAGGTTGTCAACGATTTCACTTACCTCGGGTCCACCATCTCGAGCTCTCTGTCAGTTGACTTGGAGGTCAACCGGAGAATCGCCAGGGCAGCCACAGTTATGGCCAAACTGAACCGGCGAGTGTGGAACAATTCCAGCCTCACTGAGAAAACCAGACTGCGCATCTACCAAGCCTGCGTACTCAGCACTGTCCTCTATGGCAGCGAGACGTGGACCACCTACGCAAGGCACGAAAGGAAACTCAACAGCTTCCACATGAGGTGCCTGCGACGAGTCCTGCATGTCGCCTGGCAGGATAAGGTTCCCAAAACCGAGGTGCTGAAGCGAGCCAACATGAGCAGTTTGCATGCAGTTCTTAGTGAGAGATGCCTCAGGTGGCTCGGCCATGTCAAAAGAATGGATGCAGGCCGTATCCCCAAAGACCTCCTCTACGGCGAACTAGCAGAAGGCCAGAGGATGACAGGGCGCCCAAAACTGCGGTTCAAAGACATCTGCAAAAAGGACATGACACAAATGCTCCATCAATCTCAACACATGGGAAGTTCAAGCAGACGACCGCCTAGCCTGGAGGCTCGCGGTCAGGCAAGGTACGTCACGTGCAGAGGCTGCGCGCAACGAGGAGGCGGTCCAGAAAAGATCAAGGCGGAAGCAGCGTCAACAGCAGCAACAACAGCCATCTGCCTTCACCTGTAACAAGTGCGGCAGAGATTGTCACTCCCGAGTCGGACTGCACAGCCATTCTCGGCGGTGCAGATAGACTCTCAAGAAGCTACGCCATCGTCTCTCGAGACGGACGGCTGCCGATGATGACTTAGTTTGGGATGAGGTAAATAGTTTAGGTTTTCCCCCTCTCAGACCTCTGGGCCTTTTCTGTCCTAGCCATTAGGATAGAAAAGAGAAACCCGTTTTAAAGTGAAGCCCACAGACCACACCATTCTTTCCCAACCCAGCCATTTAGTTCAGCCAAACCGTTGAGTCTCAGGAGGCAGCGCTGCAGAGAGGATTAAGTGAGGCTTATGTTTACAGATAATCACTCAGGTAATGCGATCATAGGCTTATGTCCTTTGAAAACAGAAAACACGTGTTAATTTATGTAACATAACCCACAAACAAGTCTCTAAATCTGTAAGACTGTCTTATTGGGAAGATATCTAGTTGCAAGGCACTTGAAATTCTATTTGCCTGCAACTTGAATATCTTTGATGATATCACACACATGGTTTAATTTTCAAGTGAAACCATATTTTAAATGAGAAGAAACTTTTAAGACGGTTAGTTGCCCTGTTTTATACTCTACTACTGATCATTGTGATTTTCCTTGAATAATAATTTTTCTCCGTAAGGTTACCCTCCTTGTCTTTAAAGGGACTACATTAAGTCCATTTTTAATTTATCCTGTTTGTTTGCATAAACATAACAAGAGCAGCAAATGATCACTTATGATCTTTAGTTCTGCTTTGCTGGAACTTACCCAAGGAATATTTGGGGTGACCTTCAGTCTGTTCTTCAGGGCACAGAAGCTGAGCCACATATCTGGCATTCATCCTTGCCTGTACACACCTGTTTTTTCCAAGTCTTTCTGGTTTTTCCTTGTGCCTTAAGGTCCCTTATAGCCATCTTTCAGGAAAACAACCTTCGTTCCTTCCCTGGAAAGATTGCTGTGGACCGCACAACCAACCATGGTACCAGGCTTTTATTACCTTTGAAAGTCATTCCCAGTTCCTCAGGGCTTTTTGGTAACAATCTGAGCCCAAGTATGTTTCTTTTAGGCTTGACATTCCAGTCAAAGACTTGGTCAAAAAAAAAAAAAAAAAAAGGAACCTCTGTTGACAACTAGTCTTATTAGTTCTATGCAAAGAAACTTATGTCATTACTTACTTGTTTAGAATGCCAAACTCTGGAGGGATCAAATAGGGTGAAAAATATACAACATGAAGGAAAATCTTTGTCCTAATATTCACTGAACTGGCATTTCCATTCTTCATATTTTCATTTTTCCCCCACTAAAAAAATTTTTTGTTTGTTTTTCCATTACAGTTGTCTCACTTTTTTAGCCCTCTTGTTTCCCTACACCCTGTCCCTCGCTTCCCCCACATTTAGTCCCCACTCAGTTGCCCCTGTCTGTGGGTCATTCATATATATATATATATTTTTTTTTTTTTTTACTTGACCCTTCCCCTTACACCTTTCTTTTCCTCCCCCCGCCCCCCTTGTTACTGTTAGTCTACTTCTTGTTTACATACCTCTGGTTCAATTTTGCTCATTTGTTTGTGTTGTTCATTAGTTTCCTGTAATAGGTGACAGCATAAGGTATTTTTCTTTTGTTCCCTGGCTTATTTCACTAAGCATAATTTTCTCTAGTTCCATCCATGTTGTTGCAAATGGTAGAAGTTCCTTCTTTCTTTCTGCTACATAGAACTCCATTGTGTAAATGTACCACAGTTTTTTGATCCACTCATCTACAGATGGGCATTTAGGTTGTTTCCAGCACTTGGCTATTGTAAATAGTGCTGTTATGAACATTGGAGTGCATAGGTTCTTTTGAATTGGTGTTTCGGGATTTTTTGGATATAATCCTAGCAATGAAATTGCTGGTTCAAAAGGCAGTTCCATTTTTAGTTTTTTTAGGAAATTCCAAACTCTTTTCCACAGTGGCTGCACCAGTCAGCATTCCCACCAGCAATGCACCAGGGTTCCCGTTTCTCCGCATCCTCACCAGCACAAGTTGTTTGTTGATTTGTTGATGATGGCCATTCTGACTGGTGTGAGGTGGTTTCTCATTGTGGTTTTAATTTGCATCTCTCTGATGGCTAGTGATGTTGAGCATACTTTCATATGTCTATGGGCCCTGTGTATGTCTTCTTTGGAGAAGTGTTTGTTCAGGTCCTTTGCCCATTTTTTAATTGGGTTGTCTGTCTTCTTGGTGTTGAGTCGTATGAGTTCTTTATATATTTTGGAGATCAATCCCTTGTCTGAGATGTCATTGGCGAATATATTTTCCCATATGGTTGGTTTCCTTTGCATCTTGCTGATGTTTTCTTTAGCTGAGCAGAAACTTTTTAGTTTGATGTAGTCCCATTTGTTTATTCTTTCCTTTATTTCCCTTGCCTTAGGAGATATATCAGTGAAAATGTTGCTACGTGGGATATCTGAAATTTTCCTGCCTATTTTTTCCTCTAGGACTTTTATGGTATCACGGCTTACATTTAAGTCTTTGATCCATTTTGAGTTTATTCTGGTGTATGGTGTGAGCTGGTGGTCTAGTTTCATTTTTTTGCATGTCCCTGTCCCGTTCTCCCAACACCATTTGTTGAAGAGGCTCTTTTCACTCCATTTGATGTTCTTTTCCTCTTTGTCAAATATTAGTTGACCATATGAACCTTGGTTTATTTCTGGGCTCTCTATTCTGTTCCATTGATCTATATGTCTGTTTTTATGCCAGTACCAGACTGTTTTGATTACCGTGGCCTTGTAGTATAGTTTTATATCAGGTATTGTGATTCCTCCTACTGTGTTCTTCCTCAAAATTGCTGTGGCTATTCCGGCTCTTTTTTGGTTCCATATAAATTTTTGAAGTATTTGTTCTAGGTCTGTGAAATATGTTGCTGGTATTTTAATAGGGATTGCATTGAATCTATAAATTGCTTTGGGTAGGATAGACATTTTAATGATGTTGATTCTTCCCATCCATGAGCATGGTATATGCTTCCATTTATTTGTACCTTCTTTAATTTCTTTCTTCACTGTTATGTAGTTTTCTGTGTACAGGTCTTTTACCTCTTTGGTTAAGTTTATTCCTAGGTATTTTATTTTTCTTGTTGCTATAGTAAATGGGATTTTTCTTTCAGTTTCTATCTCTGAGTTTTTATTGTTGGTGTATAAAAATGCCTTAGAATTCTTAATATTGACTTTGTATCCTGCTATTTTGCTGAATTCACTTATTAGGTTGAGTAGTTTTTTTGTGGAGTCTAAAGGATTTTCTATGTACACTATCATGTCATCTGCAAATAATGACAGTTTTACTTCCTCTTTTCCAATTTGGATGCCTTTTATTTCTCTTTCTTGTCTGATTGCTGTGGCTAGAACTTCCAAGACTATGTTGAATAGGAGTGGAGAGAGCGGACATCCTTGTCTTGTTCCTGATCTCAGGGGGAATGCTCTCAGTTTTTGCCCATTGAGTATGATGTTGGCTTCAGGTTTCTCATATATGGCCTTTATTATGTTGAGGTATGCTCCCTCTATTCCCATTTTGCTGAGAGTTTTTATCATAAATGGGTGTTGTACTTTATCAAATGCTTTTTCCGCATCTATTGATATGATCATGTGGTTTTTGTCTTTCATTTTGTTTATGTGGTGTATCACCTTTATTGATTTGCAAATATTAAACCATCCTTGCATCCCTGGGATGAATCCTACTTGATCGTGGTGTATGATCTTTCTAATGTGTTGCTGGATCCGGTTTGCCAATATTTTGTTGAGGATTTTAGCATCTATGTTCATCAGCGATATTGGTCTGTAGTTTTCTTTCTTTGTTGTGTCTTGACGTGGTTTTGGAATTAGGGTTATACTGGCTTCATAGAACGAGTTTGGGAGTCTTTCCTCTTCTTGTATCTTTTGGAATAGTCTGAGGAGGATAGGAGTTAGTTCTTTCCTAAATGTTTTGTAGAATTCACTTGTGAAGCCATCCGGTCCTGGGCTTTTGTGTGCTGGGAGTTTTTTGATTACTGCTTCAATTTCGCTAGCTGTTATTGGTCTATTCAGACTTTCTGCTTCTTCTTGATTCAGTTTGGGCAGACTATAGTTTTCCAGGAATCTGTCCGTTTCCTCTAGGTTGTCAAATTTCTTGCCATACAGTTGTTCATAATAATTTCTTATAATTCTTTGTATTTCTGTGGTATCAGTTGTGATTTCTCCTCTTTCGTTTCTGATTTTGTTTATTTGGGTCCTCTCTCTTTTTTTCTTGATGAGCCTGGCTAAAGGCTTGTCAATTTTGTTTATGGTTTCAAAGAACCAGCTCCTACTTTTGTTGATCTTTTGAATTGTTACTTTAGACTCTATGTTATTTAATTCTGCTCTGATCTTGATGATTTCCTTCCTTCTACTTGATCTGTGTTTTGCTTGTTGTTCTTCCTCTAGTTCTTGTAGCTGTAGGGTTAAATTTTTTATTAGAGATTCTTCTAGCTTTTTTAGGTAGGCTTGTATTGCTATGAACTTTCCTCTTAAGACTGCTTTCGCTGTATCCCATAGGTTTTGGGTTGTTGTGTGTCCATTATCATTGGTTCCCAGGAACTTTTAGATTTCTTCCTTGATGTCATTGTTAACCCATTCATTATTTAATAGCATGTTATTCATTCTCCATGAGTTTGAATGTTTTTGAGTTTTTTCCTTGAGGTTGATTTCCAATTTTAAGGCATTGTGATCTGAGAAGATGCTTGATATAATTTCAATTTTCTTGAATTTATTGAGGCTTGTTTTGTGTCCTACCATGTGGTCTATCTTTGAAAATGTTCCATGTGCACTTGATAAGTATGTATATTTTGCTTCTTTGGGGTGTAAACTTCTATATATATCGACTAAGTCCATTTGATATAAAGTGTTGTTCACTGCCTCAATATCTTTGGTGTTTCTTTGCTTTCAAGATCTGTCCATTGTTGACAATGGGGTGTTAAAGTCCCCTACCATGAGTGTGTTGCTGTCTATATCTTTCTTGGAGTCTTTCAAAATTTTCCTTACATATTTGGGTGCTCCTAAGTTGGGTGCATATATATTTATAAGGGTTATATCTTCTTGATGGATTTTTCCCTTAAGTATTATGAAATGCCCTTTTTTGTCTCTTTTTATGGACTTTGCTGTGAAATCTGTTTTGTCTGATATAAGTATTGCTACCCCGGCTTTTTTTTCATGTCCATTTGCTTGAAATACATTTTTCCATCCCTTTACTTTCAGTCTGTGTAGATCTTTTGTTCTAAGGTGGGTCTCTTTTAGACAGCATATATGTGGGTCATTCTTTCTAATCCATTCAGCTACCCTATGTCTTTTAATTGGAGCGTTTAACCATTTACGTTTAAGGTTATTACTGATAAGTACTTATTCATTGTCATTTTCCCCCTTTGTATTCGTGTTCTTCTCTGTCTCTCTCTGTTTCTTTATCTTCTTAGAGCAGACCCTTTAGCATCTCTTGCATTGCTGGTTTGGTAGAGATGTATTCTTTTAGTCTTCCTTTGTCTGAGAAACTCCTTATTTTGCCTTCCATTTTGAATGAGAGCCTTGCTGGGTAGAGTATTCTTGGTTGTAGGCCTTTGTTTTTCATTGCTTGGAATATTTTTTGCCATTCCCTTCTGGCTTGTAGTGTTTCTGCTGAGAAATCTGGGGATAGCCTTATTGGAGCTCCCTTGTATGTTATTAGTTGTTTCTCTCTTGCTGCTTTTAGGATTCTCTCTTTGTCTTTGAATGTTGCCATTTTAATTATGATGTGTCTTGAGGTGGGCCTGTTAGGGTTCATCTTCATTGGGACCCTCTGTGCCTCCTGGATTTGCGTGACTCTTTCTCTCCTCATGTGAGTGAAGTTTTCTGTCATTAGTTTTTCAAAGAGGTTTTCTATCCCTTGCTCTTCTTCTTCTCCTTCTGGAATTCCAATGATATGGATATTGTTACATTTAATGTTGTCCTGCAGCTGTCTTAGAACCTCTTCAGTCTTTTTCAGTCTTTTTTCATTTTGTTGCATTGTCTGGGAGTTTTTGTGTACGTTGTCCTCCAGTTCGCTGATCCGATCTTCTGCTTCCTCTAGCCTGCTTTTAATTCCTTCTACTGTGTTCTTCAATTCAGCTCTTATTGGTAGCTTCCATGTCCTTTTTGATGCTGATATAATCCTCAGTAAGTTTCTTATAGTTCTTCTGGAATTCACTGTAGTTTTTCTGGAGTTCTTTGTAGTTTCCGCTGATCTCATTTAGCTTCTCCATAATCCATGTTTTGAATTCCGTATCTGATATTTTGCTCCCCTCTATTTCATTTAGCACTCTTTCTGGGGATTCTACCTTTCCTTTTGATGGGGGATTGTTTCTCTGTCTCCCCATTTTTGTGATTCCTTTTGTTTGTTGGTGCTTCTTAGAATGATCAGTTCTTCCTGGATCTGCCTCTGGTAGCGTCAGATAATGTACCAGACTGGCCCTAGGCAGCCTATTGGAGACTTCCAGGGATCTACTGCCTTTGTCTCTCTTCTTTAGTTCTTACTATACTCAATCTGTGATCAGCCATCAGGCTTAAGGACCGTGGGTGTGGCAACTTAATTCCTGTAGGCAGGGCTTTTATTTCCCCTAAGTATGACACCATTTGGAGGGGGATGGTCTGTCTGCTGAACTGGGGCTGAGTCAACACTGGCTGGTCCTGGGAGGAGGTTAGTGTAGCTTCCACTTACTCCTCCGCCCTCTTGGATCTCCCTCTGTGTTGTCCTTGATGTTATTTCTTTAATCTGCCTGGTTGTAATTCAGCTAATCTTTGGTGGATCTTTTTCTCTGGTTAGTTGATTGAGAGTCACTCTGCCCACCTTGTCTTGAGAACTTTTGTGGAGGTGCTGCTAAAACCTAATCACACAACCTAGGCAAGAAACCCACACACTCCAATATCTCCCCCAACTACAATCTCATTATAGGCTGAAAATGAGCCCGTATTAATATACTTGTGGAGATATTGGGACTCTTATTTCATAGGAGTAACAGGTAAGAGTTGTTTTAAATGAAGGAAGGGTAATTTTTGAGCTGGAAGTTGATAGAGTAATAATATTAGCAATTGGGATCAAGGTTATGTAAGATAGCAATTAACATTTACACTGTATGTTTGAAAAGGAGGAGAGGGTTACAGTGTGGAGTGAGAAAGTGGAAGTATATAGTATTAGGATTATATAATCAGTATATGCTATATGATTAGTGTTGGAGGGAGGATAGACACAACAGACATCCAGGCAGACAGACAGCCAGAAATTGAAAGAGAGGGCTGAGGAGGTTAGAAGGTAGGAAACAGATTGAGAAAGAATTTTTCAAGAATAAAAATATAGAGTAGAAAATAGCAAGACAGGAAGGGAGAGAGGAAAAATAGAGAGAAAGTAGAGAAGAGAAGGGTAGGAGAAAGAACGCAAGAAGAAGGGGAGGAAGAAGAGGGGGATTGATTTATTATTTTTTAAAAAAATTATATATTATAAAAATATATTAGGAGATTAAAACATGATATAAAATTGCAAGGTAGAGAGAAAGAGAGAATAGAGAGAGAGAGGAATAAGAGATGGGAAAGCTAGAGGATGGGGGAGGGAAAGAACACAGAGAAGGGAAGGATATCAGGACGAAGAGGAGATATTAGAGAGGGAAAGATTGAAATTGAAGAGTTGACAAAAGGTAGGATGAAGGAGAGAAATACAAGAGGGAGAGAAAGAAGTGAGGGGATGGGGTAGAAAGAGAGAAGGGGTAAGAGTGGGAGGGTGAAGGGAGAGAGGGTAGATTAGAATTATAATTTGAATATTAACAGATTATAATGTAAAGTGGAATAGGGAGAGAGAAAGAAAGAGAGAGAGAATATTTATAGGGAGAGAAGGAAAATAAAGGCAAGGGATGAAAGAAAAACGAATGTAGATTGAAGGGGGACAAAATAAAGAAAGAAATTTAATAAAATTGAAGGTGCTTAGTGCAGAGAAAGGAGAGAGAGAGAAAGGAAACGGAGGGAGGACAAGGATAGGGGGAGGGAGGGGGATTAGAAGAAGGGAATAAGAAGGAAAGGGAGAGAACTTAAAATTAAAAAGTTAACTGAGAATAGGATGCAGGGGAGACATGCTAAGGGGAGAGAAGGGAGGGAAGGGGAGGGGAGAAAAGGAGAGAGAATAAGAAGGGACTGACGGTAGGGCCAGTTAGGGAGAGAGTGAGAGATAAAAGAATGAGGATTTTAACTCAACTCAACTTTTATGCACAGTCTCTGGGTATTTTTGGTTTGTTTGTTTTTTTGTTTTTCCTTCCTTTCTTCCTGGGTCCGCCCCTATTCAAAATTCCATGGGTTTCAAATCTTTTCTGGTTGGTTGGCTGGCTGTGGGAGGGTTCTGCTTGATTCTGGGATTGCTAGTCTTTTTTTCGTGGGCCTACCGCCGCTCTGCTGTGAGCTGCCTTTAGTTGTCCCCTCCTGAGGAACCCTCAGCCCTCCTCAGGCTTGACCAGCTACTCCTTCCCCCTGTTGGTCTAGCCTGTGCCTGCCAGCAATCCCCGCCCTGCCTCCAGTCCTGTCTCTATTCCCAGGCCACAGCTTCTGCTCGCTTCCTTGTCTATATGCTTGCACACCCCACCTCTCTCCTTGTCTCAAGATCGTCCCCCCGTTCTGCAGGACTCTGGCACAGTCGGTCAAAGTGCCGGGCCCCGTCGCACTTTCCTGCCCAGGGCCTCTCCCCTAGTCTGGAGCTCTGCAGTGGCTTTCCTGCGTGTGCTTTTCTCCTTGCCCCAAAACTGTCTCTATTCCGAGCTACAGCTTCCGCTGGCTTCCCTGTCTATAGGCCTGCGTGCTCTATCTCTCTTCCCGCCCCAGCACCTTCCCTTTGTTCTGCAGGATTCTAGTGTGGTCGGTCAGCGCAGCGCTCTCCTACCCATGAGTTCTCCCCCAGTCTGGAGTTCCACAGCAGCCTTTCCCTGCGGCCCCTTCTCCCTGCCCTAAAACCGTCTCCACTCCAGAACATCCGCCTCTGCTCTCTTCCCTACTTACACACCCTGCGCGTCCTATTTCCCTCCTAGCCCCAAACCCGCCTTTTGTTCTGTGGGATTCTAGTGTGATTGCTCAGTTCTCCCCCGGTCCGGAGTTCCGCAGCAGCCTTTCTGTGCGGCCCGTCTCCTTGCCCCAAATCTGTCCCTTTGTTCTGTAGGGCCCTAGCACGGGTGCTGTGTGCACTCGGAGTGCCGAGCTTTTGGTTGGAGGCTGCAGGTGAGGAGGTTTCCCTCTAGACTCAGATCACACAGTTTCTCCCAGGCCTGGTTGTTCACTGTTCTCTCCCTCCTCTGGCTTTTTTGGCCAAATCCTCTCCCTAACTCCCTACAAGAATTCACTTATTGGTGTGCCCCTAGCAGCGGGAGCCTCCAAGCAGCTCTCGGTTAGTGAATTCTCCGGCTCAGTACTGCAGACGCACCGAATCCCGGAATGATTCAGCCTTCAGTGCGTGGTAAACCCCTCCACCCCCCTCCACGCTGCTCCCACGCTCTCCTCCCTGTTCACGCTATCGGAGATCCACACTCACTCAGTCACTCCTCTCCACATTCATTCCTGGAGTCTCTGCCTAACAGGAGTGAGCTGAGAACACTGTCCCTACTCCGCGGCCATCTTCCCCTCCCCAGAACCGATGACTGTTTTCATTATAAATGTGTACTGTATTTTATCAAAAATATGTTAGCATTTATTGATATAATCATATGATTTTTTACTTTCATTTTTTTATGTGATGTATTACGTTTATTGACCTGCAAATATTAAACCATCCTTGCATCCCTGGGATGAATCCCACTTGATCGTGGTGTATGATCTTTTTAATGTATTGCTGGGTCTGGTTTGCCAATATTTTGTTGAGGATTTTAGCATCTGTTTATAATTTGAATAATCATGGCCTGGATGAAGAAGTGTTCACAGTGGGAATGAAGGATTTGGTCCTACAAACTGCTCTGTGGAAGTTATTCAAACTCTTCATAGCAATCTTTCCTCATTATGTGGGCAATGACATCAAAGTTGTGACTGGAAGCACACCTGACCTATGGGAGGCAGAAGCTGTTCATAACAGGAAGGGTTTCCAGACAGTAATACCTGTAAAGGGAATGAAGGGACCCATTATGGTCAGTAGGACCCAGATGTGCATTGATCTGCTGGAGGCAGGAGCCAATAGGGAGAAATTAGATAGAAAATCTAACAAGGTGCTCTTGGAGGTGTGGCAACAGTTGAAACTGGAACAACATTTTGTCCACTACAAAGGAAGGTAGGGAACTCATAGCAGGTAATGAAGAGCAATTTGCACCCTGAGTGTGGGCTGTGAATTTATTGCAAAATTACTTGTGGAAGTCACCCAGCAAGGCTGAGGACCCAGCCAATGATGGGGAGAGGGCTTTTCAATTTATCTGAGGAGAAGGTGGAGGGGCCTGCTGAGTGGGACCTGGTGGGGACAAGAGACCAGAAAAACATACAATAGGTACTGTCCTTTGTGGACACCAGAGCGGGATGTCCCCTTTTGCACGGAAACCCTGATAATTTCCATGGTGCAGGGCCATCATAGAAGGGTATGGAGGTACTGCTGTACAGGTGAAGTATGTGTCACTTACCTTGGGGATAGGATGCCTGCCATCCAAGTAATATGTGGTCTATGTTTCCCCAATACCCAAGTACATCTTGGGAATTGAGGTGTTGCAAGGGTTGTGGCTCATTACTACTGCCACAGAATTCTGCCTTCATATCTATGTTGTGAATGCTGTTGTTTGGGATCATGCCCAATGTCCCCCACTGGTCTGGCCAGAACCATAGCAGGTAACCAATACCAAGTAATACCACCTTCTTGGGGGTCATCAGGCAATAAGGGATACTATCAAGGAACTGAAAAATGTCCAGATAGTTTGTCCAGCCCATAGTTCTTATAACTACCTCGTGTGGCCTGTGACGAAGCCAGATGGCACATGGAGGGTGACAGTAGATACTGGGAATTAAATAAGCTATACTGCCTTCAGATGCTGCTGTGCCAACAGTAACCAATCCAATAGATAAATTGAGCCATGAGCTGGGAACCTATCATTGTTTTCTTGATGTCATAATGCCTTAATCTCCATAAACATAGCAGCGGAGTGTTGGGAAAAATTTGCTTTCACTTCAGAAGGCCGCCAATTGAGCTTCGCTGTATCACCACAGGGATATCTGCATAGCTTCATACTGTGCCATGGATTTGTGGTGCAGGATTTAGCAATGTGGCAAAATCCTTATATGGTACAACTGTATCATTATATTGATGGTATCATGCTGAGTTCTGCCTGTCTTGCAGATTTAGAAACTGCTATGCCTGCCTTGCTGAAACATTTGCAGCAGCAAGGATGGGCAGGAAACACAAGATACAAGGACCTGGTTTATCTGTCAGTTTATTGGGGGTTGTCTCATCAGGTAAGGTGAAAGTAGTGCCTAATGTGGTAATTGATAAAGTACAAGCAATTTCAACCCCCACAACGATAAAGCAGCTACAGGATCTCTGTGGAGTGTTTTGGCCTTTTGGAGGGTGTACACTCCACATTTGGCACAAATTCTGAAGCATTTTTACCATTTGATACAGGAGGAGTCCGGTGGGTCTGGGAACACGAGCATGAAAAGAATTTTGCCACAGCTAAATTGGCCATAAAATCAGAAAAGGCCTGGAGTGTTTGGGATCCAACATGATCTTGTCAGTTGATTGTTCATGTCACCCCCACAGGGTATGGTTGGGGCCTCTGGCAATGTCAAGAACAGATCTGCAGCTTATGGGGTTTTGGTCCCAACTTTGTTTATTTTATTTTATTTTATTTTATTTTGGTTTTTCAATTACAGTTGTCCCCTTTTCCCCTAATTTCTCTCCCCCACCCAACCCACCCCCTCTCCCGCAATCATATCCCTCCCCGTTGTCCATGTCCATGAGTTTTTTATACAGGCTCTTTAATTAAACCCTTCCCTTACTTATCCCCCTTCTCTCCTTCTCCCCTCCCCCCTATTGACTGCTATTCTGCTCTTTGTTCTATTTAGTTCCTTTGTTTGTGTTGTTCTTTAGTTTCCTGTATTAGGTGATATCATATGGTATTTTTCTTTTTTTGCCTGGCTTATTTCACTAAGCATAATTCTCTCTAGTTCCATCCATGTTGTCGCAAATGGCAGGAGTTCCTTCTTTCTTTCTGCTACATAGTATTCCATTGTGTAAATGTACCACAGTTTTTTGATCCACTCATCTACAGATGGGCACTTAGGTTGTTTCCAGCACTTAGCTGTTGTAAACAGTGCTGCAATGAACATAGGAGTGCATAAGTTCTTTTGAATTGGTGTTTCAAGATTCTTCGGGTATAATCCTAGTAGTGGGATCACTGGTTCAAAAGGCAGTTCCATTTTTAATCTTTTGAGGTAATTCCATACTGTTCTCCATAGTGGCTGCACCAGTCTGCATTCCCACCAACAGTGCAGTAGGGTTCCCGTTTCTCCACATCCTCGCCAGCACTTGTTGCTTGTTGATTTGTTGATGATGGCCATTCTGACTGGTGTAAAATGGTATCTCATTGTGGTTTTTATTTGCATCTCCCTGATGGCTAATGATGTTGAGCGTTTTTTCATGTGTCTATGGACCTTCTGTATGTCCTCTTCAGAGAAGTGTTTGTTCAGGTCTTTGCCCATTTTTTAATTGGGTTGTTTGTTTTCTTGATGTTGAGTCGTATCAGCTCTTTATATATTTTGGAAATCAGTCCCCTGTCTGTGATGTCATTGGCAAATATGTTTTCCCATATGGTTCGTTTCCTTTTCATCTTGCTGATGTTTTCTTTAGCTGAGCAGAAACTCTTCAGTTTGATGTAATCCCATTTATTTATTTTTTCCTTTATTTCTCTTGCTTTAGGAGATGTATCTGTGAAGAGATTTTTACGTGAGATATCTGATATTTTCTTGCCTATGTTTTCCTCTAGGACTTTTATGGTGTCACGGCTTACATTTAAGTCTTTGATCCATCTTGAGTTTATTCTTGTGTGTGGTGTAAGTTGGTGGTCTAATTTCATTTTTTTGCAGGTCCCTATCCAGTTCTCCCAGCACCATTTGTTAAAGAGGCTCTTCTCACTCCATTTTATGTTCCTTCCTCCTTTATCAAAGATTAGTTGACCATAGAGGCCTGGGTTTATTTCTGGTCTCTCTATTCTATTCCATTGATCTATATGTCTGTTCTTATGCCAGTACCATACTGTTTTGATTACAGTGGCTTTGTAGTATTGTTTGATGTCTGGTATCGTGATTCCTCCTGCTGTGTTCTTCTGCCTCAAGATTGCTTTTGCTATTCGGGGTCTTTTTTGGTTCCATATGAATTTATGGAGTATTTGTTCTAGGTCTGTGAAATATGTCATTGGTATTTTAATAGGGATTGCATTGAATCTGTAAATTGCTTTGGGTAGTATGGCCATTTTGATGATGTTGATTCTTCCCATCCAAGAACATGGTATTTGCTTCCATTTATTTGTTTCTTCCTTAATTTCTTTCTTCAATGTTATGTAATTTTCAGAGTACAGGTCTTTTATCTCTTTGGTTAAGTTTACTCCTAGGTACTTTATTTTTCTTGTTGCTATAGAAAATGGTATTTTCTTTTTTGTCTCTGTCTCTGCTATTTTATTGTTGGTGTACAGAAATGCCTTAGATTTCTGTATATTTATTTTGTACTCTGCGACTTTGCCAAATTCACTTATTATATCGAGTAGTCTTTCAGTGGAGTTTATAGGATTTTCTAGGTATACTATCATGTCATCTGCATATAATGAAAGTTTTACTTCCTCTTTCCCAATTTGGATACCTTTTATTTCTTTTTCTTGTCTGATTGCTGTGGCTAGGACTTCCAACACTATGTTGAAAAGGGGTGGAGAGAGTGGACAACCTTGTCTAGTTCCTGAGTTCAGGGGAAATGCTTTCAGTTTTTGTCCATTGAGTATGATGTTGGCCTCGGGCTTCTCATATATAGCCTTAATTATGTTAAGATATGCTCCCTTTATTCCCATTTTGTTGAGTGTTTTCATCATAAATGGGTGTTGTATTTTATCAAATGCTTTTTCTGCATCTATTGAAATGATCATGTGATTTTTGTCTTTCATTCTGTTTAGGTGATGTATTATATTTATTGATTTGCGAACATTAAACCATCCTTGCATCCCTGGAATGAAGCCCACTTGATCATGATGTATGATCTTTTTGATGTATTGCTGGATCCTGTTTGCCAATATTTTATTGAGGATTTTAGCATCAAGGTTCATCAGTGATATTGGCCTGTAGTTTTCTTTCTTTGTTGTGTCTTGACCTGGTTTGGGGATTAGGATAATACTGGCTTCATAGAAAGAGTTTGGGATTTTCCCCTCTTCTTGGACTTTTTGGAACACTTTGAGGAGGATAGGAGTTAGTTCTTCCCTGAATGTTTTGTAGAATTCGCCTGTGAAGCCATCCGGTCCAGGGCTTTTGTGTGCAGGGAGATTTTGGATTACTCTTTCAATTTCCTTTTTTGTTATTGGTTTGTTGAGACTTTCCACTTCTTCTTGATTCAGTTTTGGAAGGTTGTATGTTTCTAAAAATATGTCCATTTCTTCTAGATTGTCAAATTTCTTGTCATACAGTTGTCTGAAGTAATTTCTACCTATCATTTGTATTTCTGAGGTATCAGTCGTGATTTCTCCTCTTTCATTTCTGATTTTGTTTATTTGTGTCTTCTCTCTTTTTTTCTTGATTAGACTGGCTAGAGGCTTGTCGATTTTGTTGATTTTTTTGAAGAACCAGCTACTAGTTTTGTTGATCTTTTGGATTGTTTGTTTAGTCTCTATGTCATTTAGTTCTGCTCTGATCTTGATGATTTCATTCCTTCTTCTTGCCCTAGGCTTTGTTTGTTGTTGTTGTTCTAGTTCTTGTAGCATTGTGGTTAGGTTTTTTATTTGAGATTCTTCTAGCCTTTTCAGATATGCCTGTATTGCTATAAACTTCCCTCTCAGGACTGCTTTTGCTGTGTCCCACACGTTTTGGGTTATTGTGTGCTCATTATCATTAGTTTCTAGAAATTTCTTGATTTCTTCTTTGATGTCATTGTTAACCCATTCATTATTTAATAGCATGTTATTCAATCTCCATGAGTTTGGGTGTCTTTGATTTTTTTTTCTGAGGTTGATTTCTAGTTTCAAGGCATTGTGATCTGAAAAGATGCTTGATATGATTTCAATTTTCTTGAATTTGTTGAGGCTTGTTTTGTGACCTATCATGTGGTCTATCTTTGAAAATGTCCCATGTGCACTTGAAAAGAATGTATATTTTGCTTCTTTGGGGTGAAAAGTTCTATATATATCAGTTAGATCCATGTGGTTTAGTGTGTTGTTCAATGCCTGTATATCCTTGGTGTTTCTTTGCTTTGATGATCTGTCTATTGTTGATAATGGAGTGTTGAAGTCCCCTACTATGAGTGTGTTGTTGTTGATATCCTTTTTGTGGTCTTCTAGTATTTGTTTTATGTATTTGGGTGCTCCTATGTTGGGTGCATATATGTTTATCAATGTCATATCTTCTTGATGGATTGATCCTTTAAGTATTATGAAATGTCCTTCTTTGTCTCTTTTTATTGCCCTTGCTTTGAAATCCATTTTGTCTGATATGAGAACTGCTACCCCGGCTTTTTATTCCGGTCCGTTTGCTTGGAATATTTTTTTATATCCCTTTACTTTCAGTCTGTGTAAATCTTTTGTTTTGAGGTGTGTTTCTTGTAGACAGCAAATATGTGCGTCCTGTTTTCTTATCCATTCCGTTACCCTATGTCTTTTAATTGGAGCATTTAATCCATTTACATTTAAGGTTATTATTGACGTGTATTTATTCATTTCCCTTTGTACCTCTGTTCCTCTCCTCTCTTGTTTTTTTCTTCTTTTTTCTTAGAACACTCCCTTTAGCATCTCTTGCAATGCTGGTTTGGTGGAGATGTATTCTTTCAGTCTTCCTTTGTCTGAGAAACTCTTTATTTCACCTTCTATTTTGAATGAGAGCCTTGCTGGGTAGAGTATTCTTGGTTGTAGGCCTTTGTTTTTCATTGCTTGAAATATTTTGGACCATTCCCTTCTGGCTTGTAATGTTTCTGTTGAGAAATCAGTTGATAGCCTTATCGGAGCTCCCTTGTATGTTATTTGCTGCTTTTCTCTTGCTGCTTTTAGGATTCTCTCTTTGTCTTGGAATGTTGCCATTTTAACTATGATGTGTCTTGGAGTGGGTTTTGGGGGGTTCCTCTTGATTGGAACTCTCAGTGCTTCTTGGACTTGCATAGCTTTTTCTCTCATCAGGTTCGGAAAATTTTCTGTCACTATTTCTCCTATCAGATTTTCAATTCCATGTTCCTTTTCTTCTTCCTCTCATATTCCGATGATCCTTAAATTATTTTTTCTAATGCTATCCTGTAATTCCCTTACATCTTGCTCATATTTTTTCAATCGTTTTTCATTTTGCTGTATTGTCTGGGAGTTTTTTTCTACATTATCTTCTAACTCACTAATCCGATCCTCTGCTTCGTTTAGTCTGCTTTTGACTGATTCTACTGTGTTTTTCAGTTCAGAGATTGTATTCTTAAGTTCTTCCTGGTTCTTGTTAACAATTTCTATGTCTTTTTTTATGCTGGTGTAGTTCTCTTCAAGTTCCCTGTAATTTTCTTGGAGCTGCTGGTAACTTCCTTGAAGGTTGTCATAGTTGATTTTAAGGATGTCGAGTATATTGAACTTCTTTACCACCATTGTTTTGAATTCCATGTCTGACATTTGGGCTATGTCTATTTCATCTATCTCTCTTTCTGAGGATTCCTCTTTTCTTTTCATTGAGGGGTTATTTTTGCGTCTTACCATGTTGGATTCTTTTTGTTTGTTTTTATTTATTTATTTATTTGTGGTTTTTTTGGGGGGGTAGTCTGCTTTGACTTCCCTCCTTTGTGGTGTAATATTCTTTATCGAAGGTCTGGGAGTTTCAGTGGTGCAGTCTCTTTGATATCCTGAGCCTGATGTTCTTGAGTTACCCTTTATGTCGTTTGTTTATGCTGTTCGGTTATATTTCAGATGTTCTTTGATAGGATCTTCCTTCTGGCTAGTTGGTTGAGAGTCACTCTATCATTTTTGTCTTGAGTTCTTTTGTGGATATGCTGTTAAAGACATAAACACGCAGTCCAGGCAGGAGACCCACACCCTCAAAAAGTATCCCCCACTCTATCCTGCTATCATTAGCCAACTAGCCCGTATTAATATAAATGTAAAGAGATTTGAGCTTTTATACTATAAGAAGAATAGATAAGAGTTGTTTTGGGGGAAGAAAAATATAATTTTTGATAGAGGGGGTGATAGATTAATAATATTTGAGACTGTGCAAACCAGTTACTAATATTTACATTGTATGTTAATAAAAATAGAAGAAAAGGATAGAAAAATACATAATATAGTAAGAAAGTGGGATTGTATTGTATTTGGGTTTATATAGTAATTATATTATATTATTTAGAGTGATAGGGGGGCTAAGCTAGACACACAAACGAATAAACAACGATTAAAGAGAAAGGATGAGAAGGAGAGGTTATATGCAACACGTTAGAGATAAAGTTTGTTATTATTGGAAGAGGAGAAGGAAAAACACTCCCCTAAAAAATCCCCAAGAAAATAGAAGAAAAGAAGAAAGAGAGAAAGAGAAGAAAATAAAAAATTTACCACACCCCCCCAAAAAAAACCCCAAAAGGGAAGAAAGAAAGGAACAAAGAAAGATAG
The DNA here is from genome assembly GCF_987537825.1 of Furipterus horrens. Classification (NCBI taxonomy): domain Eukaryota; kingdom Metazoa; phylum Chordata; class Mammalia; order Chiroptera; family Furipteridae; genus Furipterus; species Furipterus horrens. The sequence goes on along the minus strand of NW_028327178.1, from coordinate 64,223,213 downwards.
AAAAGAAAGAATAAAGAAGAAAGAAAGAAAAAAGAGAGAAGAAAAATTGAAAAAAAAATATACCCTCCAAACACCCCCCCGAAAAATCCCAGGAAAAGAATAAAGAAAGAAGGAAAGAAAAGAAATAATTAAGAAGAAAGAACAAGGGAGAAAAAAATTGGAAAAAAAAAAAAAGCGATGTTTTTACTCCGTTTTAGCCTTGGTGTGTTGCCTTCTTTTTCTGGGTCCGCAGCTGTTCTAGTGTGGCAGGTCAGAGGTTCTTGTTTTTTGCAGGACTGGTATGCGCCCCCCGTTGCCGCTATGGTGCGCGCCCACAGTTGCCGGCACGGCGCTCTCCCTTGCTGCCCGCTGGAGCCAGTTGAGGTGCCCTTGCGCGCGAGCCCCTGTGCACTCGGGCGGCCCGAGAGTTTGCCCCGTGGTTGGAGCCCACTGCTGCCGGGTCGCGGTGGTTCCCCGTTCGCGCCAAGGTGTCCTTGCGCGCGTCCCTGCCCACGCGGGCAGCCCGAGAGCTTTCCCCGGGACCGGCTCCCGTTGTTGCTGGGCCGCAGTGGTTCCGCGTTGGCGCCGAGGTGTCCCTGCGCGCGTCCCTGCACTCGCGGGCGGCCCGAGAGCTTTCCCCGGGATTGGCGCCCACTGACCCTGGGCTGAGGTGCTTTCGCGCTCGCGCGCCGCCCCGTGCCCTCAGTCCCGCTGAGCCGAGCTCCGGGAGTTGGTCTCTCGCCTCTTAGGGCAGGGCCGGGGACACTTGTGCTCAGTGGAAGCAAGTGTCCGTGTGTCGCCGCCTCCTGCTGTTCCCGTGCTGCAGCCGCCCGCCTTCCCTCACCCGTCTGGGCAGGCATGAACAGAGCCTGCGCTAGTGGTCTGCTTTCCGGCCTGGGGCCCTGCGCCCACGGGAGCTGTCTAGGGGTATCTGTGCACAGTTCTCTGCCTGTTCAGTGGGCCCTCCCTGTGCCCGTAGGGACACTGATCTTATGTCCGTTGGGGAGTGTCCGAGGGACGCCTGGACTCACGGCCCCGTGCGCCTGGGCCAGTGAGTGAGAGCACTTCCCTATGTGCGCCCCCGCGACCCAAGGGTAGGGTTTGAGAGTGGATGAGCGCGCCTCTGCGCCTGGGCTCCTCCAGAACGGCCTACCACCCCCAAACTTTCCTCCCCTCTCCACCGTCCACTAGAGAAAAATATAAAGGAGAGTTATGTTCTCAGTTGCCCGGCAGCACGCTGTCTCCTGTCCTTCAGCGTCAATGCCACTTGGTCGAGTCCCATCTCTGCCAGCGGGCAGAGGTCCGCACTCCGCCTGACTCCTCTCCGGGGCAGCCTGTGGTCGCCAAAAATCCTTTGTGTGCTTCCCGCTGCAGCCCGGGCAGCCGCCCCAGTCAGGAATCCCGTTTCGTCCCCTTTTTCTCCGCTATCCTCACTAAACAGGTTGTTCCCAGATGGATTTTCTCTAATCCAGCAGTGCCTTGGCTCAACTCCCGCCAATGTCCAGCTGCTCACTGAGATGTTCTGTCTGCAATTAGTCCAAACTGCAGACGGGTCTCCAGAGCCTAAAACCGCAACCTCTCCTCACTCCTCCGCCATCTTACCTCCTGGTCGCAACTTTGGAAGGGAGTGGGGCTATGTTACTCCCTAATTGAAAAGCTGTTTGCTGCTATCTACCATGTGTTGGTAGCCACAGAGCCTATTACAGGTACTGCCCCCATAAAGGTGACAACAACCTATCCAATAGTATGCTGGGTATGTGGCTAGATTCACAACCCCAAAATTGGGGTGGTACAAATGCCCACACTATCAATGTGGGGTATATATTTGCAACAGCGAAGTGCCCTGTCCTCAAGCGCCCTAAATGGGGAGCTGCAACAAGCCCTGGGACCTCTAGAATAACCTGGGACACAGGAGACTGAAGGACCAATACCTTAGCTCACTGCCTCTGTGAGACCCCATAGAGAAGGTTGACACCAATACGAGAGGATGCGTTTTAAACAGATGGGACAAGTAAGTGACAGCCTGCCACTTGGAAAGCCTTAGCTTTCCATTTTATGGCAGAAACTACATGGATGGAACATGAAACAGGACAGAGTAGTCAAAGTGCAGAGTTATGAGCTGTATGGATACTCATTACCATAGAATATTCCTGTACGTGCACACACACAAATGGGTACTCATAGCTGGACCACGTATTGCGTTTTGACTTTCTGGTTGTCCACGTGGCTAGAATCTGGATGGATGGTGGCTCAAAGACCCTTGCGGGGCCAAACCATTAGGCAGACCTATGGACCTCAGAGTAGCAGAATCTGGTAACCCCGCACCATGTTACTAAACATGCTCCATTAGCCTCACCTGGAAATGATGAAGCAGATACCCTTGCTTGGGTACTGTGGCTAGAAGAAGCTCTGGATTCAGACATGGCTGCCTGGCTCCAAAGGTGACTCCTACACACAGGTAAACACATTATGTGGATGGTGGTGAAACAATGGGGATTGCCCTTCACCTATGATGCAGTTGTACAGACATGCCAATATTGTGTGGTCTGTTCAAGTACCACCTATGGGGGGGGGTTCCCCAGGAAGAAGGTTACGTAGTCTGGGCTGCATTGCCACTGGTAAAATGACTAGTGGATTTCATCAGTTCCTTACCAGTTTTGGAAGGTTTCCCATATGTTTTGACCTGTGTAGTTACTGCACCAGGTTTGTTGGTGGCATTCCCCACCAGGCACACTGATTAGCAGGCCACCAAGAGCACTGAGAAAAACTGTTTGCTACCTATGGCAGCCTGCTAATATAGAAAGTGATCAAGAAACTTATTTCACTGGACAGGTGTTATAGGCCTGGGTGAAGGTTCTGGGCCTCCAATGTAAGTTTCACATCCCATATAGCCCACAGTGTGCCAGCATCATTCAAAGGTATAATGGTCTGTTAAAAGGGGATTTATGGTAGAGACAGGCACTCTTAAGGGTTGGGCCTCATGGTTATGGACTGTGTTATGCATCCTCAGTGAATGGCCATGGAAAGGACTGCTCTTCCCCGTTGGGCCTTTGCTCCAACTAGCCACACCCCCTCATAGAATTGCAAGTACTCACTAAAGATGATATGTTGAAGCCTGGTTTTGGAAGACAGAAAAACATTATGTTGCCCATGTCAATAGCCTTGAATCCGGGCAACACAGTGTAATAGACCTGGCCTTGGGAATTTTGTGACATGAATCAATGATGCCTAGTATTAGTGGTCTCATGGGACCATGGTATTGAAGCCAACTTGATGTGTATACCTTGAGTAATAGCTACGTGGCCTCCTCAGGTCATGGTGATATACCTGAAGGGTGCAGAGGTCACAAACATCATGCAGGGAAGTTTTCTTCTATCATTATGGCCAATGCATGGCTCTCCAAGAGCCTTACATAATGACCAAACAGTAACTCTCCCGGGGAGGGAGTAAAGTTCTGGTATACAAAACTGGGAGTGACCCTATACCTGCTAAGTATTATCTCAAGATTCCTCTCTAGCATGCAACTTATCAGACTGGCAGACCTACAAATATGACACCAACCAAGATTCTCAATGATGTCTCCATGAACATCCCTCATTCAGAGGACCAGGGGGCTCCCCAAGTGCCCTCTGCACGAATCACAGTAGATAACAGGGGTCCTTACAGGGGCATCTTTCCTTCCTCTTCCTCACAGGGCATCTGGTCTCCTGGAATCTTCCCTGAGTTTCTGATCTGCCCATGGCAGCATCACTCCTGGTCTCAGATACTGACTGTGTGTGAGGAAGTCAGGAGGCCCATCGCCCTCTCATCTCCTCAGCACAGCACAGCTGGCCCATCCCTCAGGGTTTGTGACACACTCAGGATGTGGGACATCACACTGTGTATCTCGCACAGTAATACATGGCTGTGTCCTCTGACTTCAGCCCATTGATTTGCAGGTAGGCGGTGCTGACAGAAGTGTCCATGGAGAAGACAAATCGTCCTGAGAAGCCCTGGGCATACGTTGGTTTCCCAGTGTCTGTGTTGATCCAGCCCATGTACTGTAAGCCCTTCCCATGGGCCTGTTTCACCCAGTTTATACTATAGCTGGTGAAGGTATAACCAGAAGCCTTGCAGGAGACCTTCACGGAGGCCCCAGGCTTCCTCACCTCAGCCCCAGGCTGCACCAGCTGCACCTCAGAGTGGACACCTGTGGGGAGGAGGCAGGAGTGGGTGGAAATCCCTTATGACCTCCCTGGTCCCCTCCTCAACCCAGAGAGTGGGGAGCCCCTTACCTGCAGCCACTGCCACCAGGAGGAGGGCCCTCCAGCTCCAGTCCATGGTGAGGGGCTGTGCTGTCAGGACCTCTGTAGGGGAGGGTGTGGCTGTGGGTGATGCTCTCAGGGAACAGACAGACCCACATTTAACCTAGTCTACCTCTTATCATTTGCATATTTATGAAGCAGAGTCTTTCATAGCTGGATATTTGACTTCACCTGAGAGAAGGTAGGAGACTCAGGGTCCAAGTACTAATCTGCGTTATCTTATATATGTCCTCTGCCAGGTCCCTGAGCTCTGTGCAGACATAGCTCCTCACACTGAGGAACAAGCCCCCACAGGGCATGCTTTTCTTGAAAACCCATCTTTGAGTCACAGATAGACCACCTGGACCAGTTCTGGGCTTTAGTACCTGAATGTCTTATTCCTAGGATCAGGGTGTCTCCAGAACGCAGGACTGAATTAATTGAAAATGCCATCTGCCATCACTGTCTCCAGCTCCTCAACATTCAGATATAAAGAAGCCCTAGCAATTCCCCCATTGTCTGTGTTTCTCTTGTCTTATTGAATTTGATAAATGCTCTGATGGAATAGAATATTTACAGTCTCCTCAAGTCCAACACTTATTTTAGATGTTTTTTATGAAAAGAGGAAGACCCTCACCCTCAGAGGAAATCCCTCCCTAGCTCCCTCTCCATGTGCTCTGGGAGCCACATCCCTCATATCATTGGCCCCGCTCGCCCCCTGCTGCCCAGCACAGGCCCTGCAGGGGAGGGTCATGCCTGGTCTCAGAGTGCATTAACCTCTCAATGCAGACTTAAAGCTGCACCTTGACTTCAGGATACTCCCTTAGGGACACCCTGTTCTTAGACATCTCAGGACATAGAGAACTGGACTTACTAATCACCAGTGAAGCCCCTTTCCTGGAGCTGCCAGATGCACTGACTCAGCTGACACTCCTGAGTCCAGAAGCTCTCGGAGGCTCTGGGGGACTCTGATGTCCTCAAGATCCTCTGTTTGCAGGTCCTATCTGTGTATCCCCGCATGTGGACCTAATGCCACTGCACTTCTGTTGCTCAATAAATCACACACACACACACACACACACACACACACACACACACACACACACACACACAGTGATGGTTTCATGGTAATGACTCCAGGTCTCCCCTCTCCCCTGTTCCCAGCACATGGGCAGCATCCCCACTCTCACCTGAACCGAGTGAGTGACTTTGTGTAACTGTCATCACCATCCACATCCAGAAATTCTCACTTCCCCAAATTGACTCTGTGCCCATTGAGTAAGAACTCCCCACTTCCCGCTCCTGCCCCAGCCACCCCTTTCTGTGCTCTGTCTCCATGCCCTGACTGCTCCGTCTCTCACAGACATGGAAGCACAGCATCTGAGATTCTGAAAGTGACATGTTTCCCTGGGCATTGTGTCTCCAAGGCTCATATCTGTGTTCTTGCTTCTGTCCACTTTCTCTTCTTTTTAAGGGGGATGATATTTTGAGGTGAGGAAGGAGTATCTCTTGCTATTGGGTTTCCTATTCCATCTCTCTCATTTTCACAAGAATGCAGTTGCCTGTAAACAGGTGTTTTGGCTGTTTTCCTGATCAGGAAGGAGAGGGCTTGGCCCAGAGAAGGCAGACAACAGACTCAGGTGAAAGAAGTAAACACATGATCACATGACATCGACAGGAAGCACCTGTGAGCAGAGGCTGTGCTGAGGTAGGAAAACAGTAACAATTTCCATAGTGTGTCTGTCGTCCTCTGTCACAGGCTCCCATCTGTCCTGGAAGCAGCAGGGTGAGGAGAAAGGGGAGGTGGAGACACAGCCTGTGTGACAGGGACAGGGCTGATGGGGCCCTGGGTCTGACAGGGACCTGGTCCACTTACGGGTCACACCTGTCTCATCCTGGGTTCCTGGGACAGGGACACACTCTCCATCCTTGCACTGTGGCTCTGAGGAAATAAGAGACCATGACAGAAAGGAGCTTCAGGGGAATTGAGTGGTGAGGGTGACGTGAGGGTCACAGAAGAATCTCAAAGTTAGTTCCAGTCTAAGGACGTCGGCCTGAGATGCAGGAAGAGCCTGTGCGCCATGGGTGCTAGAGGCTGGACCAAGCTCATGTGGACACTCCAGTTACAAGGCCATCAGGCAGGAGGGTCACACTGGTCCCCTGCAGGCCTTCATCAGTCAAGCAGGGCCTCGGCATTAGGGAGGGTGATCTGCCTCACACAGTCCACTGATTTTTAACACCCTCATGGAAAACCCCAGGTAATATGGGGGCACGCATTGGCTATCAGCTGTCCCCTAAGTTAACTGTCACATGACCAATGTATCCCACCCTCTAAACAGACTCAGGCAGCCTATCCCCACATCATCCTCAATAGCCCCTTCACAATCCACCATCAGATTAATGTGCTGAATGAGGAATCCGTGAAAATGATGAAGCTCACGGGGATGCCTCAGTGTGTGTGTTAACAACAAAGGCTTCAGTAAAACTCCAAAGTAATTCCTGGGTTCACACCTTACAGCTCACAGTGCAAATGTGACTGCACAGCCTTGAGAACAGCTCCATGCAGGACGTCCACTTAAGCTCTCAGGTCCTCCAGGAGCTGCAATCCTTGGAAGGAGGCAGCTGAATCATGAACTTTGATACAATGAGAAATATTTCAGACAGGGGAGACTATGACTCAAGATGTCCCACCAAGACCCCTGTCTAATCCCTGGTGTGTTCTCACCTGCTTGCTCATAATCCAGGATTGCTGTGCACCCCAGTCAATGCATGACAACTTCCCTTTCCCTTATTATTGCAGTTGTTGGGTGAACTCAGCAGTCTGAATCCAGGCTTTGATGCCGGACGTCTGGGAGCTTTCGTGCCTAACCCTCCTGTATCCACGTCTGCCCTCAGCTGGACACACTGATAAGAAAGCCTGGGTGATTGCTCCTTTAACCCTCGTGGGACAGTCAGTCCACACAAGTCCTTGCCCAACACGAGAACACTCACTGGCGCTCACCCTCTGACCACAACAAGCCCTGAGCCAGGCTCCTGGCCCAGCTCTTGGAAGCCACTTCACTCATGCAGAAGAGGACAGTCCCACCCTCCCAAAACATTGGCCATGTCAGAACTGAGCTCCACCTGATACCTTGGTGTGTGGGAATCATCAGATTCAACCTCTGAAGTTAATTACGGTAGGAGCCTCTGTGGGTTTGCACAGAGGCCTCAGTGTCTGGCGCTGTGTGCAGGGCACTGGGACAATGACCACCACCACTGGTTCCTTTTTTTCCATTAGGTTTGACCTCTGCTCTGCTACCTAATGGCAGGTGAGTCCTGGGAGCTGCCATTTGTTGCTGAGTTGTCTGTCCTGTTGCTGCCTGATTCTGATGCAGGAGGAGGCTGCCTGATTCTGATGCAGGAGGAGATGCAGGAGCAAATATGAGATGAAGAGTAAACCCCAGACACTCACAGGAACTGAGGTCTTAGCCTCCGCCTGCACCTGCTCCTGGGGTGGATGCTCTGATCTCTGGATCCAGAGCGCCACCTAGTGTTGGTTTGGCCCCAGCAAGTCAGCCCCCTGACTGCTACAGGGAGGTTAGTGTTGGCTCAGGCTGACTCCCCCTCACTGTGTCTCTCACACAGTAATACACGGCCGTGCCCTCGGTGGTCACAGAGCTCAGCTGCAGGGAGAACTGATTCTTGAACGTGTCTCTGGAGATGGAGGTGCGGCTCTTGAGGGTCAGGCTGTATTAAGTGCTTCCATTATATCTTATGCTCCCCATCCACTCCAGCCTCCTCGCTTGGGGGCTGGCGGATCCAGTGCCAGCAGTAACCACTGGTGATGGAGTAACCAGAGACAGCGCAGGCGAGGGAGAGGGTCTGCGAGGGCTTCTCCAGTCCTGGGCCCGACTCCTGCAGCTGCACCTGGGACAGGACGCCTGGGACAGGACACCTGGGACAAAGAGAATCAGTCCCTGTCATTCAAGGGCAGTCACCACCATCCCATAGACCCGTGTCTGACATCTGAGACTCTCACCCTGGAGGGTTGTCAGCAGACACATGAGGAAACCCAGCAGTCCCATCTTCTAGAGCACAGCTCTGCCTTCCCCAGAGACCTCAGCTCCATGTGAGGAGAGAGCTGGGAGCCCCCACAGCCCTGGAGCTGGGAGAGAAATTTGCATGTGGGTTAGCCTTTCCATATAAGTGGAAAGGGACTGAGGTCAGGCATCCTGGTCATTCTGGGACCTCGGGGGGCATTTCTATCCTTGAACTCACTCACCATGTAAATCAGGGATAGGGGATCTCCTGGTTTATGGGAAAAAGTTGAATCCGTTCAAAGGACAGCCTGAGATTTCTGAGCATAAGAAGAAATGGTGGAATAGAAGAGCCTGTGACACTTAAATTCTCATGCATCTTTCCCACAGATTTAAACAGGTTTATTAGCATTTTCTCAGGCAGTTTCTGAATTTCACACTCTATTTTATTTACAATTTCCAAATTTTTACATAAATATTTAATATACAAATAATATTTATGTTAGTGTATAAAATAAAAACTAAACCCTGCCACTTTAATATAGTATTGTCTATATTTATGAGGTCATTTTTATTGCTGTAATTACCTCCCAGTCCCCGGCATGTGTGACGTTCTTCATTCTTGATGTTGGAAATTCTGTAATCGTGTCTACTACTCCCTCTGTAATCTCTTGTGTTACACAAGCCCAGGGCTCATTGCTGTAACATAAGACTAGTTACATCAGAAGCAATCAGGGATTCCATTGAATCTATAAATTGCTTTGGGTAGTATGAACATTTTTAAATTAATTAATTTATTTATTTTTATAACAATAAAAAATAGCAATTCTCCCCTCTCAGACTTAAGACCCTTTACAATCTTGTAAAGGACAATGGGAGAAGGTCTCGTGCTTCTCTAGCTGCTTCAAGCTGAACATGGTCGTCGTCCTACCTACCCTTGGGTCCAGAAATCCCTAACAAGAGTGGGAGTGTGGAGGAGAGGGTGGCCTCCCCACATGGGGAAGGATCGTGCAGACTCCAGGTCAGTTGGCTGTCCCCAGACAACGACGTGCTTGTTTAACAGGCTGGCATCCTTGTTGTGTTAGACAATCACTCAGGTAATATCACAGGCTTATGTCCTCTGGTTCTATTTTGCTCGTTTGTTTGTGTTGTTCATTAGTCTCTTGTGTTAGGTGAAATCATATGGTATTTTTCTTTCGTTGCCTGGTTTATTTCACTAGACATAATTCTCTCTAGTTCCATACATGTTGTTGCAAATGGCAGGAGTTCCTTCTTTCTTTCTGCTATATAGTATTACATTGTGTAGATGTACCACAGGTTTTTGATCCACTCATCTACTGATGGGCACTTAGGCTGCTTCCAGCACTTGTCTATTATAAATAGTGCTACTATGAACATAGGGGTGCATAGGTTCTTTTGAATTGGGGTTTCAGTATTCTTCAGATATAATCCTAGCAATGAAATTGCTGGTTCAAAAGGCAGTTCCGTTTTTAGTTTTTTGAGGAAATTCCTTAGTTTTTTCCATAGTGGCTGCACCAGTCTGCATTCCCACCAACAGTGCAGTAGGGTTCCTGTTTCTCCACATCCTCCCAGCACTCGTTGTTTGTTGATTTGTTGATGATGGCCATTCTGACAGGTGTAAGGTGGTATCTCATTGTGGTTTTTATTTGCATCTCTCTGATGGCTAGTGATGAGCATTTTTCCATATGCCTTTAGACCCTCTGTATGTCCTCCTTGGAGAAGTGTTTGTTCAGGTCCTTGGCACATTTTTTTTTATTGGGTTGCTTGTCTTCTTGCTGTTGAGTCATATAAGCTCTTTATATATTTTGGAGATCAGTCCCCTGTCTGAGGTATCATTGGCCAACATGTTTTCCCATATGGTTGGTTCCCTTTTCATCTTGCTGGTGTTTTCTTTTGCTGAGCAGAAACTCTTTAGTTTGATGTAGTTCCATTTGTTTATTTTTCCTTTATTTCCCTTGCCTTAGGAGATGTATTGGTGAAAATATTGCTGCGTGGGATATCTGAAAAGTTCCTGCCTATATTTTCCTCTAGGACTCTTATGGTGTCACGGCTTACCTTTAAATCTTTGATCCATCTTGAGTTTATTCTGGTGTACAGTGTAAGTTGGTGGTCTAGTTTCATTTTTTTGCATGTCCCTGTCCAGTTCTCCCAACACCATTTGTTGAAGAGGCTCTTCTCACTCCATTTGATGTTCTTTCCCCCTTTGTCAAATATTAGTTGACCATGTAGACCTGGGTTTATTTCTGGGCTCTCTGTTCTCTTCTATTAACCTATATGCCTGTTCTTATGCCAGTACCAGGCTGTTTTGATTACAGTGGCTTAGTACTATAGTTTGATGTCAGGCATTGTGATTTCTCCTGCTGTATTCTTCTGTCTCAGGATTGCTGTGGCTATATGAGGTCTTTTTTGGTTCCATATACATTTTGAAGTATTTTTTCTAAGTCTGTAAAATGTGTCATTGGTGTTTTGGTAGTGATTGTGTTGAATCTATCAATTGTTTTGGGTAGTATGGACATTTAAATTATGTTGATTCTTTCCATTTATGAACATGGTATATGATTTCCTTTATTTCTATCTTCCTTTATTTCTTTCATTGGTGCTATGTTGTTTTCTGAGTACAGGTCTTTTCTGTCTTTGGTTAAGTTTATCACTAGCGACTTTATTTTTCTTGTTGCTACAGTAAATGGGATTTTTTTCTCTAGTTTCTATCTCTGATTTTTTATTGTTGGTGTACAGAAATGCATTCAATTTCTGAATATTGACTTTGTACGCTGCTTTTTTGCCAAATTCACTTATTACATCGAGTAGTTTTTTAGTGGAGTCTACAGTGTTTCCTGTGTGCACTATTATGTCATCTGCAAATAATGACAGTTTTACTTCCTCTTTTCCAACTTGGATGCCTTTTACTTCTTCTTCTTTTTTGTCTGATTGGTGTGGCGAGAACTTCCAAGACCATGTTGAATAGGAGTGGAGAGAGTAGACATCCTTGTCTTGTTCCCGATGTCAGGGGGAATGCTTTCAGTTTTTTCCCATTGAGTCTGTTGTTGGCTTCAGGTTTTTTGTATATGGCCTTTATTATATTGAGGTATGCTCCCTCTATTCCTATTTTGCTGAGTGTTTTTATCATAAAGGGGTGTCGTACTTTATCAAATGCCTTTTCAACATCTATTAATATGATCATATGCTTTTTCTATTTCATTTAGTTTATGTGGTGTATTACATTTATTGATTTGCAAATATTAAACCATCCTTGCATCTCTGGAATGAATCACAATTGATCGTGTTGTATGATCTTTTTAATATGTTGCTGGATTCGGTTTGCCAATATTTTGTTGAAGATTTTAGCATCTATGTACCTCAACGATATTGGCCTGTAGTTTTCTTTCTTTGTTTTTTCTTGACCTGGTTTTGGAATTAGAGTAATATTGACTTCATAGAAAGAGGTTGGGAGTCTTTCCTCTTCTTGGAGTTTTTGAAATAGTTTGAAAAGGGTAGGCATTCGTTCTTCTGTAAATGTTTTGTAAAATTCACCTGTGAAGCCATCCTTTCCAGGGCTTTTGTGTGCTGGGAGATTTTGATTACCGTGTCAATTCCACTCTTTGTTATCAGTCTGTTCAGGCTTTCTGCTTCTTCTTAATTCAGTTTTGGAACATTATATGTTTCTAGAAATTTGTTCGTTTTATCTAGGTTGTCAAGTTTCTTGCCATACAGTTGTTTGTAGTAATTCCTTACAGTCGTTTGTATTTCTGTGATATCGGTTGTGATTTCTCCTTTTTCATTTCTGATTTTTTTTATTTCTCTCTTTTTTTCTTAATGCGCCTTGGTAAAGGCTTGTGAATTTGTTTATCTTTTCAAAGAACCAGCTCCTACTTTTGTTGATCTTTTGAATTGTTTGTTTAGTCTCCATGTCATTTAATTCTGCTCTGATCTTGATGATTTCTTTCCTTCTACTCATTCTGGGCTTTGTTTGTTGTTGTTCTTCTAGCTCTTGTGGCTGTAGGGTTAGATTTTTTATTTGAGATTCCTTTTTTTTTTTTAGGACTGCTTTTGCTGTGTCCCATAGATTTCGGGCCGTTGTGTGTTCATTATCATTTCTTTCCAGAAACTTCTTGATTTCTTCCTTGATATCATTGTTAACCCATTAATTTTTTAATAGCATGTTATTCATCCTCCATGGGTTTGAATGTCTTAGAGTTTTTCCCTTGAGGTTGTTTCTAGTTTCAAGGCATTGTGATCTAAGAAGATGCTTGATATAATTTCAATTTTATTGAATTTGTTAGTACTTGTTTTGTGTCCTACTAGTGTTCTATCTGAAAATGTTCCATGTGCACTTGAAAAGAATGTATATTTTGCTTCTTTGTGGTGAAAAATTCTATATATATCAATTAAGTCCATTTGATCTAGAGAGTTGTTCAATGCCTCAATATCCTTGGGGTTTCTTTGCTTTAAAGATCTGTCCTTTGTTGACAATGGGGTGCTAAAGTCCCATAGTACAAGTGTGTTGCTGTTGATATCCTTCTTGTAGTCTTCCAATATTTTCCTTATATATTTGGGTGCTCCTATTTTGGGTGCATATATGTTTACCAGGGTTCTATCTTCTTGATGGATTGTTCCCTTAAGTATTATGAAATGTCCTTCTTTGTCTTTTTTTTAAAGCCTTTGCTGCAAACTCTGTTTTGTCTGATATAAGTATTGCTACCTCAGTTTTTTCTTTCATTTCCATTTGCTTAGAATATTTTTTCCATTATTTCACTTTCAGCCTGTGTAAATCTTTTCTTTTGATGTTGTCTCTTTTTTTTTACATTTTTTTATTATTGATTATATTGTTACAACAGTTCCAATTTTCTCCCCCTTGCTCCCCTCCACCCAGCACCCCCCCTGCCCCAGCAATCCCCCCCCCAAGTCCATACCCCTGGTTCGTAAAAATTAACTATCCTCCCCCTCTCAAATATTAGGCCTTTGTAATCTTGTAATGGACAATGGGCGAAGGTCTCAAGCTCCTCTAGCTGCTTCAAGCTGGACATGGTCGTCGTCCTACCTACCCCTGGGTCCAGAAAACCCTAATAAGAGTGGGAGTGTGGAGGGGAGTTGATGTTGTCTCTTGTAGACAGCATATATGTGGGTCATGTTTTATATCCATTCCACTATCATATGTCTTTTGAATGAAACATTTAATTCATTTACATTTAAGGTTATTATTGACATGTATTTATTCATTTCCCTTTCTACCTGTGTTCCTCTCCTTCTCCCTCTTTCTTATTTTTCTTACAGCATTCCCTTTAACATCTCTTGCAATGCTGGTTTGGTGGAGATGTATCCTTTTAGCCTTCTTTTGTCTGGAAAACTCCTTATTTCACCTTCCATTTTGAAAGAGAGCCGTGTGCTTGGTAGAGTATTCTTGGTGGTAGGCCTTTGTTTTTCTTTGCTTGCAATATATATTTTTTCCATTCCCTTATGGCTTGTAGTGTTTCTGTTGAGAAAACAGTTGATAGCCTTTCTTGAGCTCCCTTGTATGATATTTGCTGTTTTTCTCTTGCTGCTTTTAGGATTCTCTGTTTGTCTTTGAATGTAACCATTTTAATTTTTATATGCTTTGGAGTGGGCCTTTTTGAATTCATCTTCATTGGGACCCTCTATGCTTCCTGGACTTGCATGATTTTTTCTCTTATCAAGTTAGGAAAGTTTTCCGTCATTACTTTTTCAATCAAGTTTCCTATTCCATGCTCCACTTCTTCTTTTTCTTGTATCCCTATGATACAGCTATTGTTTCATTTCATGTTGTCCTGAAGTTCTCTTAAACCCTCTTCATTCTTTTTCAGTATTTTTAAATTTTATTGCATTGTATGGGATTTTTTTCTATGTTGTCCTCACTTACTGATCTGATCCTCTGTTTCATTTATCCTGCTTTTGATTAATTCTCCTGTGTTCTTCAGTTCATAAATTTTATTCTTCATTTCTTCCTGGTTCTTATTGATAGTTTCCATGTCCCTTTTTATGCTGCTGTAGTTCTCAGTAAGTTCCTTGTAGCTTCCCTGGAGTTCTTTGTAGTTTCTCTGGAGTTCTTTGTAGTTCCCTTGGAGTTCATTGTAGTTTTCTTTGAGTGTGCTGAGTTTATTGAGCTTCCTAATAACTATTGTTTTGAGTTACATGTCTGATAGGTTGCTTGCCTCTATTTAATCTACCCCTCCTTCTGGAAATTCCTCCTTTCTTTTTACTGGGGCATTGTTCCTGTTTGGTGGGGTGTTATTCTGCCTCCCCATTTTGTTCACTGGTCTCGTTTGCCTCCACTTCTTAGATTGATCTGCTTTTATTTTCTGCCTTTGTGGTGTGAACTTCTTGTATACAGTTGTTGAGCTGATGTCACTTGGAGGGGAGTAGTCTCCTTAAGTGATTTCTCCCATAGCATTGCTGATGATTCTGTACTAGGATCTAGTCCGCTCCTCTCCTAGCTCTTTCATCAGAACCAGCCCCCAAAATATGTTACAAAGTTCCTCTAGTTCACTTCACCCTCTTTTGGCCTCAGCCAGGGGCGAGTGTCCTCCTTCGCGCAGGCCAGGGGCGGGTTGACTGGCTGTGCACCAGGGTGGGTGTGTCCAAGGCTCTCCTGTGCACTGGCATGGGGCCAGCAGTGGGACTGGTTGCGCACTTGTTCTGGCGGACAGGGTGCCTCTGCACGATGGCAGGCGGGTTGGTTGTTTGTCTGTTGGTGCAAGTTGGAGCTTTTCTTCTCAGTTCCAATACAAATAAATGTTGTTCCCATTTTACAACTGTAATCTACTTTTCTACACCTTTTATAGTTGTTAAGTAGAATAAGTAGTAACACTCTCTTTTATTTAAGCTGTTGACAACTAAATCTCATTCCATCCTATTGTCTGTCTGCTCCACACAGAAAATCTAATAAGAAAGGCTGGCTCTCCTCTTTAGATGTCAGAGCAAGATTGAAACCACACAAGCCCTTGTGAGCAGGATGCCCCCCACCCCCCACCTAGACAAAATAAAATCCTGAGCCAATCTCCTTTCTGAACTCTTTCAAAGCATGTCTGACTTGCTGCAGGGCCTTTACTATTCCTCCCAGAGATTTCAACTATGTGAATGATAAACATCCACGTTCCCTTGGTGTGTTTGTTTGTCATAAGCCTGGACATTGAAACCAAGTTGTCATAGGTCCCTCTCTCTCTTCGTGGTGTCAACTGTGTTTGGTGCTGTGAGCAAGAGTTCAAGTTGAAGACTGTCACGACTGGAGGTCTTTCTCCTCTGGCATTCAGTTCACATGCCTCTGGTGCCCAGTGTCCCATATGCATGTGTCTGGCTGCTGGCTGGCTTGGACACTGAGCTGTGTGTCCCTAGGCTGTGCTGTTGGGTCAGGCAGAGCCTCTGAAAATATTCAGATGCCTTGGGTCAGAATGCTTGGTGATGCATTGGAACTGGGAATAAAAGTGTCTAAAAGAGGCTCTGCCTTTGTCCATGCGAGAATGTTATTTTTCTTTACCACATACTTTTCTAACTCAGAGACATCAGAGATGAGCACAGGATCAGAAACCCAGACAGTTCCCTGATGGAAATTGTTTCAGGAAGAGGAAATTGTTCAGTAAACCAGCTCAAAGCTCTATCTGCACTGGCACCTAGGATAGTCCTTGTGGTGGGGAACCTGGAGCGCCACCTGGTGGCCACAGCTCCTCTTGCAGGGAGGTTTGGTCTGGGCTCACACTGACTCCCTTCACTGTGTCTCTCGCACAGTCATACACGACCATGTTCTAAGCTCTCAGGCTGCTGAGTTTTAAATAACCTTGGCTCTTGGAGGAGTCCCTGGTGATTGTCAGTTGGGATTTCAGTGCTGGGTTGTAGTTTGTGCTTCCACCACTTCATTAAGCACCAACCAACTCCAGCCCCTTCTCCGGAGCCTGGCGGTTCCAGTGCACAGCATAGCTCATTAAAGAGAATCTATAAACAGCACAATGTGAGGAAGAGGGTCTACGAGGGCTTCACCAATCCTGGGCCCCAACTCCTGTAGCTGCACCTGGGGCAGGACACCAGGGGACAAGGAGCATCAGTCCCTGCCAGTCACGTGCTATCACCACCATCCCATAGACCTGAGTCTGACATCTGAGACACTCAGCCTGGGGGGCTGTCACCAGGCATAGGAGAAAACCCAGCAGTCCCATCTTCTTCCAGAGCACAGCTCTGCCTTCCCCAGAGACCTCAGCTCCATGTGAGGGGAAAGCTGGGAGCCCCCACAGCCCACAGGAGGGTTTACCCTGGAGCTGGGAGAGAAATTTGCAGCCTTTTTTTTATAAATTAAGAGGGACTTAGTCCATAAAACTTGGTCATTATGGGACCTCTGGGGAGACACCCCTTCTTGTAAACTCACTCACCATGAAAATCAGAGATACAGAATCACCAGATACCTAACAATTAGATCAAAGGACGGCCTTGTATTTCTTAGCATAAGAAGAAATGGTTATTACCCTGCCTGTGGTGGCTTAGTTAATGAGATCCAGCCTGTGAACAAAAAGGCCCCTGGTTTGATTCTCAGTCAGGTCATAAGCCACGGTTGCAGGTTAGAAGCCCAATTTGGGGGTGGGGTGAGAAGCCACCAATCCATGTATCTGTTTCACATTGCTGTTTCTCTCTCTCTCTTTTTCCATCCAGTACCTTTTCTCTAAAACTAAATAAATAACATCTTTAAGATAGAAGAAATGATGGTCTAGATGAGTCAGTGAGACTTTAAAATGCTCATTCCAATAGAATTCAAAAGGATTACACTTGTTCAGACAGTTTCTGTAACAACACCTAAAGATAGCTATAATTACCAAATTGTTTTCATTGTAATTTTACATGCACTTAATGTCTACCATGGTGTAAAAATATTAAAGAATAAAGCAAGACAGTTTCAACATCACGTTTTCATTATTTATAACATAATTTTTACATGAGTAACTTCACCTCAAGCACTGGCTAGAAAGAGTCATGATGTATTTTTATTTTCAGAAGATTTTGATTGTGGCTACAGCTTCCTGTGCAGTCTCTTCCCCTGTGCACACCCAGGGCACATTGCAGATCCCTAGACTAATGATGCCTGTCTATACCTGAGAATCCTTCATATGTTGAAATGATTATGACAGTGGGGTAACTGACCATTTTTCTAAACCTCATATTGTCAGTGATGGTGGAGTTCAGAGGAAGGAACTAAGGAGAATTCTTATCATAGATGTGCTCACAGGAAATTAACTTCAACCGTGGTAAAGATCCCTTACTTCCAGTCTCTGTCAGCCCTCTTTCTGGGGATGGTCACTGTGGTCAGAGGCTGCTGGGCTCTCCCACACAAAACATAACTTTCTTAATGCATAATGCACTCTTTCTCCCATCAGACATATGATTTGGAAATATATTCTCTGTCTAGGTGTGTTTTAATTCCCTTAATAGAATTTTTGTGGGTTTGGTGAGTCATTACTTTTAAATTTAATAATGATCAATTAATCACCATTTTAATGGGTTCTTTATTTCATGTTTTTACAAAATTGCCACAAAAAATGGCCAGCTACCATGGTCCATGTTCATTGGTTACAGCAGTCATAGGGACTAGAACAGGCTCTGGTACCAGAAGTAGATTGATGCTGGAAAATGTAACCACAAACCTGGGAGTAACCATGGAACTGGTTAAAAAGAGGAGGCTGGACTTATTTTGCATCAGATGACAGAAATATGTCTGGTTTTTATTAACATAGTATTACTAGAAATATGTTTAAGACGTTCAGAAAGTACGGGGCACCTAACTACTGACGGACAGAAGAATATCTAGCTTCCTGGCCTTCAAAGAAACAAAGTGGACTGAGAGGTGAGAAGAATCTTTTCTTTCTCTGGGACTCAGAGACATTGAGAACTTAGAGATTAATTTAGTTGATGGGGAGGCTGAGTGTTTCCAACAACCAGATGAGACCATTTTCAGAAGGTCTCTCTGCATAGACAGTAATGAAAAAAACTTAAAGAAGATAAGAGAGTAGAATAAATACTGAAATAAATGTGGCTCATAATAACTACAATCAGTGAGTTTGGTTGTGGTTCTCTGAACTATGCTTGGTACCTGTGAATTCTATATGGGAAACGGGCTTTGTCATGTTCAGTCAATTTAGAAATCTTGGGATCCAGAGATCCTCCAGGGTAATCTGGGTGGGCCCTAATATGAAAAGTGTCTATATTAGTAGGAGGCAGATGGAGACGAGACTCCAAGTGAAGAAAAAAGTGACATGACTACTGATGTCATGTGACCTGTTTCTGGCTGTAGGGAAGGATGTGGAGCCATGGGACAAGGAATGCAGTTCTACCATCTGGAAAAGACAAGGAAGCAAATTCCCCTGTCAGAGTTTGTTCAAGCTGCTGTAACTGTGCCAGGAACTTGGAAGCTGATAAACAACAAACATTTATGTCTGACAGGCTGGGAGGCTGGAAGTCCATAGTCCAGGTGTCAGTGTAACAGGGAATATAACTTTATACTACAATAAGGTGTACTATCCAACGGACTAAAAGCACTTTTGCACTGACAGTTTCTTTGTAATCATATTACAGCCCCAGCATTTCTAGTCCTGCTTGTACCAGAACGGCTCTGGCCATGATTTTATATGATGTAGATCCCCCAGCTGCCGGAATTGCACTGGCATGAACCAGCACCAGGATGCTGATATTCAAGATCCATGTGGGGACCAGCAAGAACACTGCCTGCATGTCCACAGTCCCTTCCCCCCGTGATCTCTTTGTTCTCCTTGTCCCTCTCCCTCCTTATAAACCCTCCTTCCTGCAGTGACAGTGCAAGAAGGGTTTGAGACAAGACCTGCCTTTGGTTACAGTTTATGGTGAACCAGATAAGACAAAGTGGACCCACAGTCAGGCATGGATCACCCGGGCTCAGGTCCCCACTGCTTGTGGCAGGCCGGCCCAATGGCAGGCTTTGCAGTAATTTCCATGCAACTGCTGAGAGTTTTTTATCTTTGTGAAGCTCCCTGCTCTCCCTCTCAGGGCACCAGCTGACTTTAAACACTTTGCTGATGGAAGGAAATGAGTCTGTGGGGGAGCTGACAGACTCCAAGCTGAGTAAAGTCCCTGGTGTGCACAACCATGAGCCCCCAGGCCTGCCATTTGTTTTATTTGAACCTCCTGGGATTCCATAGGAATCAGTGGGTGCTACATGGCTGTGCACAGTGGTGGGCACGGCTCAGTGACTAAGAAAAATCCCAGTTCCATAGTGTGGGATGTGGAGCGCACTTCTGGTGTTGTGGTTTATGGATTTCTGAGTTTTGAGGGTTTGTCCTCTCTGAAAGCTCTCATATGTTCTGTCTGGAAGCTCTGTGACAGCACTTATGTGTCTGAAGCAAATATTTGGCTACAGTTCTCTGCTTGTTTATCTTTAAGGCCTTCACTTATACTTTGCTGATTTCTTCAAGCAGGGAATTGTCTCTCATTGTCATCTGGGTGTTGTGCCATTTAAAACTTGTAAAGGTATTTGTGTTAACATCCCAGTACTTCCCTACAGAGGATTTAATGTGAGAGTACTCATTTGCCTGAGGTTGTATTTGCTTTAGATGTTGATTTTGTTTCTGTTTGGAAATAGACGGCTCATTCTTGATCCCATCAGAGAGTTCATGAGGTCGCATTTCAGCTGCCTGGTCAACTTAGAGCTTTCAGTCAATGACTAATTAGAATTGTTTTGTCAAAGGACTTATAAATTACATAAGATCTCTATGTGCAAGCTTTCCTGTTGTCACATTATACAGATTCTGCTCAGAACTTGAGAGGAAATTATATAGTTAAAATGAATAATGGGGACTTCCGGCCAAGATGGAGGCTTAGATGGACACGCTAGGTCTCCCTCTACAACTAGAGAGGAATACAACTACTTCAAAACAAAGGATAACTAGAAATTCCAGAAAATAAAACTACACGGAAGCCCAACATATGAAGTTATAAACCAGCGGTGCCATTTGGGCAGGTAAGAGTTAAAGAGGGCAGCGCTGTTTGCGGTCGCACCTGAGACAGCGGGGGCTGGGCGGCGAAAAATCCCGGCGGCAGTCAAGCCCCTGGCAGTGCGCGACCCCAGCGCTGGGGAGAGCGGCCGCTGCATCGCCTTGAACAGTGAGGCCCAGGGGGGCGGGAGGACGGATCCCGGTCTCCTAGCTGAATAACTGTGTGAATCCATCTTGGACCCCCGCCCCCAAAGAAAGCACCACAGGGCTGCGAAATAGGTCACAGACAGGCGCCGGTCGCTGAATTGTGACGCGTACACAGGCACTGCCCCCTACAGCCGGCCCAAGAAAACAAAACGCATCTGTCAAAATGAGGCAGACAACTATAGAAATCCCGGTGGTGCAGCTCACCAGGCAACAGATAGAGAACCTGACAGATGAACAGATAAGAAACCTGTCAGAGGCTCAGTTCTGGGCCATTGTTATCAGGTGGCTTACAGAATTCACAAAAGAGCAGGAAAAAGATAAGAAAGAAGCGAAAAACATCCATAACGAAAGGAACAAAACCACATACGAGACAGATGGTGAGGAAAAAAAATCCAGAGTTCATTTCAACAAACTGGAATATGGAGAAGGAACAAGCAGTCAACCAATGCAGAGAGAGGAAATGGGAAGCAACGATGAGAGGATCAGAAACCTCTGGGACAGCTATAAAAGGCCCAACATGAGAATCATTGGTTTGCCAGAGAGTGAGGAAAATGAACTAGAACTTGAAAAATTGAGTGAAAATATAATAAAGGAGAACTTCCCAGACTTGGGGAAGGGAATAGACTTGCAGGTCCAGGAAGCAAGGAGAGTTCCCAAAAGACTGGACCCAGGGAGAACCACTCCAAGACACATTATAATCAAAATGTCAAAAATTAAAGATAAAGAGAGAATCTTAAAAGCAGCAAGAGAGAAGAAAAGAATTATGTACAAAGGGGTCCCAATTAGACTATCAGCTGACTTCTCAAGGGAGACCCTACAGGCAAGAAGGGACTGGCAAGAAATATTCAAAGTAATGAAAATCCAAAACCTACAACCACGAATACTCTATCCAGCGAAATTGTCATTCAGAATAGAAGGACAGAGAAAGTGTTTCCAGGACAAAATAAAACTGAAAGAGTTCATTAGATCCAAACCACTGTTATATGAGATGTTAAAGGGACTGGTTTAAAAAACAGAAGCTAGGGAGATGAAACAAAGGCAAACTAAACAGGCAACGAGAGTGGAAAAGGAACTGTGGGTACGGGAAGCATATTGGGGGGAGGTCAACAGGGAGGGGGAGTGGGGAGAGGGAGGGAGATGATATAGGAATTGGGGATCATGGTAGGAGGGAATGGAATAGACGGAGAGAGGTTGGGAGGAACTGTATGCACAACTAATGGACATAATCTAAAAGGGGGGGACAACTGGAGGGAGGGGGGCCACCGGGTGGAGGGGAGCAGAGGGAAGGGAAATTGGCACAAATGTAATATTTTAATCAATAAAACACATTAAATCTGAAAAAAAAAAGAATAATATAGGAAAGAGTGAAACCAAAGAACTTATACGCATGACCTATGGACATGAACTAAGAGGGGTGAGATTGCTGGAGGGAAGGGGTGTACTTGGCAGAAGGGAGCAAAAGGAAAAGAAATTGGGACAACTGTAACAACATAATCAATAAAATATACTTAAAAATAAAAAAAAAATGAATAATGGATTCAATTATGTAAATGCATCTAATATCAAAAGTAAGCAAAAATAGAATTTGTTTGGTTCTTCTTCAGTCTGTTAAAAGGAAAAAGATTTTCCTTTTCACCTAGAAAGAAAACAATATATATTTAAAAAATAATTGTGTTATATTATGTTAATCAGATATTGATTACTTAAAAACCTATATTTGTTGTTGTTGTAAGAAATAAAGTTTTCCTAGCCTTTATTTATGTTTGATACCTTTACAGTAATTTTGTGGCAATAAATATCCAATAACTTAATGTTGTTTCATAATGATATATAATCTTTTGGTCAAATCGGTTTGACACATTATTAAAAAAAAGGAATAATAAAAAAATCGGTTTGACAAACTTCCCAGGGTTTAATTTTTTAGAGACATTTTGGGTATATATTTATCACTACTTGATCCAACTGGTATTAGGAAACTCTTAACAAATGGGTATTATTATTTCCTTAGCAATATATTTATTTTCATAGATCCAGTAAAAATTGATTTATTTGTAACAGGACACACAAACCCAGTTCAAAATTATGGTTTTACTAACCAAGACTTTGACTGGAATGTCATGTCTGAGAGAGACATGTCTAGACTCTGGATGTCAGCAAAAACTGTAAGAACTGTATTTTAAAGCTGATAAAAAGAAACTTGGGAAAATGGCTTAGTACCTTGCTTATTCAGATGGTTCAAGGCAGTGTTTCCAGCCCAGGAGTGAAGGCTTCTTCTTGAGAGATGGCAAGGAAGAACCTCAAGACATTTTGTGGACCTTGAGAACTTGAGGAACTACCCAAAATTATAGGTATTGCAAGCAAAGTCTATTAGTAATGGGGTGGTTTGGCTTCTAGTCTCATGGGTCTAATTAAAGCTCAACCTGAAAATTCCTTATAATATTCCACCAAAACACATTTCATAGAGACTAAAATCATTTGTTATTCCTGTTATGTTCATGCAAATAATCAAGTAAATTGAAACTGGATTTAACTCAGTAAATGAATTCGTCTTAATTTGGCTTTTTGCTTAAAATGTGAGTGATTTTATGGGGGAGAAACTTTGTTTCAATAGGCTCTGTACTACACAGTATTGGAAATTAAACTAGTTCAGTGAATTATCTTTAAATTTCATGTTTCACTCATGAACAAGACTGGATCCTAAATTTTTCTGACCTCTTCCTCAATAATATTGATATTAGTTACACAATTTGACTCCTGCAGGTTACAAGCCCTACTCCTACTGAGGAAATACCACTCTAGACACCATAACCACCCTCTTCTTTTTCAAGATCTCATGTCCCCTCTGACGAAGAGCAAGGATCTCTTGTTCTGAAGAAAAACCATGCCCATTTCAAGCAGGAAGCAGTTGCAGAAAATACTCTGCACCTCTTTTCCTGAAAAGATTCAGAACCAAGATCCTGGAGTGGGAAATATAGTAGGAAGTTAGATAAAACCAAAGCAGAATCCAAGGCCAGATACAGAATGTCACCAAGGCAAAAAGCTCAGGTGCCTATCAAAAGACATGTGAGAGATAAATGAATAAAAAGAAGCATAATGAACAATGGTGAGCCCGAAGGGTGACTCAGGTAATGAATGAGAGAGCCCAGGGGCTCATCTACACACCTCCCAACTAATTATCAAGTCTTAACAAAAGCCTTAGGTACAATTGAAAGTGGCGAACAAGTTGATAGACTTTTAGTTGACACGGCAACATGTACTTGTATCAAACACCAAGTTGACCAAAGAAAAACTCACAAGAGTCTTGGTCATAGGGGTAATGAGTCAAATGCAGCAACAAGCCTCCCTCCTGCCATTAAAATTCCAACTCAGAGATTTAGAGTTATCACCCAGCTTTCTCTATGTGCCTGATGTCCCACCCCTCTGCTGGAACAGGATTTGCTCTGTGAATTGCCCACCCATGTAACCTTTTCTTCTGAAAGGCAGCAGATTTCTCTCAGGTCTCACTGAAACGAACACTTCAACTCCAGATGCTTTTGACCTGTTTAGGGAGACCCAGAAGAGACCTGTTCCCTCCTGAGATGTACGAGCAAGAAAGTTAAACCGTTTGGGCAGATGGAACTTCAGGGTGAGTAATCAATCTTCACCTGGATAACCTGAGATTCCCCCTGGAGAAATCCAAGGAGATGATGATTACTTCCTTAGATGTACTCAATTAACCCGGGGAACGGCTGCACATCAGCATGTACCTCAGAATCTCTCCAAGACATAATCACCATAACCAGTGAAACTGCTGCCTCACTTTCTAACATTTAGAAAACTCTGGACTCTGTAGCTAAAGTTGTCTTAGGTAACCAAATTGCCTTAGACTAAATACTAGCAGGAAAAGGAGTTTGCATGACCATCAACACCTCTTGTACTTACATTGACACCTCAGCACAGGTGGAAACACGCATCACCAACATCAGGCAGCAGGCTACCTTGCTTCACAAAGCATTGGGCCATCACACCCCTCTCTTTGAGGGAACTGGAGATTACTTTATTAGTCTGTTTTCATGGAAACTACAGGGACTTATGTCCATATTAGGAATAATTTTTAATTTAGTTTTAACCATTTTTTCCTTATAATGCTTGGCTTTATTGCTTCAAAGCATTTTTGTGACTTGTTTTTCCCATGCCAAGGAATAGAATCTGCCTGACAGGTGCCTCTAAAAAATATATCTGCTTTTAATTCATGAGATTTTTGCTTTAGAATAGGCTCAGGATTTTCATTCTCCTAGGAGGATCAGAGGACATTAATAGCTCCATAGATATGGAGGAAAATTGACAGTGCATAACTATAACAGGGAATAAAAACTTTACAGCACTCTGACTTACCATGAAATAGAATTAATAATGTGTTAGCAAACTTATAAAAAACTCACACACTGACAGCTTTTTTGTAAGCATATTTC
Source organism: Furipterus horrens (assembly GCF_987537825.1). NCBI lineage: Eukaryota > Metazoa > Chordata > Mammalia > Chiroptera > Furipteridae > Furipterus > Furipterus horrens. The sequence continues at coordinate 64,198,302 of NW_028327178.1, read as the reverse complement.
AAGCTCCATCCGTTCCATTCTTCCTTGCACAAGGAAGGGCCTTGGCCATGATCTTGGATGACACAGATCTCCGAACTGCAGGAATAGGGCTGGCATGGACTGGTTCCAGGATGCTGGTGTTAAAGATCCGTATCAGCGCAAACAAGGACACTGCCTTCAAGTTCACAACCTCTACCTGTGATCTCTTCATTTTCCTCTTACCTCTCCCTCCTTATACAAACCCATCTGCACTGAGATATTAGGTGGGCTTTGAGAAGTGGGTGTCTTATCTTCCAGGTTTCCAGCACCTAAATAAACCACTTCCTTTTACATAAGCACCTGACACCCAAGTACTGGTTCTTGAAGCAGCTGGCAGCTGGACCTGCATCTGGTTACACACACATGGTGCCTTCTGGAGAGGGTCCTTTTCTGGTTCACATTGGACAGCTTCCTGCCGGGACCTCACGTGGTGGAAGGACCAGCAAGTTCCCTGGGCTCATTGAGAAAGGCACTAACCCCGTTCATGGGCACCCTCATTACCTAAGCATCTCCCAAAATTCAAATTCCTAATGAGCCAGGTAAGTCCTCTGTTCTTATCAGTGACATTCAGAAGCTAGCTTGAACAAGTTTTACACTGAAATTTCCATTTGTTGCAATTATATAAGACATCATTTGGAGAAAGCAATGCACATGACCTTGGTGTAACTTAAAACAACAGCTAATCACTATTTATTTTTCACCTCCCCTTTTCTCAGCCCAGAGAAGAATTATTAAATGTGTAATAAGCATGTAAGGGGTACTCTGGCCTCTTAAATGGTTGTTGTTCTTTGCTTTCTTCATCTTAAGTTTCTGTATGTTGTCATTGGGCAATCTTGATTACTACTGAGAACTGCAAACTGTTTATAACCAGGGGGTGAACAATTGCAGAAAGAGATTTCAGATGGGAGCATCTGTTGCCAGGTGTCTTTTTGTACTGCTGAAGCCCAGGAAGTTTGGTTCAGGAAGCACAAAGACCTAGACCACTGTCCCAGATGAATCCTTATTCAGCTTAGCTACATACTCTGCCCAGATTGTGTCCCCCATGCCTCATAAGTGCAGGTCCTGGGAATTCTCCACAAGAAACTTCTGTAGGCAAATCTTCTCAGAACCTGTTTTCCCAATTCTCATACCAGTGATGGACACTTTGATTTGTGTTTAAGGTTGGTTTCTACAAGAACCCAGCAGTCATGGAAAAACGAAGGTGAGTTACTGGCTTACCCCCTGTGATGCCATGATATATTAAGAAATGTGTCTTTGTTCTTCTTTCCAGACTTATAGCCAGAGCTCCTAAATTTCTTGTAATTTCCTAAGTGATAAGACCTACAGGATTATCTTTTGTTTTTTGTCTCTCTCTTTGAATAGTTGTGGTAAAATAACTGTCTTTTGTTATTCATAACAAGCCTCTTTCAACCATACCTGAGTTTATGTTAATAAGGTCTTTATGAATGAGGACTCCTTGCCAGGAGAACCAATTATATGACTATAGGATTGGAACTTTCAGTCCTACCCCCATTCCTGATCTCTGGGAAGGTGAGAGGGTCTGAGGTCATTAATTACTAGGTTTAGGCATCATGCGTGCTAGATCCTTGGGGCTTAGACTCACAATTTTCCCACAGACATTCTGTAACATTATTTTTAGTGGGGGAATAGATTCCATCTCTTTATGGGAGAAATTACAAAGTCACCTTTGCAAAGAGTATGGATACAGGTAGGATTAAAGATCTATAACCATTTTTTGTCAATCTAGCACAGAGTATTATGTCCTAATAAAATTATATTTTCTATTATTGAATTAAAATAAAATGATAATTACATCTGCTGTTCAACTAGACTATTATTTGTTCACTCCTTCTCTCCCAAAAGATGAACTCTTTAGGCCTGATTTGTTTTCCTGCTCTTGTATTCCCACTGGGATGGGCATTTTGGGATGATTTTATTTCTGCCTACTCCCATATGTATGCCTTCTGAAACTGAAACCTAGAAAGCTGGTGTTTGTGCTGCCCGTCACTACCAGAACCAATAAATAGAGACAAGGACTGAATTTTTATGGGTACTTTATTCAGATGGCTGGCATCTGAAAAGTTGTGGGTTATGTACCCTCAAAAAACTTTCTTAATATCTAATTTTAAGCTGAATTTTTATAAGGAGAAGAAAGGGTACATACGGGGTTTGGAAAGTTTGTATAAGAGGAGGGGTCCTGCAGTAATTTTCCTAACACTTCTTTATCTGTTAATCCACAATTATTTATCTGCCTCATAGAGGTACCCTCCCTGGAATACAGTGACTCAGATACCATCTCCATCACTTGCAGACCCCTGGGGCACAAAGGTTAAATTGTTTGTCAACCTCCTGGAGTCATGTGGTCATACATTCCAGTTCCTGGAATAAAAGTTTTCCACATACATCAATCATTTAAGCCTAACAACTAAGGCTAAAATCTTTAACTCTTGAGTTCCCCTATCAAAACCAGAATTTTGATTAAATGGTTGAAAATTTTAGTTCTAAACTTTTGATTAGTTATTTATAGAATTTTTTTCCCCAAAAGTTCATAAACCATTAAAATATCTCAACTAGATTTAATGAATTTTAAAAAATTTATTGCTCAACACTGTCTTCCCTTTGATTTTTCTTTTCTGGAAATCTCTGATTTGATCTGATGGAGCTTTGGCTCAAAGACATTGTGGAGTATTTTTCTCAGAACCAGTGTGTGGGTCAATTTCTCTGGAAACTTGGTTATTGCATGTCTTTCTTTTTCTAGAACATGAATGGTACTATTACAGATGGAGATGGGATCCAGGTTCTTGGTGGTCATGAGCAAAGAATTGAAGGGACTACAAAAACAGCGTTAAGCAAACCAAGAAGGGAAGCAATTGAGATTTTTAAAAAGTACACTTCCCAAGATACGGGAATAGGCTACCTCTGACCAGAGAATGACTCCCTCCTGCTGAAAGGGTGCTGGCCTTATTGAGTCCCATAATTCTCCTTGATTGCTCACATGGGGAGTAAACCATAATTTAGGATAATGAGACGAAGGTGCAACTGAAGCTCTGGTGCACAAGTGTGGCTTTTTGCCAGGTGTCACAAGGAAATTATGATGCTGACTGATGACAGCTGCAGTGTCTGAGGACCACCTCATTCCTCTTCTTTGTCCTGCCTCAACTTTCCCCAGAGAGACATGGTTCTCAAAAATTCCTTTTTGGAGTTACTGAGGGAGCATGGTTAATCTTCTGTAGCTTCTTTCTGCTGGACAGAAACAATAGACTCTGCCTGCTGAGAACCATGAAGCTCTCACCCTATTTTGTCTAGAAGTTGAAGAGGAACTCCAGATACAGGCACAGATACTGTGTGTCGGAAAGTATCAGCATCAGATTCTTAGGGATTGGTTGAAAATCCTGGAGCATCATCATCTGGATGTGGAACTGTTCAAGTCTAGAAAATACAAATATAACTAATAGGTTAAAAGTGTACAGGTCAAAAATTAGAATTAAGATGACGATTATAATAGGTCCTAACAGAGGTAGAGATGATTCTGTAGGTATTAAGGAGGATGGATTTAAGGTATTACAGGTTTTTTTGTAGTTACTTCAGGATTGTCGAGAAGAGCCTGATATCTGGTCAATTTATTTCCTGTTAGCCAGAAATGCCCTTTCATTTCTAATAGTTCTTGTACCTGATGTGGAGCTTTTCAGTTAACATGGCTATTGCTGTAACTGCTCTTTGCTCTTAGATACAGAGGACACCTTGTTGCTACATTGTCTAGCTTTTTAGGGAAATATGCTACCAATGTGGTTCATTTCATAATCCTTGGACTAAGATATCCAAGGCTGTTCCATGCTTTTCTGCTATGTATAAAGAGAAAGACTTGTTTAAGTCAGTGATGCCTAAGCCCAGGACCCTGACAAGGGCCCATTTGATTTTGTTAAAAGCTTGGTCATGTCCCTTTCCCCCTATAATGGGTTTGGTGTCTGGCTCATTAGTAGCTTCATATAAAGGTTTTGTGACTAGCCCAAAGCTTGAAAACCAAATTCTGCAAAATCCAGCAATTCCTAAGAAAGATTAAAGTTGTTTGTTAGCTTGTGGTGTTATCTCAGTGATTGTGTTTATTCTTTCTTGTGACAGTTTTCTAGATCCTGGGGTTGGGATATATCCTAAATAGTTTACTTTTTGCCTGGTAAATTGGGCCTTTTTCTTAGAGACTTGATACCCCAGGCCCTAAGGAAGTTCAGAGTTTGGATAGTGTTACAATCTGAGGTTTCCTCTGAGGGGCTGCAGATTAGGATATCATCTACATATTGTAAAATGGCTCCCCCTTGTAATTGTATTTACCTTAGATCTTTTTCTTTTTTAGTATGCTTTATTGCTTATGCTGTTACAGTTGTCTCAATTTCTTTTCCCTTTGTTCCCCTCCATCCAGTGACTCCACTCCCTCCAGTTTCCCCCCCACCTTAGTCCATGCCCATTGGTTGTGCATATAGTTCTTATCAACATCTTCCTATGTACTCCACTCCCTCCTACTATGCTTCTTAATTCCTGTACCATTTCCCTCCCTTTTCCCCTTCCCCCTCCCAGCTGACCCCCCCATAATGTTCCCCATACCTATAATTCTTTTCACACTCTCGTTGCCTACTTAGTTTGCCTTTGTTTCAGTTCCCTAGCTTCTGTTGTCGGTTCTTGTGATACAGTTTTCATTTTTTTAAATTTTATTTTCTGTTATTCAATTACAGTTGTCCCATTTTTCCCCCATTGCTCCCCCCTCCCAGCCCATCCCTTCTCCCACAATTATATCCCTCCCCGCTGTCCATGTCCATGAGTCATTCATATACGTTCCTTGACCTGACCCTTCCCTTACTTATCCCCCTTCTCTCCCTAAGTTTTGATCCTCTTTCTCCTAAACAAGTCCCTTTAACATTTCATATAACAGTGGTTTGGATCTGATGAACTCCTTCAGTTTTACTTCGTCCTGGAAGCACTTTCTCTGCCCTTCTATTCTGAATGACAGCCTCCCTGGAAAGAGTAATCGTGGTTGTAGGTTTTTGCTTCTCATTACTTTGAATATTTCTTGGCAGTCCCTTCTTGCCTGCAGAGTTTCTTTTGAGAAATCAGCTGAGAGTCTTATTGGGACCCCTTTGTATGTAATTCTCTTCTCTCTTGCTGCTTTTCAGATTCTCTCTTTATCCTTAATTTTTGACATTTTGATTATAATATGTCTTGGTGTGTTTCTCCCTGGGTCCAGTTTTTTTGGAACTCTCTGTGCTTCCTGGACCTGTAAGTCTATTTCCTTCTCCAAGTTAGGAAAGTTCTGTTTCATTATTTTTTCACATAATTTTTCAATTTCTAGTTCTTCTACTTCACCTTCTAGCAACCCTATGATTCAGATGTTGGCCTGCTTATAGCTGTCTGATAAGTTTCTGAACCTCTCCTCATTTTCCTCACTTTTTGTTTCCTCTTTCTGCACTGGTTGACTGTTTGTTCCTTCCCTGTGTTCTGATTTGTTGATTTGATTCCTGGTGTTCTTGCCCTCACCACTAGTTTTGTATGTGTTTTTGTTCATTTCAGAAGGATTAGCCTTCATCCCTTCCCTGTCTTGCTTAAGATCTGCTGTTAGTTCTGTAAGCACTTTTATAAGCAAAGCTCTGAACTGTGCCTCAGAAAGATTTCCTCTCTGCTGCTTCCTTAGATTAGAAATTTGCTGTCTGGTCAGCTGTATCACTGGGATCTCTATCATGATCTGTGCCATCCTGAACAGTTTTGTGTAACCTTTCCTTCCTGGGCAGGGCTGTCACACCTTCTTTGCTATAGGGGGCTAAGCCCTGTGCACTCATCACAACTAGGCATTTTCTGTGGACATGGGGGTCCAAGATGAATTCCTGCCATTCAATCTCCACTGAGAGACTGGGAGCCTCCTCCTCTGTCCCCACCTGCACCAGGCCTCACAGTCCAAGGCAATGGGTATCTGCCTTCCCCAGCTTTGGAATTGCAAGCTGATGGGTCTGGTCTGCAGTCGGCGGTGCTCCCAGGAGCTTCTCACCTCCCCTTAAATACAGGTGTCTGTGCTTACTGCTGTCCTGCCACTGTCACTGCTGCTACAGCGGACAGCACATCTTGACCTCTCCTCCCTGATTTCGCCCCTCCTACCTGTCCAGATGAGCACCACTTATTTATAACTTCATACATTGGACTTCCATTTATTTTCTGGAACTTCTGGTTATTGCTGGTTTTGCGGTAGTTGTATTCCTTCTTAGCTGTGGAGGGAGATGGAGCGTGTCAGTCTAGGCCTCCATCTTGGCTGGAAGTCTCCTGTATTTGTTTGCTTCTGTGTCCCAGGGAGAGCTGTTGCTCCTACTACGTTGTAAGGGGTGGAGCCTTAGGTATTCTTCAGTAACGGGTGACCTATTTTACCACGTTTTGGCACTGTATGTGGGGGAAGGGTCTGAGAAGGAAAAATGCTGCTTTCCCAGCACTTGCCCCTTTTCCAGGCACTTCTCCCACTTCTTCAACGGACCAGCGCCCCTCTAGCTGCTGCCTTGGCCATGGTTCTGAGAGTACATGGGTCTGAGGATGTTCTAGGTCCATGGGGGCCCTTTAAACAAGCGGACTCTGCTGAGAGACCAGCAGTTTCTGCCTCTGTCTCAGCCCCCACTGGCCTGCACAGTCAAAAGCAATGAGACTTGATTTTCCTCAGTGCTGTGGCAGTGAGCTGTGCAGTCTGGTGAGGAGCTGGGAGCGCTCCCCAGGTGTCTCTCCTGACTTTTTAAAACATGTAACTGAACTTTCCACAGGCCTGCCGCTGCTGTTGCCATTGCTGCCACCGCCACATCATGTCCTCTCTGCCCGGGCTCCGCCCCTCCTACCTGTATGGATGAGTATTTCTTCTTTATATCCTTGTTTGCTGGACTTCCATGCACTTTAATTATCTGCAACTTCTGGTTGTTTCTAGTTTTGAGGTAGTCGTGTTTTTTCTATTGTGGAGGGAGATGCAGTATGTCTGTCTACACCTTCATCTTGGCCGGAAGTACCTACCTTGGATCTTTTTCTAATGCACTTGTGAACAGATGAAGCCTATCATTAAACCCTTGTAGTGCCATCCAGGTATATTGCTGATGGGTCATTTTTTTGGTCTGTCAACTCAAATTCAAACAGGTATTGGGAATCTGGGTGGACAAGGATGTAAAAGAAAGCATCTTTTAAGTCAAAAACTATACCACTGAGTATAGTCTGGTATTTGGCTAAGTATGGTGTAGGGGTTGGCTACAAGAGGATGTAGGGGGATGATAGCCTCATGAGCTAGTCTTAAATCCTGAACCAATCTGTACTTCCCTGCTCGTTTAAGAATGAGGTATATACTTTGTGACTAACAGAGACATAGGAGACTTTATTGGGGCAAAGGTGTTGTCACATTGGAGTCAAGTAAGGTGCAGGACCAAGCCTGATTTATGAAAAGGCCTTGAGGTTGGAGCTAACTTGGCATAATCAAAGAACAAAAACAATGATAGTGTAGAAAAAAGATGTAGACAGAATACAGATAATCTGGGGACCCATGGACCATGGAAAGATGTTTAATTTTGTGCTAATTCCAGTAGAAAGTCACTGGAGGGTTTTAACCATCTAATTTTGGTTTCTATGGAACACCCTAGATGTTATTTGGGGAAGGGAAGACAAGAGTTAAGACAGAGAGATTGATAAAAAGTCTGCTGTGTAGCCCAACTAAGAGATGACAGCAACTGTTTAGGGAGGCAAACACCTTTCTTGGCAGAGTATGTGGTAGGGGCTGAGAGCTGGACCCAGGGCTGAAATCAACATTGCAAGAGTAGACAGGAACCAATTTCAATGTAAGAGCCTGAGTAACATGGATCTGGAGAAATCATTTTGTTTATTTTTTTCTTTCTTCTTTATTAGTCCCTCCCTTCTACTCACTTAGGGTTTTGTTTGTTCTTTTCTTTATAGTTCCTTGAGGTGTAAAATTAGATTTTTTTTATCTAAAATTTTTTTTGTTTCTTGAGGTACATCTTTATTGCTTTAAATTTCCCTCTCAGAACTGCTTTAGCCATGTCCCTACAGCTTTTTGGGTGGTTGTGTTTTTATTTTTGTTTTTCTTAATATACATTTAATTTTTAAATTTGTGTTACAAATTTTTCTATGAGGGGCTTCAGACCCTCTAGGACCTCTCCCTTTTGAAGGATACTACTTCCTATGGAGATAGGTTGTCCCAGGCTTTAAGTGAATTTAAACTGGTTGGGCAGACTTGGCTTTTCCAGGGACTCCAGAGTCCCAACGTAAGGGACATACTTTTTGTGAAATTTGATCTGGGATGCCATTTTCTAGTTTACTTTTATCAGCTAATATAATTTTAAAGATCTTAATTGGGACCTCCTGAAACTTCAAAATGACCCTTAATCTAACCAAGAGGTCTTGTCCTAGCAACAATATAGGACATTGTGGAATAATTAGGAAAGGATGTTTAAGATTTTGGCTTTTAAATTGACAAGTGACAGAAGTGTATAAAAACAAGTTTCAGATTTTTCTGCAACCCCCATAAAATGAATTAGAGGAGAGATAAGAATTGAAGACAGAGTAAGGGGCTCCACTATCAACAAGAAAATTAATTTTCTTACCTGCCACATCAAAGGTTATCCAGAGTTCCTTGAATGAGATCAAGATGCTGGTGTAAGCTGGGACCAGTGTGTTCCTCAGCACCCTCAATTCTCAAGTGCTGGCATGGCTTTAGGTAATGATCTAAGGGGGCATTTTACCTTCCTGTGCCCACAATCAGGGTTTGCATGTTTGCATGGGGACATGACACTGGGGGTGGTCAAGTGCAATTCCTTGCCAGTGTCCAAAATGGTTGCATTTAAATCATGTTTAATCTTTTTGCCCTTGGCATTTCTGTAGCTTTCCCAGGTTACCTTGAGGCAGCTGGACATTGCCAATGGCACTGGTAACAGCTAGCACTGTTAGTTTGGCCTTCTTTTCCTCCATCTTTTTCCCATTCTGGCTCTGCTCTTTCTTTCCCTCCAAATTATGATTGTTAAAGACCAAGGAGGCAATATCTATCAGTTGGGCCATAGGGGTTTGTGGCCCACTTGTAATTTCTGAAGTTTTCTATGAATATTAGGGGCTGACTGGCTTGTAAAGTGTTGTCCTATTAATACTTGGCCCTCCAGAGAGGATGAGTCTATATTAGTATATTTCCAGAATGCCTCCAACAGTCAGTTGTGGAACAGAGTAGTGTCCTCCTCCTTTCCCTGAGTTACTTCTCTGATTGTATCACAATTCATTGGCTTTTAAATATAATTTGTCATTCCAGACAATAAATACTGTATCATGGTGTTTTTACTTCTGTTTCTTCCTGCTTTATCATAGCCCCATTCAGGGTCCTCATCTGGGACTGCCTGTTTTGAGGATGTAATTTGTCTGCGTGTTTGCAGGCCCCTTCCCAAATTCATTGCATTTCTTCTGGAGAGCAGCAGGTGGTCAGCATTATATAAAGGTCTCTCCATGACATATCAAAGGCAAAGGTTAAAGTTTGAGAGTTACTAGTGAAGTATGAGGGATCATCAGGGAAGTTTCCTAGTCTATCTTTGCACTGTTGCAGATGAGTTATTGAAAAGGATACATGTACCAGGGTAGGCCTTTTTTACCTGCTACTTCCCTCAGAGGCAGGAGGGCAGGAGTTGTAGGGAGATATGAGCTTTGCTCTGAGTATGCTCTGCTGAACTAAGTTTCTTTTCTGCTGGTAATTTTGGATATATTGGAGAGAAGTGTGGAGGAGAGGTTGAGACCTCTGGGGTAGGAGCAGAGGCTTCAGAACCTTGAGGCCCTACTTGGCTCCTGTTGAGAGATAGGTGGGAACTTAGAAGGGATTCATCTAGAATGTCATTGTTGACCCATAGAGGGGCTGTCTCCCTTGGCCCAGAACAAAGGGCTGGATTGGATACTGTGCCATGAAGGCTTGAATATAGGAACCTCTGACCATTTGCCTAACCATCTACAAAACAGGTCTAACTAGAGTATGGTTTTGTAATTTTTGCTAATATTTTCAGGACAAACCTCCTGATCTCCTTGTTTATACTGAGGCCAAGCTTTATTTCAAAAGTAAATTAGCCTGTTTCTCTTGAGATTTTCAGGGTCAAATTTATTCCAAGTTCTAAGAATGCATCCCAATGGGGATCCTGAGGGGATAGAGGGTCTATAACCCACCTTGTACATGGCAACCTGGGAAAAAGAAAATAAAGTGGAATTCCCTAACTCCCTAGAGGTGCCCCCCTATGTTTAGCTAAGGAGTTCTCTAGCGGGTTACAGGGAGTACCTCATTGTCCCACCATTTTAAGCTATCAGATGTCTCTGGAAAAACTAAGAGAGCTTGAGTGTGTTGGCCAGCAAAAAATGAACTATAGTTACCATCGACTAATTGTACCCTTTTTCATGGTATCTAATTTGGAGGCTTCAGTTAAATTGGACATGGCTTGTCTCACAAAGGGTTCAGGTAAGTTGGACTCCTGCAAGGAGCTTTAGAAAGTGGACTGTACCAGTCATTTGAAACATTTCCACAAATGACTGGAGACAAGAGAAAAGCTGCTCAATCCAGACAGAATGTTCCTGAGTGTGAGCAAAAATACTGCAATTATGTGCTCTAGGGTCTCTCCAGTCCCAAGGATCTACGCGAGATGTTTAAAGAAGGAGGTATGCCTTTCTCTGTGAAGTAACAGGGAAAATCAATTAACTTGTACTAGTTTCCTCTGCTCTTTGTAAGTACTGAGGGGTCAAGAGCCTTCTAGTTTTCTACAAACGTATCCTGGGTTGGGGAGGTCCCCAAAAGGATTTTCAGGAGATATAAATAGTCCCCTGTTCCCACTTGCAATGTACAATCAAATGCTGTGCCTGGCTTGAGTAGGGTGACTATAGAAGTCCCTAAAGAGAACAAAGGACAAGGAGGTATCTATTAGTGGTCTCCAGAAAGTGATGGTACAAACAATGGTGATATAAGCAGGAAGGGGAGGCAATGCCTCACCTGCTCTAGGGTAGTACTGATTGAAAGAACCCACCAACCTTGACCAATGTTCAGTGCTAGAGCAAATGCAGCAAATGTTTTCATTGCAAAAAAGACGAACAGGGAAGAGGTGCAAATAGGCCAAAACGCAGTGGGTAAAGCAAGTTTTAGGAGGGACATGGTTGGTTTATGACAGTACATGAGGATATAGTGCAGAAGGGAGGTGCACACAGCAAACCCTTTCTGAGAATTACAATAGTCCTGAGTGGAGAGCCACAGGGAAGGGATGATGTTATGTTTTACAGTGTGCCTCATTATGTGGATGTTGTCTTGTGCTTGGCAGGGGACCTAGAGTCTTTTCCCTGATCCAAGATCAGGTAATCCTTATGGGAGTCTTTCAAGTAGTAGATGCCATATAGACTCCTAACAGCTCAACCCATGCCCTCACAAAAGTGCCAAAATCTCTTCAAGGAACCAAGGCATCCCAAGGCATCAGAAAGTAAAATGGAGAGGAGACAGAGAGAACAAAAGTCTTCTCCAAATGCCAGAGTCATGAGGAGTTGTCTTACTTCTCCAGCACTTCCAAAGACCTCCTGGCTGGCTCACCAAATTGTTGTAGTTGGAGGTGGGGTCCAGGCTCGTGGTGGTCACAAACAAAGAATTGAATGGACTATACAAACAGAGTTAAGCAAAAAAAAGAAGTGAAGCAAGTGAGATTTATTAAGAAAAGTACACTTCCCAAGATATGGGAGTAGGCCACTTCTGAGCAGAGGATGACCCTCTTCTGCTGAAAGGGTGTGGGCTTTATTGGGCCCCATAATTCTCCTTGATTTCCCACACAGGGAGAAAACCACAATGTTAATTTAGGATAATGCAAAGATGCAACTAAAGCTCTAGTGCACAAGCATAGCTGCTTGCCAGGTGTGACATGGTGATTCTTGGAAATCAGGATGCTGACTTATGACAGCTCGAGTGTCTCAAGACTTCCTCATTTCTATTCTATCTCCTGCTTGAGTACCTTGGTCTTATATAAGCTGCTCAGCTGCAATCATTTAAACACGTGCTAATTTCATCAATATTTTGATTTTTGTATAAATGCTAATAAAAATTGATACTATATTGCTTCTGTTCCTTTTGTTAAAAAAAAAAATCTGTAGTTTTTCTTTGAATATGTTACTGGATGGGGTCTAGGCATGCCAGTAGTGTGTGAGTTTTTGACTCCGTGCAGGAAAGATCTCCCATACAAGTGCAAGTGATTTTCAGAGTATTTTCTTTCTAAAGCTAGGGACAATGAAACAAAGGAAAGGCTTAAGGTAGAAAAAGCAACAGGAGGAAGAGAAAAGGGGGTCCTTGGAGATATGTTCATGGGATAAGTCCTGGACAAGCTGCCACTGCCACTCTTCCCTTGATTGAAAATTTCATGGGGTCTCTTAGAGTTTAGGATAAAAATGGCAAAATTACATAGTGTGGACATGCTTTAGAAAAAGCCTGCATGAGTACATACATGCCTGTTGGGGAAGAAGTGGGCCAAGAGAAAGGTGCGGGCTTGCTCCTGAGGAGAACATGATGAGGATTCTTTGTCTTTAGGCTTTTTATCTTTCTTTGGCTTTGGGCTGGAATTCTAGGGAAGATATCAGGGGATTGTCTTAACAGAATATTCATTAGCTTTTACGATGTGTCCTTCAATGTGTTGATGAATCAAAATGTGTGTATAGAGGGGTCAGGGTTATTTCTCTAGTTAGTTTTATATTTGAAGAAAATTATTGAAGAAGGACTGGAACTGAGGCTGGTCTGTCCTGAGGTGGTCTAGAATGTGTAAACCATTTGATCCTAAATGTCCATGTGATTCATTAGCTGGCTGTGAGTTGCTCAAATGTTTGGCCTTGTTTAATTATTTTGTCTGTTTTCTTTTTTTTCACTTGTCAAAAAATTTCCCTAGTTTCTCACTATCCTGCCTCAGAAGCATGTATGATTTTCAACTTCCCTTTGAAATTCCAGAATATTGAAACCAGAAAAGCCAGTGTTCATACTCCCTGTCACTACTAGAACCAGTAAGTAGAGACAAGTATTGAATTGTTAAGGGTGCTTTATTCAGATGGCTGGTGATGAACTCATGCATTAAAGATTTTATCCTTAGTTAATAAGCTTAAGTGATTAATGTATGTGGAAAATCATAACTCAAGAATTAAAGATTTTAACTTTAGATCATAGGCTTAAGTGACTAATGCACATGGAAAGCTGTTATTCCAGGAACTGGAATGCATGGCCACGTAACTCCAGGAGGTGAACAAGCAATTCAGTCTTTATATCCTAGGTGGTCTGCAAACTATAAAGTTGATATTTGAGCCATTGTGTTCCAAGGAGGGAACGCTGGTAATACAGATAAAGAATTGTTGATCAACAAAGAAATACTAGGAAAATCGCCACCAAACTGCAACTCTTATCCAATTTACTTTTTCCCAACCCTTTCTTCCCCTTATAAAAATGTCAGCTTGAAAGGAGATGTTAAGATGGTTTTTGAGGATGTATAACCCACTGCTGGCCATCTGAATAAAGCACCCATAAAGATTCAATCCTTGTCTCTACTTGTTGGTTCTGATAGTGACAGGCAGCATGAATGCTGGTTTTCCAGTTTCAAAGCCAATATACAGACTCAGATTTCTAGAGCTTTCTTATTTATTTACCCTATTATATTTTCCTTTCCAGAAATTTTATATCCTGGAGCTTCTATTTTATATTCTTGTTTTCATGTTAGTTATTTTCAATCTTTTCTTTCAGGATTTTATACTCTTTCTTTTTGTTTGTGTTTGTGGTAAGTTATTTATTTTATTCTTCTCAGACTATATTAATTTGTTTTTTAGCAGTCATCGTATTGTTTCCTAGCTCATCTAGTTCCTCCTGCTTATCTAAAAATTTTGAACTAAAGAATAAGTTTTTCTTAGTCCATATGTTTTAGCTGTGCTCTAAGAACTTATAAATAATAGCCTCCCAAAGGTGTCTATATCCTATTCCTCAGAACCTGTAAACGTGTTACTTTCTATGACAAAGGGGTCTTTGCAGGTGTGATTAAGTTAAGGATCTTGGGATGAGAAAATTATCTGGGATAACCTGGGTAGGACAATGTAATCCAAAGGTCTTTATAATAAGGAAACAGGGATAGGAGGCAATGAAAGATGTCAAGATAACAGAAGTATAAAGAGATTTAAAGAATAATTTACCATTAGCTTTGATATTGCAGGAAAGGGCCACAAGCTAAGAAACATAGGTTGTCTCTAGATGCTAAAAAAAGCAAAGAAGTAGATTGCTTTCTAGAGCCTACAGAAGGAATGCAGCACTTTGATACCTTGATTTTACCAGTGAAAGTCATTTTGGACTTTCGACCTCCAGATAATAATTTTGAGTTGTTTTAAGCCACTGAATCTGTGATAATGCATTACAGCAGCAATAGGAAACTAATGATACAAGCTGCAGACACTGAGAAAGAAGATACCAGCTAAGAAGAACTCCTGGTGGCTCACTAGGCTCAAATTAAAGAGAGGAAAAAAAAAAAAAAAAAGACTTAGCAGCTGTTTCTACACAAGGGTCTTTCACACAAACTACACTTCAAAAAGAAGCCTACACTGAACTACCTGCCTCTTTACTGCACTGCCTGTCTTTGCACTGACCTGCCTGCCTTCACTCTGTCTGTCATCTGAGTTAGCCCTTATAAAGGAGTTCCTGGAATCCTATTTCAACCAATAGGACTGAGGTTTTCCCTATGCAATTGGAGCTTTGAAGATACATTGCCACCAATATCTTCACAGACCAACGAAAGCAGCTTCATTTTAAACAATCAGGAAAGTGCCTATTTGACCAATCAAACTTGGAGTCCTCCTTTGCATGAGGACAGACCAGTCAAGGACTAGGGGCATGGACTTCTGTCTACATATGCCAGCTCCTCTCTTGAAAGTTCCCACTTTTCCTTTCCACTAAAGACTGAAGACTATGTTTCCCTGGCTGAGTTGAAACTGAAGATGTCTTGTTTGAGTGGAGCAGAGCAGACCAGCCAGGAGCAGAGCAAAGCTGTCTAGCCAGAGAGGGCCTGGCCAGGGAGCCACCTCACAGCCATGCTGTATCACAGTTGAGGTGTTTTTCACTTAATGAAATTTCCTTTTTTACCACACCCCAAATTGAGGATTCCTGTTGAATCCTCACAGTGTTTTCAAAACACTGTTTTGTTTTGAAAATCTCTCCTATTTTTAATGTTTTATTGCAATAGAGAAAAGAATACAAATACAGGCAGAAAATACACAAATCAGAATGTACATATTTTTCACAAGCTGACTGAATACATACATGTAACCAGCTCCCAGACCAAGGTTCAGAACACCCAGAAGCCCCCTCCTGTCCCTTGCCAGTTACACCCACCTTAAAGATAAGTACTATCTTTATTCCTAATAATGTATAATTTATTTCCTGTTTTAAAACTTTATACAAACAAAATCATGTGTTATGTGCTATTGTGTATCTAGCTTCTTTCATTCAACATTGTGTTTGTGACATTTATCCATGCTTTGTATGTCATTGTTACTGATTCACTCTCATTGCTGTAAGGTAAGGTATTGTGTAAATACACCATATTTTTAAATGCAATTTTTATAATATACTGAGATATAATTTACATATGATACAGTTTAATCATTTAAAGTATACATTTCAGTGGGTTTTTGTATATTCATAAAGGAGAGAAACAATCACAAAAAATCTTAGCACATTTTAGTCATCCCCCCAAAAAACTATACTTTAACCATCACCTCTTCCGTTTTCTCCTTTGCTCACACATTTCCTGTCCAGAGTATCCAAGGATTTTATTTATTTGTTTGTTTGTTTGTTTGTTTATTTAATGGGTGTCTTTTACTTCTATTAATGCTGTCAAGGTCTATTCATGTTGCAGCACGCATTAGTACTTATCTCTTTGTATCACCAACTAATATTCTGTAGTATAGTTATATAACATCTGTTTATCCATTCATTAGTTGTTAGGCATTTTTCACTATTATAAATGAACGAGAAAGCTCTTATGTGGACATATGTTTTTTAAGGATACTTTATTTATTTATTGTTAGAGAGAGGAAGGGATGGCGAAAGAAAGGGAGAGAAACATCAATGTTCAAGAGAGACATTGATCAGCTGCCTCTTGCATGCCCCCAATTGGGGACCTGGTCTGCAACCCAGGACATTTGCTTTTGTTTCCTTTGGGTTTATACCTGAGAATGGAATCGCTGGATCAAATGATAATTCTATGTTTAATTTTTTAAGGTGGAATTCCTTTCTAAGCACCTCAGAATTGAGACTTACCTGTCAGAGAACTCTAGGTTGGAGTTACTTTTGTTTGGGCAACTGAAGGTTAAACAGTTTTTTAAAGCATTATCTAACAAAATTGACCTTTTTATGTACAGTTCTATCAATTTTGATACATTCATAGATTCATGTCACTACCACAGTCGTCAGGAGACAAAACAGTTCCATTGTTACAAAGAAACTCATTTGCAATATTCTCTTGTTGTCATTTGCTCTCTATTCCCAATCTCTTGCAATCACTGATCTGTTCTCTGTCACTATAGTTTTGCCTTTTTTAAAATGTCATATGAACATAGGGGTGCATAGGTTTTTTTGAATTAGGATTTTAGGATTTTTCGGGTATAATCCTAGAAGTGGAATCGCTGGTTCAAAGGCAGTTCCATTTTTAGTTTTTTGAGGTAATTCCATACTGTTTTCCATAGTGGCTGCACCAGTCTGCATTCCCATCAACAGTGCTGTAGGGTTCCCATTTCTCAACATCCTTGCCAGCATTTGTTGTTTGTTGATTTGTTGATGATGGCCATTCTGACAGGTGTAAAGTGGTATCTCATTGTGGTTTTTACTTGCATCTCTCTGATGGCTAGTGATGTTGAGCATTTTTTCATGTGCCTATGGACCTCTTGTATGTGGGTCAGAAAACTGTGGTACATCTACACAATGGAATACTATGTAGCAGAAAGAAAGAAGGAACTCCTGCCATTTGCGACAACATGGATGGAACTAGAGAGAATTATGCTTAGTGAAATAAGCCAGGCAAAGAAAGAAAAATACCATATGATATCACCTAATACAGGAAATTAAAGAACAACACAAACAAAAGAACTAAATAGAACAAAGAGCAGAATAGCAGTCAATAGGGGGGAGGGGGGAGGGAGAGAAGGGGATAAGTAAGGGAAGGGTCTAGTCAAGGAACGTGTATAAATGACTCATGGACATGGACAACGGGGAGGGATATGATTGTGGGAGAAGGGATGGGCTGGGAGGGGGGAGCAATGGGGGAAAATTGGGACAACTGTAATTGAAAAACCAAAAAATAAAATTTAAAAAAATAAATAAATAAAATAAAATTTATAAACATAAAAAAATGAAATAAAATAAAATGTCATATGAATGACTTCATTGGCTATATAACTTTTTGAGACTGGCTTCTTTCTTCCAACATAATAATACATTTTAGTTTATTCCTTTTTGATTCTGAGTAGCATTTTATTGTTAGAATATTGCACAGCTGACTTATTCATATACCTATTGAAGAACATTTGGGTTGTGTTCAGGTTTTGGCAAGAATTAATAGAAATGATATAAACATTTATACACAAGTTTTTGTGTGAACATAAGTTTTCACTTCTTTATGGTAAAGAACTAGGAATAGGATTCCTGGGTTATACGGTAAGTGTATATTTAACTTTATTAACAATTGCCAAACTTTTTTCTACAGTAGTACATTGCACTCTGGCTTAAAATATATGAGAGATACAGTTTCTTCACATCCTCACTAACATTTGGTATAATCACTATATATTTTTTATTTTAGTTATTCTAATAAGTGAGTAGTGATAGCTGATTATGGTTATTGGCATTTCTCTAATGGCTAATATTGCCAAGTTTATTCCCTCATGGTTAATGATTTTTAAATTGTCTGCTATTTATATGTCTTCTTTGATAAAGTGCCTATTCGTGTCTCTTTTCTTGGTTATTAATTGGGTTGTTTGTTTTCTTAATGTTGAGTTTTGAGAATTATTAATAAGTTTTTAGATAAAAGTTTTTTGTCAGATATGTAATTTGAAAATATTTTCTCCTAGTCTTTTCAGTTTATGACACCTTTACAAGAGCAATGTTTAAATTTTAATGAAATCCAATATGTACTTTTCAGAGATCTTTTTTATTGTTATTCTATTACAGTTGTCCCAATTTATCCCCTTTTGTCCTCCTCTGCCCATCCCACATCCACTCCCACAGTCAATTACCACACTGTTGTCCATATCCATGGGTTATTCATTCATGCTCTTTAGCTACTTCCTTCCCCTTCTTTCCACCATTATCCACCCCCCACCCCTTTATGGTCACTGTCATTCTGTTCCTTGTTTCCATGCTTCTGGTTCTATTATGTTCATTAGTTTATTTTGTTCATTAGATTCCTCTTATAAGTGAGATAATATGGTATTTGTCTTTTACCAACCTGCTTAATTCAATTAGCATAATATTCTCCAGTTCTATCCATCCTGTCAAAAAAGGTAGGGGTTCCTTCTTTCTTACTGCTGCAGAGTAATTAATTGCGTAAATGCACCACAGTTTTTTAATCCACTAATCTACTGATGGACACTTAGGCCATTTCCAGCATTTTGCTATTGTAAATAGCACTACTATAAACATAGGGGTGCATAAATTCTTTTGAATTGGTAATTTGGGATTCTTAGTGTATATTCCCAGTAGCGAAATCACAGAGTCAAGAGGCAGTTCAATTTTTAGTTTTTTGAGGAAATTCCATACTGTTTTCCATAGTGGCTGCACCAGTCTTCACACCTCCCAACAGTGCACTACGGTTCCCTTTACTCCACACTCTCATCAGCACTTGATCTTTGTAGATTAATGATGGCCATTCTGACTAGTGTGATGTGATATCTCGTTGTGGTTTTAATATGCATCTCTCTGATGGCTAGTGATGTTGAGCATATTTTCTGTATGTCTTCCTTGGAGAAGTGTCTATTCAGGTCCTTTGCCCATTTTTAAATTGGATTGTTTATCTTTCTGATGTTGAGTCATATGAGTTCTCTATATTTTGGAGATCAAATCCTTGTCTGATGTATCATTAGCAAATATATTCTTCCTGACAGTTCCCTTTCATTTTGGTGGTGGTTTCTTTAGCGATGCAGAAGCTTTTAAATTTAACGTAGTCCCATTTGTTTCTTCTTTCTGTCATTTCCCTTGTCCTAGAGGATATATTGGTGAAAATATTGCTATGTCAGATATCTGAAATTTTACTGCCTATATTTTCCTCTAGGACTTTTATTATGTCATGACATATTTAAGTATTTTATCCATTTTGAGTTTATTCTTGTGCATGGTGTAAGTTGGTGGTCTAGTTTCACTTTTTTATTTTTTGCATGTACCTGTCCAGATCTCCCAACACCATTTAATGAAGAGTTATTTTACTCCATTGTATGCTCATACCCTTTTTTTCAAATATTAATTGACTGTAGAGGCATGGATTTATTACTGGACTCTCTATTATGCTCCATTGATCTATGTGTCTGTTCTTATGCCAGTACCATACTGTTTTGATTACCGAGACCTTGTAGTATAGTTTTATATCAGGTATGGTGATCCCTCCTACTTTGTTCTTCTTTCTCAATATTGTTGAGGCTATTGGTAGTTTCTTGGTTCCATATAAATTTTTGAAGTATTTGTTCAGATCTGTGAAAAATGCCATTGGCATTTTAATAGGAACTGCATGAAATCTATAGATTGCTTTGGATAGTCTGGATATTTTTTTAATATGCTTTATTGTTTATGCTATTACAGTTCTCCCATTTCTTTTCTCTTTGTTCCCCTCCACATAGCGACCCCCCTCCATTTGTCCCCCACTTTAGTCCATGCCCATTCGTTGTGCATATAGTTCTTCTCAACATCTTCCTATGTACTCCACTCTCTCCTACTATGCTTCTTAATTCCTGTACCTTCTCCCTGCCATTACCCCTTCCCCCTCCCCACTGACCTCCCCCCAAAATGTTCCCCATACCTATAATTCTTTTCACACTCTCATTGCCTATTTAGTTTGCCTTTGTTTCAGTTCCCTAGCTTCTGTTGTCGGTTCTTGTGATACAGTTTTCATTTTAATGTTCATAGTTTTGATTCTCTTTCTCCTAAACAAGTCCTTTTAACATTTCACATAACAGTGGTTTGGATCTGATGAACTCCTTCAGTTTTACTTTGTCCTGGAAGCACTTTCTCTGCCCTTCTATTCTGAATGACAGCCTCCCTGGAAAGAGTAATCGTGGTTGTAGGTTTTTGCTTCTCATTACTTTGAATATTTCTTGGCAGTCCCTTCTTGCCTGCAGAGTTTCTTTTGAGAAATCAGCTGAGAGTCTTATTGGGACCCCTTTGTATGTAATTCTCTTCTTTTCTCTTGCTGCTTTTCAGATTCTCTCTTTATCCTTAATTTTTGACATTTTGATTTTAATATGTCTTGGTGTGTTTCTCCCTGGGTCCAGTTTCTTTGGAACTCTCTGTGCTTCCTGGACCTGTAAGTCTATTTCCTTCCCCAAGTTAGGAAAGTTCTGTTTCATTATTTTTTCACATAATTTTTCAATTTCTAGTTCTTCTTCTTCACCTTCTGGCAGCCCTGATTCCAATGTTGGCCCACTTATAGCTGATAAGTTTCTGAGCCTCTCCTCATTTTCCTCACTTTTTGTTTCCTCTTTCTGCACTGATTGACTGTTTGTCCCTTCCCTATGTTCCAATTTGTTGATTTGATCCCTGCTGTTCTTACCCTCACCACTAGTTTTGTATGTGTTTTTATTCATTTCAGCAGGACTAGCCTTCCTTCCTTCCCCATCTTGTTTAATATCTGCTCTTAGGTCTGTAAGCATTTTTATAACCAAAGCTCTGAACTAGCCTCAGGAAGATTTCCTATATGCTGCTTTGTTAGGTTAAATATTTGCTGTCTGGTCAGCTGCATCACCGGGATCTCTATCATGATCTGTGCCATCCTGACCATTTTGTTTTTACCTTTGCTTCCTGAGCAGGGATGTCACACCACCTATACTATAGGGGATGGAGCCCTGTGCACTCATCATAACCGGGTGACCTGTCTCACCACGCTGTGGCGTTTTCTGTGGGGGTGGGGGTCCAAGATGGATTTCTGCCATTCACTCTCCATTGAGAGACCAAGAGCCTCCTCCTCTGTCCCCACCCTCTCCGGGCCTCACAGTCCAAGGAAATGGAGGTCTGCCTTACTTAGCTTTGGAATCGCAAGCTGACGGGTCTAGTCTGCAGCTGGGGGTGCTCCCCAGGCACTTCTCACCTCCCCTTAAATATGGGTGTCTGTGCTTACTGCTATCCTGTCTCCATCCCTGCTGCTGCCATGGACAGCACAGCTTGAACTCCCCTCCCAAGCTTCGCCCCTCCTACCTGTTCAGATGAACACCACTTCTTTATAACTTCATACGTTGAACTTCCATTTATTTTCTGGAACTTCTGGTTATTGCTGGTTTTGCGGTAGTTGTATTCCTTCTTAGTTGTGGAGGGAGATGGAGCATGTCAGTCTAGGCCTCCATCTTGGCCGGAAGTCTCCTGTGTTTGTTTGCTTCCATGTCCCAGGGAGAGCTTCGCTCCTACTATGTTGTAAGGGGCAGAGCTTAGGTATTCGTCATGAATGGGTGACCTGTTTCACCATGTTGTGGCACTGTATGCGGGGGAGGGGTCTGAGAAGGAACAATGCCACTTGCCCAGTACTCACCACTTTTCCAGGCAATTCTCTCACTTCCACACTAAACTGGCTTCCCTCTTGCTGTTGCATTGGCCGTCGTTCCCAGAATGGGTGGGTCTGCAGATGTTCTAAGACCCTGGTGGCCCATTAAACAAACTGATTCCACTGAGATACCGGAAGTTCCTGCCTCCCCCCAATCACCACTGGTTTGCACAGTCAAAAGCAATGTGGCTTGATTTTTCTTGGTGCTGGGACAGTGAGCTGCACAGTCTGGTGAGGAGCTGGGAATGCTCCCCAGGTGTTGATCCTGACATTTTAAAACCTGTAACTGCACTTTCCGCTGGCTTGCTGCTGTTGCCGGTGCTGCCATCACCACACCGTGTCCTCTCTGCCCCACTCCGCCACTCCTACCTGTCTAGATGAGTATTTCTTCTTTATATCTTTGTTTGCTGGACTTCCATGCACTTTAATTTTCTGAAACTTCTGGTTGTTTCTGGTTTTGAGGTAGTTGTATTTTTTCTATTGTGGAAGGAGATGCAGCATGTCTATCTATGCCTTCAACTTGGCCGGAAGTCTGCTATTCCTGGACATTTTAATAAAGTTAATTCTTTTAATTCATGAAAAGCAATACATGCTTCCATTTATTTGTATCTACCTTAACTTCTTTTTTAGTGTTTTTTTTTTCTATTTGTTTTTTTTTTAGTTTGCCAAGTACAGGTCTCTTATCTCAGTTAAATTTATTCCTAGGTACTTTATTTTTCTCGTTGCTACACTAAAGTGATTTTTTTTTGTCTTACTGATATTTCATTGTTGGTGTACGAAAATGCCACCAATTTCTGAATATTGACTTTGTCTCCTGAAATTTTGTCAAATTCACTTATTAGGTCAAGTAGTTTTTTGGTGGAGACTGTAGAGTATTTTATGTACACTATCATGTTATCTGTAATAATGACAGTTTTACTTCCTCCTTTCCAGTTTGAATAACTTTTATTTATTTTTCTTGTCTTATTGCTATGGTTAGAACTTCCAAAACTATTTTGAGTAAGAGTGGTGAAAATCAACACCCTTGTCTTGTTCCTGATATTAAGGAGAAAAATTTAATTTTTGCCCATTGAGTATAATGTTGGCTGTGGGTTTCTCATATATAGCCTTTATTATGTTGAGGTATACTCCCTTTATTTCTTCTTTGCTGAGTGTTTTTATCATAAATGGGTGCTGTATTTTTTCAAATGTTTTCAGCATCTATTAATATGCTCATATGTTATTTATCTTTCATTTCATTTATGTGGTGTATTACATTTATTGATTTGCAAATATTATGCTATCCTTGTAACACTGGGATTAATCCCACTTGATCATCATGTTTGATCTTTTTTATGTGCTGTATTGCTGAATCCAGCTTGCCAATATATATATATATTTTTTTTGGAGGATTTTAGCATCTATGTTTATCACAGATATTTGCCTGTAGTTTTTTTGTTGTGTCTTTACCTGTTTTTTTTTTGTTTGTTTGTTTTTTTTTTTTTTTTTATTTAGGATGACATTGGCCTCATAAAAAAAGCTTGGGAGTCTTCCCTCTTCTTAAATTTTTTAGAATAGTTTGAGAAGGATAGAAGTTAGTTCTTCTTTAAATGTTTGGTAAAATTCACATGTGAAACCATCCAGTTCAGAACATTTTGTGCCAGGAGTTTTTAGATTACTGCTTCAATTTCACTAGTTGTTTTTCTTGGAAGTTGGTTTCTAGTTTCAAGCCATTGTGATCTGAGAAAATGCTTAATATTATTTCAAATTATTGAACTTGCTGAGGCTTGTTTTGTGTCTTATCTTTGAAATTTTTCCATGTGAATTTGAAAAGAATGTATGTTTTGCTTTTGTAAGGTGAAGGATTTTGTACATATCATAAGTCTATATGATCTAGAGTATCATTCAATGCCACAATATCCTTGTTGATTCTTTTTTTGGAATATTTAACCGTTGTTGACAGTGCGGTGTTAAAACCCCCTGTGATGACAATGTTGCTGTCAATATCTTTCTCGAAGTCCTCCAAGATTTTTCTTATATATTGAGGTGATTCTATGTTGGGTGCATATATGTTTATAAGGGTTATATCCTTTTTATAAATTGTTTTTTAATTACAATTGTCCTATTTTCCCCCCATTGCCTCCCCGCAAAGTCCACCCCTTCTCCCACAGTCATTCCCCACCCCGTTGTCCATGTCCTTGTGCCATTTATACATGATCTTTGGCTAGACGCTTCCCCTATTTACCTGCCTTCTACCCCCGCCCATGCCCCCAATAAGTGAATTTCTGTTCCTTGTTCAATTTTGTTCATTTGTTCATGTTGTTCATTAGTCTCCTGTATCAGGTGATATCATATGGTATTTTTCTTTCATTGCCTGGCTTATTTTCCTAAGCATAATTATCTCTAGTTACATCAATGTTGTCGCAAATAGCAGGAGTTCCTTCTTCCTTTCTGCTGCATAGTATTGCACTGTGTAAATGTACCACAGTTTTTAAATCCACTCATCTATAGATGGGCACTTCGGCTGTTTCCAGCACTTGGCTATGGTAAACAGCGCTGCTATGAACATAGGGGTGCATAGGTTCTTTTGAATAGGGGTTTCAGGATTCTTCTGGTATAATCCTAGCAGTGGAATCACTGGTTCAAAAGGTAGTTGCATTTTCAATTTTTTGAGGTAATTTCATACTGTTTTCCATTGTGGCTGCACGACTCTACATTCCCACCAATAGTGCAGTAGCGTTCCCATTTCTCCACATCCTCGCCAGCATTTGTTGTTTGTTGATTTGTTGATGACGGCCATTCTGACTGGTTTAAGGTGGTATCTCATTGTGGTTTTTATTTGCATCTCTCTGATGGCTAGTGAAGTTGAGCATTCTTTCATGTGTCTATGGACCCTCTGTGTATCCTCCTTGAAGAAGTGTATGTTCAGGTCCTTTGCTCATTTTTTAATGGGGCTGTCTGACTTCTTGGTGTTGAGATGAGTAAGTTCTTTATATATTTTGGAGATCAATCCCTTGTCTGAGGTATCTTTGAAAAATGTTTGGTTTCCCATTAAGTTGGTTTCCATTTCATCTTGCTGATGTTGTCTCTTTTGCTGGACAGAAGCTCTTTATTTTGATGTAGTCCCATTTCTTTATTTTTTCCTTTATTTCCCTTACTTTAGATGTATTGGTGAAAATATTACATCATGAGATTTCTAAAATTTTTCTCCCTATGTTTTCCTCTAGGATTTTTATAGTGCCACAGCTTACATTTAAGTCTTTGATGCATCTTGAGTTTATTTTGGTGTGTGTGTAAGTTGGTAGTCCAGTTTCATTTTTTTGCACGTCCCTGTCCAGTTCTCCCAGCACCATTTGTTAAAGAGGTTCTTCTTCATTTTATGCTCCTTCCCCCTTCATTGAATATTAGTTGACCATATTGACCTGGGTTTATTTCTGGGCTTTCTATTATGTTCCATTGATCTGTATGTCTGTCCTTATGCCAGTACCAAACTGTCTAGGTCACAGTGGCTTTGTAGTATAGTTTGATGTCAGGTATTGTGATTCCTCCAGCCGTGTGCTCTGTCTCAAAATTGCTTTGGCTATTCGGGGACCTTTTTGGCTCCATATAAATTTTTGAAGTATTAGTTCTAGGTCTGTGGAATATGTTCATTGGTATTTTAATAGGGATTGCATTGAATCTCTAAATAGCTTTGGGTAGTATGGACATTTTAATGATGTTGATTCTTCCTATCCATGAACATGGTATATGCTTCCATTTATTTGTATCTTCCTTAATTTCTTTCTTCAGTGTTATGTAGTTTTCTGAGTACAGGTCTTTTACCTCCTTGGTTAAGTTTATTCTTAGGTACTTTATTTTTCTTTTGCTATCATAAATGAGATTTTTTTTTTGTTTCTGTTTCTGATATTTTATTGTTGGTGTACAGAAATGTCTTCAATTTCTAAATATTGACTTTGTACCCTCTTATTTTGCCAGACTCACTTATTATGTCGAGTAGTTTTTTTTTGTTTGTTTGTTTGTTTGTTTTTTTGTGAAGTCTATAAGGTTTTCTATGTACTGTCTCATGTCATTTGCAAATAATGACAGTTTTACTTAATCTTTTCCAATTTGGATGCCTTGTATTTCTTTTTCTTGTCTGATAGCTGTGGCTAGAACTTCCAACACTATGTTGAAGAGGAGTGGGAAGAATGTACATCCTTGTCTTGTTCCTTACTTCATGGCGAATGTTTTTTTTTTTAAATTTTATTTTTTGTTATTCAATTGCAGTTGTCCCATTTTTCCCCCATTGCTCCCCTCTCCCAACCCATCCTTTCTCCCACAATTATATCCCTCCCCGTTGTCCATGTCCATGAGTCATTTATATACGTTCCTTGACCTGACCCTTCCCTTACTTATCCCCTTCTCTCCCTCCCCCCTCCCCCCTACTGAATACTATTCTAGTCTTTCCCTATTTAGTTAGTTTGTGTTGCTCTTTAGTTTCCTGTATTGGGTGATATCATATGGTATTTTGCTTTCTTTCCCTGGCTTATTTCGCTAAGCATAATTCTCTAATTCCACCCATGTTGTCGCAAATGGCAGGAGTTCCTTCTTTCTTTCTGCTACATAGTATTCCATTGTGTAGATGTACCACAGTTTTTTGATCCACTCATCCACAGACGGGCACCTATGCTGTTTCCAGCACTTAGCTATTGTAAACAGGGCTGCTATGAACATAGGGGTGCATAAGTTCACTTGAATTAGGGTTTCAGGATTTTTCGGGTATAATCCTAGCAGTGGAATCACTGGTTCAAATGGCAGTTTCATTTTTAGTTTTTTGAGGTAATTCCATACTGTTTTCCATAGTGGCTGCACCAGTCTGCATTCCCACCAACAGTGCAGTAGGGTTCCTGTTTCTCCACATCCTCGCCATCATTTGTTGTTTGTTGATTTGTTGATGATGGCCATTCTGACAGGTGTAAGGTGGTATCTCATTGTGGTTTTTACTTGCATCTCTCTGATGGCCAATGATGTTGAACATTTTTTCATGTGCCTATGGACCTTCTGTATGTCCTCTTGGGAGAAGTTTTTTTCAGGTCCTTTGCCCATTTTTTAATTGGGTTGTTTGTTTTCTTGATGTTGAGTCATATAAGCTATTTATATATTTTGGAGATCAGTCCCCTGTCTGTGATATCATTGGCAAATATGTTTTCCCATATGGTTGGTTTCATTTTCATCTTGCTGATGTTTTCTTTTGATGAGCAGAAACTTTTTAGTTTGATGTAGTCCCATTTGTTTATTTTTTCCTTTATTTCTCTTGCCTTGGGAGATGTATCCGTGAAGATATTGTTACGTGTGATATCTGAAGTTTTCCTGCCTATGTTTTCCTCTAGGACTTTTATGGTATCATGGCTTACATTTAAGAATTTAATCCATCTTGAGTTTATTCTACTGTGTGGTGTAATTTGGTGGTCTAGTTTCATTTTTTTGCACGTCCATGTCCAGTTCTCCCAGCAACATTTGTTAAAGAGGCTCTTCTCACTCCATTTTATGTTCCTTCCTCCTTTATCAAAGATTAGTTGACCATAGAGTCTTGGGTTTATTTCTGGGGTTTCAATTCTGTTCCAATGATCTCTATGTTTGTTCTTATGCCAGTACCAGACTGTTTTGATCACAGTGGCTTTGTAGTATTGTTTGATGTCTGGTATCGTGATTCCTCCTGCTCTGTTCTCCTGTTTCAAGATTGCTTTTGCTATTCAGGGTCTTTTTTGGTTCCATATGAATTTTTGGAGGATTTGTTCTACGTCAGTGAAATATGTCATTGCTATTTTAATAGGGATTGCATTGAATTTGTAAATTGCTTTGGGTAGTATGGCCATTTTGATGATGTTGATTCTTCCCATCCAAGAACATGGTATTTCCCTCCATTTATTCGTATCTTCCTTAATTTCTTTCTTCAATGTTGCATAATTTTCAGTGTACAGGTCTTTTATCTCTTTGGTTAAGTTTATTCCTAGGTACTTTATTTTCCTTGTTGCTATAGTAAATGGTATTTTCTTTTTTGCTTCTGTCTCTGAGATTTTATTGTTGGTGTACAGAAATGCCTTAGATTTCTGTATATTTATTTTGTACCCTGCGATTTTGCCAAATTCACTTATTATATCAAGTAGTCTTTTAGTGGATTTTATAGGGTTTTCTAGGTATACTATCATGTCATCTGCAAATAGTGATAGTTTTACTTCTTCTTTCCCAATTTGGATGTCTTTTATTTCTTTGTCTTGTCTGATTGCTGTGGCTAGGACTTCCAACACTATGTTGAATAGAAGTGGGGACAGTGGACAGCCTTGTCTAGTTCCTGATTTCAGGGGGAATGCTTTCAGTTTTTGTCCATTGAGTATGACGTTGGCTTCAGGGTTCTCATATATAGCCTTAATGATGTTAAGGTATGCTCCCTCTATTCCCATTTTGCTGAGTGTTTTCAACATAAATGGGTGTTGTACTTTATCAAATGTTTTTTCTGCATCTATAGATATGATCATGTGACTTTTGTCTTTCATTTTGTTTAGGTGATGTGTTATATTTATTGATTTGTGAATATTAAACCATCCTTGCATCCCTGGGATGAATCCCACTTGATCATGGTGTATGATCTTTTTGATGTATTGTTGGATCCTGTTTTCCAAAATTTTATAGAGGATTTTAGCATCTATGTTCATCAGTGATATTGGCCTGTAGTTTTCTTTCTTTGCTGTGTCCTGACCTGGTTTTGGGATTAGGGTAATAATGGCTACATAGAAAGAGTTTGAGATTTTTCCCTCTTCTTGGATTTTTTGGAATAGTTTGAGGAGGGTTGGAGTTAGTTCTTCCCTAAATGTTTTGTGAAATTCGCCTGTGAAGCCATCCGGTCCAGGGCTTTTGTGTGCAGGGAGATTTTGGATTACTGTTTCAATTTCCTTCTTTGTTATTGGTCTGTTGATACTTTCTACTTCTTCTTCATTCAGTTTGGGAAGGTTATATGTTTCTATAAAGATTTCCATTTCTACTAGGTTGTCAAATTTCTTGCCATATAGTTGTTTGTAGTAATTTCTTATAATTGTTTGTATTTCTGAGGTATCAGTCGTGATTTCTCCTCTTTCATTTCTGATTTTGTTTATTTGGGTCTTCTCTCTTTTTTTCTTAATGAGCCTGGCTAGAGGCTTGTCAATTCCGTTTATTTTTTAAAAGAACCAGCTCCTAGTTTTGTTGATTTTTTGGATTGTTCATTTCATTTCCATGTCGTTTAATTCTGCTTTGATCTTGATTATTTCCTTTCTTCTTTTTGCCCTAGGCTTTGTTTGTTGTTGCTGTTCTATTTCTTGTAGTTTTATGGTTAGGTTTTTTATTTGAGATTCTTCTAGCCTTTTCAGATATGCCTGTATTGCTATGTACTTCCCTCTTAGGACTGCTTTTGCTGTGTCCCATAGGTTTTGGGCTGTTGTGTGTTCATTTTCATTAGTTTCTAGAAATTTCTTGATTTCCTCTTTGATGTCATTGTTAACCCATTCATTATTTAAGAGGGTGTTATTCATTCTCCATGAGTTTGGGTGTCTTTGATTTTTTTTCCCTGAGGTTGATTTTTAGTTTCAAGGCATTGTGGTCTGAAAGGATGCTTGATATGATTTCAATTTTCTTGAATTTGTTGAGGCTTGTTTTGTGTCCTATTATGTGGTCTATCTTTGAAAATGTCCCATGTGCCTTTGAAAAGAATGTATATTTTGCTTCTTTGGGGTGAAAAGTTCTATATATATCAGTTAGATCCATGTGGTTTAGTGTGTTGTTCAATGCCTGTATATTCTTGGTGTTTCTTTGCTTTGATGATCTGTCTATTGTTGATAATGGAGTGTTGAAGTCCCCTACTATGAATGTGTTGTTGTTAATATTCTTCTTGTGGTCTTCTGGTATTTGCTTTATGTATTTGGGTGCTCCTGTTTTGGGTGCATATATGTTTATCAGTGTTATATCTTCTTGATGAATCGTTCCGTTAAGTATTATGAAATGTCCTTCTTTGTCTCTTTTTATTGCCCTTGCTTTGAAATCCGTTTTGTCTGATATGAGGACTGCTACCCCAGCTTTTTTTTCAGGTCCATTTGCTTGGAATATTTTTTTATATCCGTTTACTTTCAGTCTATTTAAATCTTTTGTTTTGAGGTGTGTTTCTTGTAGACAGCAAATATGTGGGTCCTGTTTTCTTACCCATTCCGTTACCCTATGTCTTTTAATGGGAGCATTTAATCCATTTACATTTAACGTTATTATTGACATGTATTTATTCATTTCCCTTTTGTATCTCTCTTCCTCTACTCTTTTTTTGTTTTTTCTCTTCCTTTTTCTTAGAATATTCCCTTTAGCATCTCTTGCAATGCTGGTTTTGTGGAGATGTATTCTTTTAGTCTTCATTTGTCTGAGAAAGTCCTTATTTCACCTTCTATTTTGAATGAGAGCCTTGCTGGGTAGAGTATTCTTGGTTGTAGGCCTTTGTTTTTCATTGCTTGAAATATTTTGGACCATTCCCTTCTGGCTTGTAATGTTTCTGTTGAGAAATCGGTCGATAACCTTATTGGAGCTTCCTTGTATGTTATTTGCTGTTTTTCTCTTGCTGCTTTTAGGATTCTCTCTTTGTCTTGGAATGTTGCCATTTTAACTATGATGTGCCTTGGAGTGGGTTTTTGGGGGTTCCTCTTTATTGGAACTCTCAATGCTTCTTGGACTTGCATA
The DNA here is from genome assembly GCF_987537825.1 of Furipterus horrens. NCBI lineage: Eukaryota > Metazoa > Chordata > Mammalia > Chiroptera > Furipteridae > Furipterus > Furipterus horrens. The sequence goes on along the minus strand of NW_028327178.1, from coordinate 64,167,778 downwards.
ACTTTTTCTCTCATCAGGTTTGGAAAATTTTCTGTCACTATTTCTCTTATCAGTTTTTCAATGCCATGCTCCTTTTCTTCTCCCTCTCTTATTCCTATGATCCTTAAATTATTTTTTTAATGCTATCCTGTAATTCCCTTACCTCTTGTTCATATTTTTTCAATCTTTTTTCATTTTGCTGTATCCTTTGAGAATTATTACCTACATTATCCTCTAACTCACTAATCCGATCCTCTGCTTCGTTTAGTCTGCTTTTGACTGATTCTACTGTGTTTTCCAGTTCAGAGATTGCATTCTTCATTTCTTCCTGGTTCTTGTTGATAGTTTCTATGTCTTTTTTTTATGCTGGTGTAGTTCTCTGCAAGTTCCCTGTAATTTTCTTGGAGCTGTTGGTAACTTCCTTGGAGGTTGTCATAGTTGTTTTTGAGGTTTTCGAGCATATTAAGCTTCTTCACCACCACAGTTTTGAATTCCATGTCTGACATTTGGGCTATGTCTATTCCATCTACCTCTCTTTCTGGGGATTCCTCTTTTCTTTTCATTGAGAGGTTGTTTCTGCGTCTTACCATGTTGGATTCTTCTTGTTTGTTTTTGTTATTTGGATTTGTCTTCTTTGCCTTCCCAACTTTGTGGTATGAGATTTTTTATGGTAGATCTATGGTTTTCAGTGGTGCAGTCTCTTTGATCTCCTGAGCCTGATGTTTTTGGAGTACCTTTTATATCGTTTGTTTATGCTGTCTGATTATATTTCAGATTTTTTTTTTGTTAGGATATTCCTTCTGGCTTGTTGATTGAGAGTCACTCTAGCCACTTTATCTCGAATTCTTTTGTGGAGATGTCAGTTTAGCCTTCTTGTGTCGTCTTCTTTTTCTGCGTCCACAGCTGGTCTAATGTGATGGGTCAGAGATTCCTATTCCCTGCAGCAGTGGTGTGTGCCAGGTGACCGGAAGGGCGCAATGCAAGGCAGCCAAGAGCCCACCTCATGTATGCCACACCGCGCTCCAAAAAATCAGGCCACGCTGCACTCTGGGGAATCTGGTGAGGTGTTTTTTTTCACTCAAGCATCAGTGTGCGCCCAAAGTGGCTGGGGAACTAAGCTCAGGCCTGCCGCGCCGCGCTCCTAGAAAGCTGGCTGCATCGCATTCCGAGGAAGCCAGTTGCGTGGCGCTCCGGGAAAGCCCTTGATGTGTTTTTTGGCTCCAGTGCGGGTGTGCACTCAAGAGGCTGCTTAGCTAGCCTCAGGCCTGCAGCGCCGTGTTCCAGGAGTTGGTCTTACGCCTCTTAGGGCAGGGCAGCAGACACTTGTGCTCAGTAGACGCGAGTGTCTGTGAGTCACTGCTGCCCGCTGTACCCACGCCGCAGCCGCCCACCATTACCGCACCTCCTGAGCGGGCACGCGCAGAGCCTGGGCAAGTGCTCTGTGCTCCGGATTCCGGCCTGGCACTTTGGCCTGGCGCCCACTGGGATGGCCAGGGGCAACTGCGCAGTCTTCTGCTTGTCCAGTGGGCCCTCCCTGCGCCCGTTGGGTCACTGATTTTATGTCTGTTGGCGTGTGTCCGAAGGGCACCTGGACATGCAGCCCTGCGCACCTGCGCCAGTGAATGAGGGCACTTCCCTATGCGCGCCCCCGTGACACAAGGGAAGGGTTGGGGGGTGGATGAGCACACTACTGCGCCTACGCTCCTCAAGAATGGCCTAACACCCCCAAACTTTACTCCCCTCTCCACCATCCACTAGAGAAAAATATAAAGGAGAATGATGTTCTCACTTGCCCGGGAGCACGCTGTCTCCTGTCCTTCAGCGCCAATGCAACTTGGTCGAGTCTGGTCTCTGCCAGCGGGCAGAGATCCGCTTTCCTCCCAACACTTCTCCTGGGTAGCCTGTAGTCACCAAAAAGCCTTTGTTTACTTCCAGCCACAGCTCTGGCAGCCGTCCCAGTCAGGAATCCGGTTTTGTCCCCTTTTTCTCCGCTATCCTCACTAAACAGGTTGTTCCCAAATGGATTTTCTCTAATCCAGCAGTGCCTTGGCTGGACTCCTGCCAGTGTCCAGCTGCTCACTGAGATGTTCTGTCTGCAGTTAGCCCAAACTGCAGAAGGGTCTCGGGAGCCTGAAACCGCAGCCTCTCCTCACTGCTCTGCCATCTTCCCCCTGTCAGGGGGAATGTTTTAATTTTTGTCCATTGACTATGATATTGGCTTCAGATTTCTCATATGTTGCCTTAATTATGTTCTGTCTATTTCCATTTTGCTGAGTGTTTTCATCTTAAATGCGTGTTGTACTTTATCAAATGCTTTTTCTTCATATACTGATATGATCATGTGGTATTTGTCTTTCATTTTCTTTATGTGATGTGTTATGTTTATTGATTTCTGCATATTAAACCATCCTTGCATTCCTGGGATGATCCCACTGGATTGTGTTGTATTATCTTTCTAATATTTTGCTGGATCCGGTTTGCCAATATTTGGTTGAGGATTTTAGCATCTATGTTCATCAGCGATATTGGCCTGTAGTTTTCTTTCTTTGTTGTGTCTTGACCTGGTTTTAAATTAGGTTAATACTGGTTTCATAGAACTAGTTTTGAAGTCTTTCCTCTTCTTGCATTTTTTTGAATAGTCTGAGAAAGATAGGAGTTAGTTCTTTCCTAGAGTTTTGAATCATTCACCTGTGAAGCCATCTGGTCCAGTGCTTCTGTGTGCCGGGAGTTTTTTGTTTACTGCTTCAATTTCACTAGTTGTTATTGGTCTGTTCAGGCTTTCTGTTTCTTGTTGATTCAGTTTTGGAAGATTATATGAATCCAGAAAATTTTTCATTTAGTCTAGGTTGTCAAATTTCTTGTGATACAGTTGTTTGTAATAATTTCTTACAAAACTTTGTATTTCTGTGGTATCAGTTGTCATATCTCCTCTTTCGTTTCTGATTTTATTTATTTGGGTCCTCTCTCTCTTTTTCTTAATGATCCCAGTTAAAGGCTTGTCAATTTTGTTTATCTTTTTGAAGAACCAGTTCCTACTTTTGTTGATCTTTTGAATGGTTTGTTTAGTCTCTATGTTATTTAATTCTGCTCTGATCTTGATGATTTCCTTTCTTCTACTTACTCTGGGTTTTGTTGTTGTTCCTCTAGTTCTTGTAGCTATAGGGTTATATTTTTTATTAGAGATACTTCTATTTTTTTTAGGTAAGCTTGTATTGCTATAAACTTTCCTCTCAGGACTGATTTCACTGTATCCCATATATTTTGAGTTATTGTGTTTCATTATCCTTTGTTTTCAGTAACTTTTTGATTTCTTCCTTGATGTCATTGTTAACTGATTCATTGTTTAATATCACATTATTCATTTTCCATGAGTTTGAATGTCTTTGAGTTTTTTTCTTGAGGTTGATTTCCAGTTCTAAGCCATTGTGATCTGAGAAGATGCTTGACATAATTTCAATTTTCTTGAATTTTTTGAGGCTTGTTTTGTGTCCTGTCATGTAGTCAATGCCTCAATATCTTTGGTATTTCTTTGTTTGAAAACTGCCCATTGTTGACAATGGGGTGTTAAAATCCCCTACTATGCGTTTGTTGCTGTATCTATCCGTCCTGAAATCTTTCAAAATTTCCCTTACATATTTGGGTGATCCTATGTTGGGTGCATATATTTTTACAAGGATTATATCTTCTTGATGAATTTTTCCCTTAAGTATTATGAAATGTCCTTCTTTGTCTCTTTTTATGGCCTTTGCTGTGAAATCTGTTTTGTCTGATATAAGTATTGTTACCCCATCTTTTTTTTATGTCCATTTGCTTGAAATATTTTTTCCAACCTTCACTTTCAGTTTGTGTAGATCTTTTGTTCTAAGATGAGTCTCTTGTAGACAACATATATATGGGTCATGCTTTCTAATTCATTCAGCTACCCTTTTTCTTTTGATTGGTGCATTTAATCCATTTACATTTAAGTTTATTATCAGTGGGCACCTATTCATTTTCATATTTTCCTTTTGTATTTCTGTTCCTCTCTGTTTTTTCATTTTCTTAAAGCAGACCCTTTAGCATCTCTTGCAATGCTGGTTTGGTGGAGATGTATTATTTTAGCCTTCTTTTGTCTTGGAAACTTCTTATTTCACCTTCCATTTTGAATGATAGCCTTGCTGGATAGAGTATTCTAGGTTGTAGGCCTTTGTTTTTCATTTCTTGGAATATTTTTTGCCATTCCCCTCTGGCTTGAGAAATATGATGACAGCCTTATGAGAACCCTTGTATGGTATTAGTTGTTTCTCTCTTGTTGCTTTTAGGATTCTCTCTTTGTCTTTGAATGTTGCCATCTTAATTAAGATGTGTCTTGAAGTGTGCCTGTTGAGGTTCATCTCCATTGGGACCCTCTGTGCTTCTTGGACTTGCATGACTCTTTCTCTCCTCATGTTAGGGAAGTTTTCTGTCATTAGTTTTCAAACCGGTTTTCTATCCCTTGGTCTTCTTCTTCTCCTTCTGGAATTCCTATGATATAGATATTATTATGTTTCATGTTGTCCTGCAACTGTATTAGAACTTCCTCAGTCTTGTTCAGTCTTTTTTCATTCTGTTGCACTATCTGGGACTTTTTGTCTACATTGTCCTCCAGCCCACTGATCTGATCTTCTGGTTCCTCTAGTCTGCTTTTAATTCCTTCTACTGTGTTCTTCAATTCAGAAATTGTGTTTTTCATTTCCTCCTGGCTCTTATTAAAAGCTTCTATGTGCTTTTTCATGCTGGTGTAATTCTCAGTAAGTTCCTTGTAGTTTCCCTTGAGTTCCTGTAGTTTCCCTGGAGTTCTTTGTAGTTTTCCTTGAGATCGCTGAGCCCATTGATCTTCCCCATAATCCATGTTTTGAATTCCATATCTGATAGGTTGCTTTCCTCTATTTCATTTTTCACTCTTTCTGGGGATTCTTCCTTTCCTTTCAATGGGGGGTTGTTTCTCTGCCTCTCCATTTTTGTGACTCTTATGATTAGTTGCTGCTTCTTAGATTGATCTGCACTTCCTGGATCTGTCCCTGGTGGTGTCAGATTGTGTACCATTCTGGCACTAGGCAGCATGTTGGAGACTACCAGGGATCTACTGCCTTTGTCTGTCTCCTTTAGTTGTTAATCTATTCAATCTTTGATTAATCATCAGGGTTAAGGACACAGGATGTGGCAGCTTAATTCCTGTAGGCAGGGCTTTTGCTTCCCCCCAGGCTGATGCCATTCAGAGGGGAATGGTCTGTCTGCAGTATTCGGAATGAGTCAGCACTAGGACCCAGTTGGCTGCTCCTTCAGTTCTCCCCTCAAAGCCACCGCACCAAATTCTCCTCAAGCATCTCTAGTCCTCTCTGCCTTTCCTCTGCTTGAGCCCAGAGTAAGTGAGGGCCAAAATATTTTTGTATGTGTTCTGCTTAAGAGCTCTTTTTCTCCAGCTGTTTCTCTTCCGCTGGCAAGAAACCCCACAATTTTTGCTCTTCACAGCTGGATGCTATTTTACTTTGCACTCTATTGCTGTAGGCTGAAGCCCTGCTGGGGGTTTAGACCTTGCCCTTCTCAGGGGGAACACCGCGCTGCTGAGCTGTTTCTTAGTCCCTTCAGCTGCCACCTGTTGGATCCCAGCCAGCCCTTTCAGGTCTCCGCACTCCTTACTGGTCATGTTTTGATGTAGCGATCTTTTCTGTCTCTCTGTGGTTATAAAACTTCTCTCCAAAGAGTGTTCAGTTGCTTATTCCAGATGATTTCTCCAAAATTAAGTTGTAAATCCAGACTGGTCCTGGGGGGAGGTTTGTGCATCTTCCACTTACTCCTCCACCATCTTAGATCTCGCTCTCTTCTCCTTATAGAAGTCTCGTTAGTATCCTTTCCAGTGCTGGGGTGGTGGAGTTGTACCCTTTTAGCTTTCTTTTGTCTGGGAAGTTCTTTATTTTGCCTTCCATTTTAAATGAGATCCTTGCTAGGTAGACTAGTCTTGGTTGTAGGTCCTTGCTTTTCATTACTTGTATTACTTTGTGCCAGTGCCTCCTGGTTTGTAGTGTTTCTAATGAAATAATTTTTGCCATTCCTGTTTGGCTTGTAGTGTTTCTGTTATCAGTTGATAGTCTTATCAGAGCTCTCGTGTGTATTATTAGCTGTTTCTCCCTTTCTGCCTTTAAGATTCTCTCTTTGTCTTTAAATTGTGCCATTTTAATTATGACATGTCTTGGAGTGGACCTTGTTGGATTCATCTTCATTGGGATCCTCTATGGTTCCTGAACTTGCATGACTTTTTCCCTCACCAATATAGGGAAGTTTTCTGTCATTTTTTTTTAAAAGTTATTCTATCCCTTGCTCCTCTTCTCCTCCTTCTGGTGTCCCCATGATATAAATATTATTCTATTTAATGTTTCCTGCGGATCCCTTAAACTGTCTTCGTTCTTCTTGAGTTCCCCCCGCCCTTTTTTTTTTTTTTTTTGCTCTGTCTGGGTGTTTTATTTTTCTACCTGACCTGCAACTTGCCAGTTTTATCTTGTGCTCCATTGACATGCCTTTTATTCCTTCTAGTGTATTCTTCATTTCAGATGTATTCTTCATTTCTTCCTGTATCTTATTCATAGCTTTTATGTTCTTTTTCATGCTTATGTATTTCCCATAAGTTCCTTGTAGCTCCCAATAAGTTTCTGTTGTTCTCAGTGAGTTCCTTAAGCATCCTTATAACCATTTTGTAAAATTCTATGTCTGATAGATTCCTTGCCTCAATTTCATTTTCCTATTTTTGGGGGATTCCTCCTTTCCTTTTGATTGGGAATTATTTCATTGTCTCCCCATTTTAGGTGACTATTTTTGTTTGTTTCTGCATATCAGATTGCTCTGCTTTGACTGTCTGTGAGGTGGACTTCTGTGCTAGGTGTTCTGTGTGATGCAGTGGTGCAGTCTTTTTGATTTCTTGACATGGTTGCTGTAGGATGCCTTTTATTTTCAGTATTTGTGGACCCTCTTATTGTACATGGGCTTTGATTATTGATGGCTCATTCATCGATGGGTTCTCCCCCCTAGCTGTCTGACAGAGAGTAACAATCCCTGCAACATCTTTTGCGTGAAGAGTCTTCAAGACTCCTTGGCTCAAAACTTCACACCAGCTAAATTTCCATTGATTGTTCAGGTTTTTTGTCAGCAGATCAGCTGAGAATCTGAACTGGGGGCCAGAGGAAGTGGATTCAGTTTTTACCAACTTTGCCACCATCTTGAAAAAACTAATTTTTAAAACAAAAACATGATTTGGGTGTTATGTCTAAAAGTACTTTGCCTAATCTTGGGCCTTGAATATTTTCTATTAAAACCTTTATAAATTTACATTTTTATCTATTATGCCACTATGAGTTAATTTTTACAGAAGATATGAGGTTGAGTTTGAGGTCCATTTCTTCTTTTTTTATTAATTATAATTTTTGGTTTTTCAATTAGAGTTGTCCCATTTTTACCCCATTGCTCACCCCCACCCAGCCCACCCCTTCTCCCACAATTATATCCCTCCTTGTTGTCCATGTCCATGAGTCATTTATACATGTTACTTGACTAAACCCTTCCCTTTCTTATCCCCCTTATCTCCCTCTAACTCCCCCTATTGACTGTTATTCTGCTCCTTGTCCTATTTAGTTCATTTCTTTAAGTTGTTCTTTAGTTTCCTGTATTAGGTGATATCATATGGTACTTTTCTTTCTGTGCCTGGCTTATTTGACTAAGCATAATTTTCTCTAGATCCATCCATGTTAACGCAAATGGCAGGAGTTCCTTCTTTTTCTCTGCTGCATAGTATTCCATTGTGTAAATGTACCACAGTTTTTTCACCCACTCATCTAAAGTTGGACACTTAGCTATTTCCGGCACTTAGCTATTGTAAACAGTGCTGCTATGGACATATGGGTGCATAAGTTCTTTTGAATTAGGGTTTTAGAATTTTGGGGGTATAATCCTAGCAGTGGAATCGCTGGTTCAAAAGGCAGTTCCATTTTTAGTTTTTTGAGGTAATTCCGTACTGTTTTCCATAGTGGCTGCACCAGTCTGCATTCCCATCAACAGTGCTGTAGGGTTCCCGTTTCTCAACATCCTCACCAGCACTTGTTGTTTGTTGATTTGTTGATGATGGCCATTCTGACTGGTGTGAGGTGGTGTCTCATTGTGGTTTTTATTTGAATCTCTCTGTTGGCTAGGGATGTTGAGTAATTTTTCATGTGTATATGGACATTCTTTATGTCCTCTTCGGAGAAGTGTTTGTTCAGTTCCTTTGCCCATTTTTTAATTGGGCTGTCTGTTTTCTTGATGTTGAGTCATATAAGCTCTTTATATATTTTGGAGGTCAGTCCCTTATCTGAGATATCATTGGCAAATATGTTTTCCCATATGGTTGCTTTTCTTTTCATCTTGCTGATGTTGTCTTTTGCTGAGCAGAAACTCTTTGATTTGATGTAGTCCCATTTGTTTATTTTTTCCTTTATTTTTCTTGCTTTTGGAGATGTATCTGTGAAAATATTGTTATGTGGGGTTTCTGAAAATTTCCTGCCTATGTTTTCCTCTAGGACTTTTATGGTGTCACAGCTTACATTTATGTCTTTGATCCATCTTGAGTTTATTGTGTAAATTAGTGGTCTAGTTTCATTTTTTTGGCATGTCCCTGTCCAGTATCCCAGCATCACTTGTTAAAAAGGCTCTTCTTACTCCATTTTATGTTCCTTCCTCCTTTATCAAATATTAGTTGACGGTATATTCCTGGATTTATTTCTGAACTCTCTATTTTGTTCCATTGATCTATATGTCTGTTCTTATACTATTACCAGACTGTTTTGATCACAGTGGCTTTGTAGTATTGTTTGATGTCTAATATTGTGATTCCTCCTGCTGTATTCTTCTGTCTCAAGATTGCTTTTGCTATTCAGGGTGTTTTTTGGTTTCATATGTATTTTTGTAGTATTTGTTCTAGGTCTGTGAAATATGTCATTGGTATTTAATAGGGATTGCATTGAATCTGTAAATTGCCATTTTTGATGATGTTGATTCTTCCCATCCAAGAACATGGTATTGGCTTCCATTTGTTTGTATCTTCCTTAATTTCTTTCTTCAATGTTATGTAATTTTCAGTGTACAGGTCTTTTATCTCTTTGGTTAAGTTTACTCCTAAGTACTTTATTTTTCTTGTTGCTATAGTCAATGGTACTTTCTTTTTTGTCTCTGTCTCTGATATTTTATTGTTGGTGTACAGAAATGCCTTAGATTTCTGTATATTTATTTTGTACCCTGCTATTTTGCCAAATTCACTTATTATATCAAGTAGTCTTTTAGTGGATTTTATAGGATTTTCTGTGTATACTATCATGTTATCTGCATATAATGATAGTTTTACTTCTTTCCCAATTTGGATTCCTTTTATTTCTTTTTCTTGTCTGATTGCTGTGGCTAGGACTTCCAACACTATGTTGAATAGAAGTGGAGACAGTGGACAGCCTTGTCTTGTTCCTGATTTCAGGGGGTATGCTTTCAGCTTTTGTCCATTGAGTATGATTTTTGCTTCAGATTTCTCATATATAGCCTTAATGATGTTAAGGTATGCTCCCTCTATTCCCATTTTGCTGAGTGTTTTCAACATAAATGGGTGTTGTACTTTATCAGATGCCTTTTCTGGATCTATTGATATGATCACATGAATTTGTCTTTCAATTTTGTTTAGGTGATGTATTATATTTATTGATTTTTGAATATTAAACCGTCCTTGCATCCCTGGGATGAATCCCACTTGATCGTGGTGTATGATCTTTTTGATGTATTGCTGGATCCTGTTTGACAAAATTTTATTGAGGATTTTAGCCTCTATGTTCATCAGTGATATTGGCCTGTAGTTTTCTTTCTTTGTTGTGTCTTGACCTGGTTTTGCAATTAGGTTAATACTGGCTTCATAGAAAGACTTTGGGATTTTTCCCTCTTCCTGGATTTTTTGGAATAGTTTGAGGAGGGTAGGAGTTAGTTCCTCCCTAAATGTTTTGTAAAGTTTGCCTGTGAAGTCATCTGGACCAGGGCTATAGTGGTGCTGGGAGATTTTTGATTTTTGTTCAATTTCCTTCTCTGTTATTGGTCTGTTGAGACTTTTCACTGCTTCTTGATTCAGTTTTGGAATATTTTATGTTTCTAGAAATCTGTCCATTTCTTCTAGGTGTTCAAATTTTTTTGCCATACTGTTATTTATAGTAATTTCTTATAATCCTTTGTATTTCTGTGGTATGAGTCATGATTTCTCCTTTTTCGTTTCTGATTTTGTTTATTTGAGACTTCTCTCTTTTCTTCTTGATGAGCCTAGCTAAAGGCTTGTTGATCTTGTTTATTTTTTCAAAGAACCAGCTCCTAGTTTTGTTGATCTTTTGAATTGTTTGTTTGGTCTCTATGTCATTTAATTCTGGTCAAATCTTGATGATTTCCTTCCTTCTTCTTGCCATAGGCTTTGTTTCTTGTTGTTGTTCTAGTTCTTGTAGTTTTAGGATTGGATTTTTTATTTGAGATTTTTTATTCCTTTTCAGATATGCCTGTATTGTTATGAACTTCCCTTATAGGACTGCTTTTGCTGTGTCCCATTGGTTTTGTGTTATTGTGTGTTCATTATCATTAGTTTCCAGAAATTTCTCGATTTCTTCTTTCATGTCATTGTTAACTCATTCAATTTTTAATAGCTTGTTATTTGTTCTCCATGAGTTTGAATGTCTTTGATTTTTTTCTCTGAGGTTGATTTTTCGTTTCAAGGCATTGTGGTCTGAAAAGATGCTTGATATGATTTCAATTTTCTCGAATTTGTTGAGGCTTGTTTTGTGCCCAACCATGTGGTCAGTCTTTTAAAATGTCCCATGTGTATTTGAAAAGAATGTATATTTTGCTTCTTTTGGGTGAAAAGTTCTATATATATATATCAGTTAAATCCATGTGGTTTAGTGTGTTCAATGCCTGTATATTCTTGGTGTTTCTTTCCTTCGAAGATCTGTCTATTGTTGATAATGGAGTGTTAAAGTCCCCTACTATGAGTGTGCTGCTATTAATATTCTGCTTGTGGTCTTCTAGTATTTTATTTATGTATTTGGGTGCTCCTGTGTTGGGTGCATATATGTTTATCAGTGTTATATTTTCTTGATGGATTATTCCTTTAAGTATTATGAAATGTCCTTCTTTGTCTCTTTTTATTGCTCTTGCTTTGAAATCCGTTTTGTCTGATATGAGGACTGCTACCCCAGCTTTTTTTTTCATTTTTGTTTCCTTGGAATACTTTTTTGTATCCCTTTATTTTCAGTCTATGTAAATCTTTTGTTTTGAGGTGTGTTTCTTGTAGACAGCAAATATGTAAGTCCTGTTTTCTTACCTATTCTGTTACTCTATGTCTTTTAATTGGAGCATTTAATCCATTTACATTTAAGGTTATTATTGACAGGTATTTATGCATTTCCCATTGTACCTGTGCTTCTCTGCTTTTTCTTTTCCTTCTTTTTCTTAAAACATTCCCTTTAGCATCTCTTGCAATGCTGGTTTGGTGGAGATGTTTTTCTTTAGTCTTCCTTTGTCTGTGAAACTTTTTACATCACGTTCCATTTTGAATGAGCGCCTTGCTGCGTAGAGTATTCTTGGTTTTAGGCCTTTGTATTTTATTTCTTAAAATTTTTTTGACCATTCCATTCTGACTTGTAGTGTTTTTGTTGAGAAATTGATCAATAGCCGTATCGAAGCTCACTTGTATGTTATTTGCAGTTTTTCTCTTTCCGCTTTTAGGATTCTCTCTTTGTCTTTGAATGTTGCCATTTTAATTATGATGTGCCTTAGAGTGGGGTTTTTTTTGGCTTTTTCTTCATTGGGACTCTCTGTGCTTCCTGAACTTGCATAACTTTTTCTCTGATCAAGTTAGGAAAATTTTCTGTCATTATTTCTCCTATCAGCTTTTCTATTCCTCATTCTTCTTTTTCTCCTTCTTTTATTCCGATGACTGGGATGTTATTTTTCTTCATGGTATTCTGTAATTCCCTTACATCTTCTTCATACTTTTTCAATCTTTTTTCATTTTGTTGTATTGTTTGTGAATTTTTTTCTACATTGTCCTCTAATTCACTAATCTGATCATCTGGTTTGTTTAGCCTGCTTTTGTTTGATTCTACTTCGATTATCAGTTCAGAGATTGTATTCTTCATTTCTTCCTGGTTCTTTTTAATATTTTCTATGTCTTTTTTTATGCTGGTGTAGTTCTCCGTAAGTTCCCTGTAATTTTCTTGGAGCAGTTGGTAACTTCCTTGGAGGTTGTTGTAGTTGTTTTTGAGGTTGTCGAGTATATTGAGCCTCTTCACCACCATTGTTTTGAATTCCGTTTCTGACATTTGGGCTATGTCTATCCCATCTACCTCTCTTTCTGGGGATTCCTCTTTTCTTTTCATCGGGAGGTTGTTACTGCATCTTACCATGTTGGATTCTTCTTGTTTGTTTTTTGCATTTGTCTGCTTTGACTTCCCACCTTTGTGGTATGAGATTCTCTTTGATCTCAGGAGCCTGATGTTCTTGGGTTACCCTTTATGTCATTTGTTTATGCTGTCTGGTTATATTTCAGATGTTCTTTGGTGGGATCTTCCCTCTGGCTAGTTGATTGAGAGTCACCCTGTCCACTTTGTCTTGAGTTCTTTTGTAGAGATGCTGGTAAAAACATAAACATATAGCCCAGGCAGGAAACCTACACCCTCAAAAATATCCCCCACCCTCTATCCTGCTATCGTCAGCAAATGAGCCAATATTAATATAAATGTAGAGAGGTTAGGGCTTTTATACTATAGGAAGAATAGATGAGTTATTTTTAAAGAGGAAAAATATGATTTATGAGAGAGGAGATGATAGGTTAATAATAGTAGCAAGTAGCGTGAAGACTATGCAAGATGGTAGGTAATATTGACATTGTATGTTAATAATAATAAAAGAAAAAGAGGCAAGAATGCAAAATATAGTAAGAAAGTAAAATTGTATAGCATTAGATTTATATTATATTTATATTCTATTTATTTAGTGTGAAATGGAGGCTAAAGTAGACAGACAAACAAATAAACAAAAATTAAAGAGGAAGGTTTAGAAGGAGTGATGGTATGAAACAAATTAAAAAATAGTTTTTAAAAAAATAAATGTAAAAATTAAAATTAAAAATAAGAAATTAAAAAATTAAAATTAAATAAAATACAAATAAAAGACTAAAATAGAAATAAAAATTTTAAAAAAATACAAAAGTAATGTTTTTACTCAGTTCAGCCTTTGTGTGTCATCTTCTTTTTCTGGATCCACAGCTGGTCTAATGAGGTGAGCCAGAGGTTTCTGATCGTTGTAGCAGCAGTGTGCGCCCACGGTGGCCGATTAGTTCCTTTGGCGCCTGTTGGAGCAGGCCGGAGTGCTTGTGCACATGCACGCGTGCATGCACGTGTGCACATTCAAGGTGGCCTGCATGTTAGTCTCAGGCCTGCCAAGCCGCGCCCTGGGAGTTGGTCTCTCGCCCCTTGGGGTGGGACCCTGGACACTTGTGCACAGTGGAAGTGAGCATCTGTGAGTCTCCACCGCCTGTTGTTCCAGTGCCAAAGCCACTCCTCCATTCCCTCACCTGCCTAGGTGGGCACGAACAGAGCCCACGCAAGTGGTCTGTGCTCTGGCCTGGCACCCACTGGGGCTGGCCAGGGGTGTCTGTGCATGGTATTCTGCATGCCCAGTGGGCCCTCCCTGTGCCCGTTGGGGCACTGATCTTATGTCTGTTGGGGTGTTCCGAGGGGCATCTGGCTGCGTGGCCGCGTGCACCTGGCCAGTGAATGAGGGAACTTCCCTGTGCGTTCACATGTGACCCGAGTGAAGTGTTGGGGAGTTGGCGAGTGCACTTCTGCGCCTGTGCTCCTCAAGAATGTCCTATCACCCCCGACCTTTCCTCTTCTTTCTGCAGTACACAAGAGAACAATATAAAGGAAAATCACATTCTCACATGCACAGCAGTACACTGTTTCCTGTCTTTTAGCGTCAGACGCCACCTGGCCCAGTACTGGCTCGGCCAGTGGGCAGAGATCTGCTTTCCTCCTGGTTCCTCTCTGGGGAAGCCTGTGGTCGCCAAAATGCCAAACAGGTCATTTCCAGATGGTTTTCTCTAATCCAGCAGTGCCAAAGCTGGACTCTTGCTAGTGTCCATCTGCTCACTGAGATGTTCTGTCTGCTATTAGTCCAAACTACAGACGAGTCTCGGGAGCCAGAAAGTGCAGCCTCCCCTCACTCTTCCGCCATCTTCTGCATCTGAGGTTTATTTATATTGTGTAAGGAAGCTCAATTGTTCCATTCATTTGTTGAAGACTGTTCTTTCAATATTTACTTGCCTTTACACCAATATAAAAAATCAGTAGGCTATGAACAATTCTATTTCTTGACTATTCTGTTCCATGTATCAATGTATCTATCACGTTGCATATATCACATTCTAGTTTAAAGGATTTGAGGGTACATCCCTTTGGAATTTTAGAACATGATACATACAATTATGCAATGTTTCTATGTATACAAACAATCATCTGTGTCTGAAAAGGTGGAGCATATAACTGGGTCATACTTTTATTAGTTTTGACAATATTTTAAATTTTAGATCATTGTCATTTAATATAATTATTAGTATAGTTGGATTTAGCCTACATTAAATTTTTTTCTGGTTTATTTTATTCTCTGATTTTGCTTTTCTGCCTTCTTATGGGATATTTGAAAATTTTTAAAATTTCATTTTATCTATTATAATTTTACCTATATCTTTTGTAGAGTTTTCCATTGGTTGCTCTAGGGATTGGAATACTCATTTATAACCTTTTAAGGATAGTTTAGGATTATTATTTCACTACTGTAGGTGGATTGTAGAAATCTTCCCACAATATATATATCCTCTTATCATCCCCTCTTTGAGTTAGAATTGTTTAACCTATTAAATTATATACACTGAAAACTCCATAACTTGTTTAATTTTTGCTTTCAACTCTCAAATATATTTTTAAAACTCAAGAGGTATATAATTGTTTATTATGTGACACAGATATTTACACTTATGTTGTTTTCCAGTATTTCTAGTATTTCAGGTTAACTTCTGTTTTTTTTTTTTTTTGTCTGTTGAAAAAATTCCTTTAACCCTTTTTTTAGTTGATCTGCTTAGCAATGAACTATCTTAGCTTTTCTTTATCTGATAACATCTTTTGAATTGGTGTTTCAGGATTCTTTGGGTATAGTCCTAGCAGTGGAATTGCTGGTTCAAATGGCAGTTCCATTTTTTGTTTTTTGAGGAAATTCCATACTGTTTTCCATAGTGGCTGCACCAGTCTCTATTCCCACCAGCAGTGCACCAAGGTTCCCTTTTCTCTGCATCCTCGCCAGCACATGGTGTTTGTTGATTTGTTGATGATGGCCATTCTGACTGGTGTGAGATGATATCTCATTGTGGTTTTTATTTGCATCTATCTGATGACTAGTGATGGTGAGCATACTTTCATATGTCTTCGACCCTCTGTATGTCCTCTTTGGAGAAGTGTTTTTTCAGGTCCTTTGCCCATTTTTTAATTGGGTTGTCTGTCTTCTTGGTGTTGAGATGTATAAGTCATTTATATATTTTGGAGATCAATCCCTTGTCTGAGGTATCATTGGCAAATATATTTTCCATATGGTTGGTTCCCTTTTCAGTTTGCTCATGTTTTCCTTTGCCGGGCAGAAACTTTAGTTTAATGTAGTCCCATTTCTTTATTCTTTCCTTTATTTCATTTGCCTTAGGAGATATGTCAGTGAAAATGTTGCTACACGGAATATCTGAAATTTTCTTTCCTAAGTTTTCCTCTAGAACTTATATGATGCCACGGCTTAAGTGTTTGATTCATCTTGAGTTTATTCTGGTGTATGGTGTAAGTTGGTGGTCTAGTTTCATTTTTTTGCATGTTCCTGTCCAGTTTTCCCAACACCATTTGTTGAAGAGGCTCTTTTCACTCCACTTTATGTTTCTTACTCCTTTGTCAAATATTAGTTGACTATATAGACCTGGGTTTATTTCTGGGCTTTCTCTTCTACTCCATTGATCTATATGTCTGATCCTATGTCAGTACCAGACTGTTTTGATTACCATGGCCTTGTAGTATAGTTTGATATCAGGTATTGTGATTCCTCCTACTGTGTTTTTCTCCCACAAGATTACTGGGGCTCTTAGGGTCTTTTTTGGTTCCACATAAATTTTTGAAGTATTTGTTTTATGTGTGTGAAATACATCACTGGTATTCTATAAATTGCTTTGGGTAGTATGGACATTTTAATGATGTTGATTCTTCCCATCCATGAACATGGTATATTCTTCCATTTATTTGTATCTTCCTTAATTTGTTTCTTCAGTTTTATGTATTTTTCTGAGTATAAGTCTTTTATCTCCTTGGTTAAGTTTATTCCTGGGTACTCTATTTTTCTTGTTGCTATTGTAAGTGGGATTTTTTTCTTAGTTTCTATCTGATATTTTATTGTTGGTGTACAGAAATGCCTTCGATTTCTGAATATTGACTTTGTACCCTGCTATTTTGCCAAATTCACTAACTATGTCAAGTAATTTTTTTGTGGAGTCTATAGGGTTTTCTATGTACGCTATCATGTCATCTGCAAATAATGACAGTTTTACTTCCTCTTTTCAAATTTGGATGCCTTTTATTCTCTTTCTTGTCCAATTTCTGTGACTAGAACTTCCATGACTATGTTGAATAGGAGAGGAGAGAGTGGAGATCCTTGTCTTGTCCTGACCTCAGTGGGAATTCTTTAATTTTTTGCCTATTGAGTATGCTGTTAGATTCAGGTTTCTCACATATGGCCTTTATTATGTTGAGGTATGCTCGCTCTGTTCCCATTTTGCTTAGAGTTTTCATCATAAATGGGTGTTGTACCCTATCAAATACTTTTTCTTCATCTATTGATATGATCATGTGGTTTTTGTCTTTCATTTTATTTATGTGGTGTATTACGTTTATTGATTTATGCATATTAAACCATCCTTTCGTCCCTGGGATGAATCCCACTTTGATCGTTGTGTATAATTTTTCTAATATATTGCTGGATCCTGTTTGCCAATATTTTGTTGAGGATTTTAGCATCTATGTTCATCAGTGATATTGGCATGTTGTTTTTTTTTTTGTGTGTGTGTGTCTTGACCTGGTTTTAGGATTAGGGTAATACTGGTTTCATAGAACCAGTTTTGAAGTTTT
Source organism: Furipterus horrens (assembly GCF_987537825.1). Classification (NCBI taxonomy): domain Eukaryota; kingdom Metazoa; phylum Chordata; class Mammalia; order Chiroptera; family Furipteridae; genus Furipterus; species Furipterus horrens. The sequence goes on along the minus strand of NW_028327178.1, from coordinate 64,150,538 downwards.
CCCTCTTCCTGAATTTTTGGAATAGTCTGAGAAGAATAGAAGTTAGTTCTTTCCTAAATGTTTTGTATAATTCACCTGTGAAGTCATCCCGTCCAGGACTTTTGTGTGCTGCGAGTTTTTTCATTACTGCTTCAATTTCACTAGGTGTTATTTGTCTGCTAAACCTTTCTGCTTCTTCTTCATTCAGTTTTAAGAGGTTATATATTTCTAGAAATTTGTCCATTTAATCTCGGTCGTCAAGTTCCTTGCCATACAGTTGTATGTAGTAATTTCTTACAATCCTTTGTATTTCCATGATATAGGTTATGATTTCTTCTCTTTTGTTTCTGATTTTGTGTTATGGGTCTCTCTTTTTCTTGATGAGCCTGGCTAAAGGCTTTTAGATTTTGTTTACCTTTTCAAAGAATCAGCTCCTACTTTTGTTAATCTTTTGAATTGTTTGGTTAGTGTCTATGTCACTAAATTTTACTCTGATCTTGGTGATTTCCTTCCTTCTAGTCTCCCTGGGCTTTGTTTGTTGTTGTTGTTATTGTAGCTGTAGGGTTAGATTTTATATTTGAGATTCTTCTATCCTTTTTAGGTAGGCTTGCATTGCTGTGAACTCTTCTTTCAGGACTGCTTTTGCTGTGTCCCACAAGTTTTGGGCCATTGTGTGTTCATTATTATTAGTTTCCAGAAACTTCTTGATTTCTTCCTTGATGACATTATTAAACCATTTATTATTTAATATCATGTTATTCATTCTTCATGAGTTTGAATGTCTTTGAGTTATTTTTTTTTTTAGGTTGATTTCCAGTTTTAAGCCATTGTGATCTGAGAAGATGATTGATATAATCTCAATATTTTTGAACTTTTTTAGGCTTGTTTTGTGTCCTACCATGTAGTCTACCTTTGAAAATGTTTCATGTGCTCTTGAAAAGAATGTATATTTTGCTTCTTTGGGATGAAAAGTTCTATATATGTCCTTTAAATCTATTTTGTCTAGATATACTTGTTGTTTCTTTGCTTTGAAGATTTGTCCATTTTTAATAATGAGGTGTTAAAGTGCCCTACTATGAGTGTGTTGCTGTTGATATCCTTCTTGTATTCTTACAAGATTTTCCTTACATATTTGACTTCTCCTATATTGGGTGCATATATGTTTGTCAGGGTTATAGCTTCATGATGGAATGTTCCTTTAAGTATTATGAACTGTCTTTCTTTGTTTTTTTTATGGCCATTGCTGTAAAATATGTTTTGTCTGATATAAATATTGCTACCCAGATTTTTATTCATGTCACTTTGCTTGGAATACTTTTTCCCATTTTTTCACTTTTGGTTTGTGTATCACTATTCTTTTAAGGTTGTCTCTTGTAGACAGCACATATGTGAGTCATGTTTCATATCCATTCTGCTACCCTATGTCTTTGGATTAGAGCATTTAAATCCTTTTACATTTAAGGTTGTTATTTACAGGTATTTATTCATTTCCTTTTGTACCTGTGTTCCTCTCCCTCTCTCTTTTTCGTCTTCTTAATGCATTCCCTGTAGCATCTCTTGTAATGCTGGTTTCATGGGCATGTAACCTTTTAGTCTTCCTTTGTCTGAGAAACTTCTTATTTCACCTTCCATTTTGATTGAGAGCCTTGCTGTGTAGAGTATTCTTGGTTGTAGGCCTTTGTTTTTCATTGCTTGAAATATTTTGGACCATTCCCTTCTGGCTTGTAGTGTTTCTGTTGAGAAATCAGTTGATAGCCTTATCGGAGCTTCCTTGTATGTTATTTGCTGTTTTTCTCTTGCTGCTTTTAGGATTCTCTCTTTGTCTTGGAATGTTGCTATTTTAATTATAATGTTCCTTGGAGTGGGTTTTTTTGGGTTCCTCTTCATTGGAACTCTCTGTGCTTCCTGAACTTGTATAACTTTTTCTCTCATCAGGTTGGGAATATTTTTTGTCACTATTTCTTCTATCAGTTTTTCAATGCCATGTTCCTTTTCTTCTCCCTCTCTTATTCCGATGATCCTGATAATATTACTTCTGATGCTATACTGTAATTCCCTTACATCTTGCTCATATTTTTTCAATCTTTTTTCATTTTTCTTTATTGTCTGGGAGTTTTTCTCTACATTATCTTCTAACTCACTAATCTGATCCTCTGCTTCGTTTAAGTCTGCTTTTGACTGATTCTACTGTGTTTTTCAGTTCAGAGGTTGCATTCTTCATTTCTTCCTGGTTCTTGTTAATAGTTTCTATGTCTTTTTTTATGCTGGTGTAGTTCTCTGCGAGTTCCCTGTAATTTTCTTGGAGCTGCTGGTAACTTCCTTGGAGGTTGTCATAGTTGTTTTTAAGGTTGTCGAGTATATTGAGCTTCTTCACGACCATTGTTTTGAATTCCGTGTCTGACATTTGGGCTATGTTTATTTCATCTACCTCTCTTTCTGAGGATTCCTCTTTTCTTTTTATTGAGAGGTTATTTCTGTGTCTTACCATGTGGGATTCTTCTTGTTTGTTTTTATTTCTTTGGGTTTGTCTGCTTTGACTTCCCACCTTTGTAGTATGAAATTCTTTATAGGAGATCTGGGGCTTTTGGTGGTGCAGTCTCTTTGATTTCCTGAGCCTGATGTTCTTGTGTTACCCTTTATGTCGTTTGTTTATGCTGTCTGGTTATATTTCTGATGCTCTTTGGTAGGATCTTCCTTCTGGCTAGTTGATTGGGAGTCACTCTATCCACTTTGTCTTGCGTTCTTTTGTGGAGATGCTGTTAAAAACATAAACACATAGCCCAGGCAGGAGACTCACACCCTCAAAAATATCCCCCACCCTCTATCCCACTATCGTCAGCCAACCCGCCGATATTAATATAAATGTAGAGAGATTAGAGCTTTTATACTATAGGAAGAATAGATAAGAGTTGTTTTTAGGGAGGGAAAGTATGATTTTTGAGGGAGGGGATGATAGATTAATAATAGTTGAGACTATGCAAGACAGTAGGTAATATTTACATTGTATGTTAATAAAAATAGAAGAAAAGGGACTTCCGGCCAAGATGGAGGCTTAGACAGACTCGCTCGGTCTCCCTCTACAACTAGAGAGGAATACAACTACTTCAAAACAAAAGATAACTAGAAATTCCAGAATATAAAACTACACGGAAGCCCAACGTACAAAATTATAAACCAGCGGCGCTCTTTGGGCAGGTAAGAGCGAAAGTAGATGGTGCTGTTTGTGGTAGCACCAGGGACAGTGGCAGGGAGAGCAATCCCAGCTGCAGTCGAACCCCAGCAGCTCCCGACCCCAACGCTGGGAAGAGCAACCACCACATCGCCCAACGGTGAGGCCCAGAGGGTGGGAGGACGGATCCTGGTCTCCTAGCGGAATAACTGCAGGAATCCATCTTGGACCCCCACCCCCACACAAAGCGCCACAGCACTGCGAAATAGGTTTCGGATCACCACTGGTCGCTGGGCAGTGACGACAAAGCACCACAGCGTGGCGAAAAAGATTGCTGGTCTGCCGCCGGTTACCGGGTAGTGACCACAAAGGGCCACAGCGCAGCGAAAAAGGTTGCGGATCGCCACCGGTCGCTGGGCAGTGACGACAAAGCGCCACAGCGCAGTGAAAAAGGTTGTGGATTGCCGCCGGTCGCTGGGTTGTAACGAGTACACAGGCACTGCCCCCTATAGCCTGCCCAAGAAAACAAAACGCATCTGTCAAAATGAGACAGACAACTATAGAAATCCCGGTGGTGCAGCTCACCAGGCAACAGATGAAGAACCTGACAGATGAACAAATAAGAAACTTGTCAGAGGCTCAGTTCAGGGCCATTGTTATCAGGTGGCTTACAGAATTAACAAAAGATCTGGAAAAAGATGAGAAAGAATTGAAAAACACTCATACTGAAAGGAACAAAACCACATACGAGACAGATGGTGAGGAAATAAAATCCAGAGTTCAAATCAACAAACCAGAACACAAAGAAGGAACAAACAGTCAACCAGTGCAGAGAGAAAAAACGGGAAGAAAGGAAAATGATGAGAGGATCAGAAACCTCTGGGACAGCTATAAAAGACCAAACATAAGAATAATTGGTTTGCCAGAGGGCGAAGAAGATGAACTAGAAATTGAAAAATTAAGTGAAAATATAATAAAGCAGAACTTCCCAAACTTGGGGCAGGAAATAAACTTACAGGTCCAGGAAGCACAGAGAGTTCCAAAAAAACTGGACCCAGGGAGAACCACTCCAAGACACATTATAATCAAAATGTCAAGAGTTAAAGATAAAGAGAGAATCTTAAAAGCAGCAAGAGAGAAGAAAAGAATCATGTACAGAGGGGTCCCAATTAGACTATCAGCTGACTTCTCAAGGGAGACCCAGCAGGCAAGAAGAGACTGGCAAGAAATATTCAAAGTAATGAAAATCCAAAACCTACAACCACGAATACTTTGTCCAGCGAAGCTGTCATTCAGAATAGAAGGGCAGAGAAAGTGTTTCCAGGACAAAATAAAACTGAAAGAGTTCATTAGATCCAAACCACTGTTATATGAGATGTTAAAAGGACTGGTTTAGAAAAAGGAGGATCAAGGCTATGAACACTAAAATGAAAACTGCATCACAAGAAACAACAACAGAAGCTAGGGAATTGAAGCAAAGGCAAACTAAATAGGCAATGAGAGTGGAAAAGAACTAGAGGTATGGGGAGCATATTGGGGGGAGGTCAGCAGGGAAGGGGAAGGGGGAGAGGGAGGAAGATGGTATAGGAATTAAGAAACATCGTAGGAGGGAATGGAATAGACAGAGAGAGGTTGAGAAGAACTATATGCACAACCAATGGACATGGACTAAAAGGGGGGGACAAGGGGAGGGAGGGGGGCCACCGGGTGGAGGGGAGCAGAGGGAAGGGAAATTGGAACAAATGTAACACTGTAATCAATAAAACACATTAAAAAAAAGAAAAAAATAGAAGAAAAGGATGGAAAAATGCAGAATATAGTAAGAAAGTGTGATTCTATAATATTGGATTTATATAGTAATTATATTCTATTTATTTAGAGTGAAAGGGAGGCTAAGCTAGACACACAAACAAATAAACAACGATTAAAGAGGAAGGATGAGAAGGAGAGATTATATGAAACGAATTAGAGATATAGTTGTTTTTTTTCCTTCCTCTCTTCCCTTCTTTTTTCCCTTTTTTAAGGAAGGAGAAAAAAGAAGGAAAAAAAAAGGAATGTTTTTACTCAGTTCAGCCTTTGTGTGTCATCTTCTTTTTCTGCATTCCCAGCTGGTCTAATGTGGCGGGTCAGGGGTTCTTGTTCCTTTCAGCAGCGGTGTGCGCCCGTGGTGGCCGGCACAGCGCGCTCCCTTTGCGCCCACTGGAGCCAGCTGAGGTGCCTTTGCGTGCGCCCCTGCACGCACAGAGCGGCCCGAGAGCTTACCTCGGGCCTGCCGAGCTTTGCTCTGGAAGCTGGTCTCTCGCCTCCCAGGGCGGGGTCCCAGACACTTGGGCACAGTGGAAGTGAGCGATTGGCACCTATTGAAGCCTGCTGAGGTGCTTCTGTACTCACGAACCCGTGTGCTCGCAAGGCAACCTGAGAGCTAGCCTTAGTCCCACGAGCCGCGCTCTGGGAGTTGGTCTCTCTCCTCTTAGAGCGGGGCCCTGGACACTTGTGCACAGTGGAAGTGAGCATCTGTGAGTCGCTGCTACCCGCTGTTCCCGCGCTGCAGCCACCTGCTGTTCCTGGACCCATCTGGGTGGACACGAGCGGAGCCTGAGCAAGTGGTCTGTGTTCCGGCCTGGCACCCACTGGAGCTGGCTAGGTGTGTCTGTGTACGGTCTTCTGCGTGTTCAGTGGGCCCTCCCTTTGCCCGTTGGGACACTGATCTTATGTTTGTTGGGGCATGTCTGAGGGGCACCTGGACTCACAGCTCCACGCACCTGGGCCAGTGAGTGAGAGCACTTCCCTATGTGCACCCACGCAACCCAAGGGGAGGGCTGGGGAGTGGACGAGCACACCTCTGCGCCTACACTCCTCAAGAATATCCTACCACCCCCAAACTTTCCACCCCTCTCCACAGTCCACAAGAGAAAAACATAAAGGAAAATTAATTCTCACTTGCACAACAGTACGCTGTCTCCTGTCCTTCAGCACCAATGCCACTTGGTCGAGTCCCATCTCTGCCATCGGGCAGAGATCCACTCTCCTCCTGACTCCTCTCTGGGGAAGTCTGTGGTCGCCAAAAAGCCTTTGTGTACTTCCAGTCGCAGCTCGGGCAGGCACCCCAGTCAGGAATCTCGTTTTGTCCCGTTTTCCTCCGCTCTCCTCACTAAACAGGTCATTCCCAGATGGTTTTTCTCTTATCCAGCAGTTCTAAGGCTCAACTCCTGCCAGTGTCCAGCTGCTCCCTGAGATGTTCTGTCTGCAATTAGTCCAAACTACAGATGGGTCTCGGGAGCCTGAAAGCGCAGCCTCCCCTCACTCCTCCACCATAAGCTTGCATTTTTCTCTAGTTATATTTTATTGATTATGCTGTTACAGTTGTCCCAACTTTTTCTACTATGCCCCACCCCCACTCAGCACCACCTACTCCCTCAGGCAATCTCCATACCTTTATTCATATCCATGGATCATGTGTGTAAGTTCTTTGGCTATTCCATTTCCTGCAGTGTACTTTACGTCCCATGGCTATGCTGTGAATGCCAATCTGTCCTTAATTCCCTCACTTCTTCACCCATCCTCCAAACACCTCTCCCATCTGGTCATCATCAAAATGTTCTCTATATCCATAATTTTATTTCTGTTCTTTTTCTTTACTTAGTTTGTTTTTCAGTTCAATTGTTAATAGATATGTGTTCATTGCCATTTTATTGTTCATGGTTTTGATCTTCTTTTTCTTAAATAAGTCCCTTTAGCATTTCATATAATAGTGGTTTGGTGGTGATGAACTCCTTTAGTTTTTTTGTCTAGGAATCTCTTGGTCTCCCCTTAATTCTAAATGATAACTTTTCTGGATAGAGCAATCTTGGCTCTAAATCTCCACTTTCCATGGCTTTGAATATTTTTTAACAATCCCTTCTTTCTAGCCTGCAAAATTTCTTTTGAGAAATCATATGACAGTCTTATGGGAACTCCCCTGTAGGTAACTAACTGCTATTCTCATGCTGCTTTTAAGATTCTCTCTTTATTTTTAACCTTTGGCATTTTAACTATGATGTGTCTTGGAGTGGGCCTCTTTGCATCCATCTTGTTTGGGACTCTTTGTGCTTCCTGGACTTTCATGTCTATTTCATTCACCAAATTAGAGAAGTTTTCGTTCATTATTTTTTCAAATAGATTTTGAATTTTTTGCTTTTTCTCCTCTCCTTATGGCACCCCTATGATACAAATATTGGAATTCTTTAAGTTGTCCCAGAGTCTGCTTACACTATCCTAAGTTTTTGGGTTCTTTTTTCTTTTTGTTGTTATGACTGTGGTTTTTGTTTGTTTGTTTGTTTCCTTATGTTCCATATAATTGCTTTGATTCTCAGCTTCATTAACTCTACTCTTGATTCCCTGTACATTGTTCTTTATTTTAATTAGCATATTTTTCATTTCTGCCTGGCTTTTTTTTATAATCAGTATTTTAAATTGACATCTGATGAATTGCTCATTTCAATTTTGTTTAGTTCATTTTCTGGTTTTGATCTGTTCTTTCATTTGAGCCATGTTTGTTTGTCTCTTCATTTTGGCAGCCTCCTTGTGCTTGTTTCTATGTAGTAGGTAGAGTTGCTATGACTCCCTGTCTTGGTAACGTGGCCTAATGTAGTTGGTGTCTTATAATGTCCAGTGACACAGCTTCTCCTATCACCCAAACTGAGTACTCGAGGTTCATTCTTCATGTGGGCTGAGTACACCCTCATCTTGTAGTTGAGACTTGATTGCTGTTAACAGGTCAATGGGAGGGATTTACCCAGGCCAGTCAGCTTCAAGGACTGGTTGTTACCACTGACCACCGCCTCCACCCTCCTTGGAGGATAAGCTATGCTGGGGCAGGGTGCTGGTGTTCTGATGTGGTCTGTAGCTGTCCACTGGGTGTGCAGGCTGCGGGGTTTCCTGGGTGGTTGAGGTCAGGGTCAGCCACCAACTGTGTTCTGCCTGGATCCACCCAGCATGAGGTACAAAGCAATCTGAAGATGACTGTGACTTATGCTGGACTTGGAGGCTCTTAGGTGAAGCCAAATTGTTATCCAAAGCTGGCTGTTGCTAGTGTTGGGCCTGGGGCCAGTTAGCCAGAGGTGCAGGGTATGGGTATCTTCTTGAGTTTGGTTGTTGCTTGTTTAAGAGGACTTAAGAAGATGTGAAGCCTGAGCCATGACCAGTCATTTATAGAAAAGTGACTGTTAACAGCTTGGGTGGGCCCATATGTTTGGTGGGGTGGAGGCTCAGGGATTACCCAGGGAAGGGAAAACAGTTTTATCCAGGGTGATGGAGTCTCAGATATGGCCCTAGCCTGCCTGCTCTGTGACTCTGTTGGGGGAGGGTTCAGAAAAGAAACAATGGTCTCTGTCTGCATTTCTGTCTGGAAGAAAGCTATCCTTCAACTCTTGCCTTGATGCCACAAACTTCAGTTTCTCCCTGTATACTATTGTGCCTTTCAAGCTGCTGTCCCAGTGCTGGAACTCGGAGGGAGTAAGTTTGAGTAAGTCCATGTCTGGGCTCTTTCAGAGGCACATTTTGGGGCTCCAGTAGTTCCTTTCACAAACACAAACCACACTGGTTTTTACATCCAGAAATTATGGGGCTCATCTTCCTGGCACTGGAACCCTGGGCTGGGGAACCTGGTGTGGGATTGGGACCCCTTGTTCCTGAGACATCTCTCTTGAATTTTTATCCACCATACATGGGTATGAGACCAGTATGTTCTGGGTCTCTGCATCTCTGTGTCTTCTACCAGTCTGGATTGATGTGGTTTCTTTAGTTCTATAGTTGTAAGACTTCCATTAGACTTGATTGTTGATGGTTCTGAGTGATTGTTGTTCTGTAGTTTAGTTTTAATTTTGATGTGGCTGTATGAGGAGGCGAGCCATGTTTTCCTACACCTCCATCTTCTATATGCATATTCTAATCTTTTGCCCACTTTTCAACTTGACTTTCTGTTTTTTTCCTTTCCATTAATTAAAAGCAGATATTTAGCAGATGTTTTATAATTTCTTTGTGACGTAAGTGCACAATGATATTTTTAATGGACTTAGATTGGCTGCACAATTTGTAAAATATATATAATGGAGGTATTAAATACTGCCCCTGAGAAAAAGGTTTGAGAATAAAATCATCCCCAAACCATCAACAATCTTCTGAGAATGAAAAAAATAATAATCTTGTCACTTCTGGTCACCAAATGCAACCAATTCTGTGACACAATTAAACTCGATTCTAATACTATCTACCTGGAGGTGGTATAAAATTCCACAGGGTAAGTGCTCAGTCACAGAAGACTACTACCTCTCAATTTCAGGTGCAAATTACAAATAGTACGTCCCCCAGTTACCCACAACTTCTGTTTGATTTGGCTACAAATCTGAGGTTCTCACAATCACCTCTTTATGTTCACTTAATTTGCCGGAGCAGCTCAGAGAACTCAGAAAACACTTTCACCATGTTTATCAGTTAAAGAATATGATGGATACAAATGAATAGCCAAGTAAGAGATATACAGGGTTAGGTCTCTGGAGGTCTAGCCAGCAGGAGATTCAGTACCCATGCAGTTAAATTGCTGTAGTGCAGGAGCTTCAAGCTGAGGAGCTGCACTCTTTTTCAAGATATTATGAAAAAACCACCCAGAGAACCATCAGATGTGGACGTGCCATATATTACTCATGATACATGGGAATGTACCAATGGCTTCAGATTACGGTGAAAAACTATGCCCTACCTTTTTGCAATACTTGTTGGGTTAGGAAAAGAGCCACAACAGGGAAGGAGCCATGGTAGTCTGTGAAAATGCTACAGGATTGTGATAAACAAAGGGACCTTGATGAAGCTGGGACTCCAGATACATACAGTTTTCCTTGCTCCTTATGACTGCTGGCTAGGCAGCCACTTGCTCTCTGAGGTTGTGAAGGGGCCATGTCTTGAGCTACCCCACAAGTGCATCACCCTTCCAGTGCATGAATGTGTTCACCTACCTGGGAGCTCCATGAATTCTATATTTTGGGGATTTTATAGAGGTTTCATCATGTAGGCATGATTGATTATTAACTCTATTTCCAGCCCCTTACCCCGATCTCGAGGATAGGGGCAGCAGGGCTAAAAATTCCAAGCTTCTGATCACGGCTTGTTCTTTTTGATGACAACCCTTACCCAGGATTCAGAGAGTCACCTCAATAGAACAAAAAATGCTCCTAGCATTCTTATCACTTAGGAATTTATGAGAGATTCAAGAGCTCTGTGCCAAAAATGAGGGGGCAGAGACCAATCTATACATTTTCTATTATCTATTTCTATGCTGTGGAAGGAGGCTAAGAAAAGTCTTCAGGAATACCCCTGGGGTAGAATGAGGGTCCTGGACACTCTCCATTAGGTTCCAGGGCTTCCACCTGGAAGGGGAAAAGTGGTCATTCTAAGTAGAGCTGCTCCCAGGAGATCAGTGAGCTGAGCCCTCTGCTCCCAGCCTGGCTTGCTGAACAGAGACACTCTGACAACACCCACCTGACCTTCCTCCTTAAATGGAGCCCTACCCTCGGGTTTCAACCTCAGTTTCCTAGACTTCAGGGTTCAGGCAGGTGTTCTGCTCCCTGTGGTATTCATTCTTTCTCTGCTCCTATTATTCTGGATCATAGATTGTTTATTTAGTCTAGTCATCCCACTTCTGTCTCTAATGTCCTGGGCTGCAAGGACATGCCCCATCAGTCTGAGCTCTTGTTTACTCTCCTATAAAATGACATCTGATCCATTTATTTATTTATTTATTCTGTGGATGGGCTTCAGTTAGGATTCCACCATCAGTGGGGTTGGTCTACCCCTTCAACCCTAGCCTTGGGAGCAGCCTCACCTGGGGTGGGTTTGCAGCTTCTGTTGAGTGGATGGATGTCCACATGGACCATATCCTAAGCAGTGTGATGGCTTTCTAGAACTCATGGGGCAGGGGCCATTCATGCATTATCATGTGCACTGGGAGACCCCTCAGAGACAGGTGCTGTCCCCACCAGCCATCCTCTCAGGAGCCCCTGGGCTCAGGTGAGCAGACTCAGGTAACCTCTGCCTATCATCCTGGTGGGGTCTTGAGCTTCCTAAGTCCTACCCAGGTCACTGTTTTGCTTTGCTTTCCTTCCGTAGTTTTAAATGCATCTTTAGCTTCTATTAATATCTTCATGCTAAGTGTTCTCTTGTGTGACATTATTCTGATTTTATGTCTTGCAATTACATTTTTCAGGTGGACTGCACTTTTGTTGTGGATGCTCAACCGTGGATTTCCCAGTTCACCCTTCTGAATAGCACATGTGTGTAGAAATAGGCAGGGAAGGAGCTCCTGGTTTCTCACAGCAGCAGATTCTTTTCCTCTATAGAGCGACAATTCGTCTGTAGTTAGATCTCTGAATCCCCAAGGGAATTAAAGGCATCTAAGAGCAGTTTCTGGATCCCTGTCAGTTTTGCATTCTGCTGGATTGTTTATTTTCCAGGGAAGTCTCTGCCAGTGATACGTGGTAGAGAATTTATCATTATTATTGGTCTTACTTTGGCTGCAGGTGCACAGTGTTGAGTAAATCAAACTCCCCAGTTTATGTGAGGCTGCCCTTTCTGTTTCTTGTAGAGACCCTCTAATTTGTTTTTATCCTTATTTGTTCATTCCATTTTTCCATTTGCCTATCCATCCATCCATTCATTTGTTTGTTTGTTTATTCTCCAATCAATTCATGTCTATCTTTCATTTCACTCATAGAAATGCAGACAATTTTACCAGGGAAATACTCCTGTGTCCCCTCTGCTTAGATATCTGGGCTCACAGTGGGGTGGCCTTTCTGGGGATGTAATAACAATCCCTCTCTGTGCTGCCAAGCATGGGCAGGCCTCATGGCAATTAGGTCAGCAGGTGCCAGAAATAGTGTAGAAGATTGTGTCCCAACCCAGATACTGACCACTAACTGACCCTTTTGATACTTCCTGAGGTTGTGGGCTATAGTTAAGGTCAAAGGTTGATCTGGTTTTTAGATCAAATCCTCAGGACTCAAGGCTCATCAGTATTTCTAAGAATTCCTGTGACTCTGCCATTCTCGGGCTATGCTGCTGTGAGGGTAAACGTGGTGGGCTTAAGATCTCTACCAGGTCCTGTCAGGCCTGGGCTGGGGCAGGAAGATGCAGTCCTGGAAATGTGCAGGGGACAGATCATGTGGCATGAATGCCGCTGGGTTCAAGGATTATGTGACAAGTTGAAAAATGTTCTGCCTTCTCTTTGGTGATGACAAAAAAGGGAGTGTGGAGGAGGAACTAGATAAGGTGCCAGTCAGCAGCTCAGGAATTCTGGAGGGCAGGGCTGTGTGGGATCACAGCTATGGAAACAGCCCCACAGCAACTGTCATCCAGTACTTACTTGTGTGCTGCTGTCCTCCAGGGCTAACACCCTACAGCATGTTCCTGAAGGTGTCTCTGCTTCTGACACTCATTGTAGTGGGGCCTCCTGTCTGCAGTTCTGGCTTTGTGAACATTAATAGGAGCACGCGTTTCTTTGCCATGTGTGTGGAGTTTGCCATATTTCAGTTCAACCAAGCCTATGTGGATGACTACGCTTACAAGCTGCTGTGGGTGGGGAGAAGCCAACGCAAGGTAAATGGTGCCTCCCCTCTCCCTGTGGCTTCGCGTTGTCACCCCTGAAACCAGGCCTGGGCAGGGTGTGGGTGCGGGAAAATCCTTGATCTTCAAAGAAAGAAAATAACTTTTTGTTCTTTTCAGTAAGTATTTTTCAAAATACGAGATATCATTAGAAGAGCTTCAAGTTTCTATTTGTTTCCTTAATAAATGAAGCCCCTGAAAAACAGGGTAGAGAAGGAAAGAAGAAAGCAGGAAGGAAAGCACTAGTGTCAGATTCAGCTGCAGTGGCAGGGAGAGAAAAGCAACTATCAAGTGTAGTAGCTGAGAGAAGCAAAGGCAGTAGAGATTGACAGGTGATGAGAAAGGCAAAGAGAAGTGGTAGCTGGAAACAAAAGACCAAGAAGGAAAGAGGTGCCTGACTGCTGGCCTTGCCCAAGCTTCTGGGAGCTTCACTGTGCTAATCAGCGGGCAGGATGCTGAGGTGTTTCCTCTTAAGTAATGTTTCCTTGCAACCACTGTGCATCCAGGCTTGAGTGGGAGGCAGCAGAGAAGACAGCGACGTGTTCTCATGGGACTGTTATGCTGGTGAAATACTGGAACAATGAGACAAGAGTTGTCAGTGCAGGGACCCAGGGTCATGGGAGGCATGGTATGTGGGGGGAGGCCAGAAGGGGCCTCTCTGTGATGGGCATTTCTGAAAGGACTTTGTCACATGGGAGAGGTTTAGGGATAAGAAGGGCAGGTGACCGGGAAGAGGTCCCTGGATGAGGACAAGCCACAGATGTCCTGGGGAATGGCCTAAAAGTTTCTGATCCTGTGTCACAGAGAAAAAGTGTTCAAGGGGAGGTGGGGCTGGGTCATCTTCAGAACCACAGGTGAGGAGTTAGGACATTATTATCAAAGTAATGGGGACCCAATGGAGGAAGTCACTCAGATGCTTTAGCAATGCCTTTCTGGATGCTGTGAGCATAGTGTGTTCCACAGTCCATGGACAAGCTGAGACCATAAGGCAGGGATGGTTTCCTGGTTGCCAGGGATTAGAAGAAATGCTGGCTTCTGGGTCTTATTAAAGGTGAATAGGGGGTGCACTGATGTGGGTATGGGAGAAACAGTGGGGTCAAGGGCAGACCCAAGGTGTTAGCTTTTGAATACGTGGGTGGACAGTGACTCTATCACTGAAAAGACAATGTGGTAAGGTTGTGGGGAGACATGGAAAAATTTAGGCAGGACATATGACATTTAGTATTCCTGAACCAATTATGAAAGGTCAAGGAGGCGATGGGTTATAGGGTTTAAGGGTAGGAAAGGTTTGGGCCTGAAATAAATGTAGGGGTCTTTAGTGTCTTGTGTATGCAGACCTTCCCACTGATGTTTATTCTTAACACTTTCTGCTTCCTTTGAATTGAATAGTGTAGTCCTTGAATCATTCTGTCCATGCCCAGATTCTGGTTCCCCATGAACAGCCCTGGGCCAGGTCCTATGTTGGCAGGGATTTGATGTGCCTGCGTGTGCTGATGGTGTGTGGCCAGACACAAGTGTGTATCATGTCATCTGCAGGAATTCCTGAGCCACAAACAAATTAGCTTTCTAAACAATCCCACGTCTGTATAGTGAGAGAGGCATGTTCCTGCCTACACTTATTTTTTACTGGATTTCTATCTGTGTTTGCATTCTTTCCTAGTTTTCATGGGCTTCTACCTAAGAAAATGAAATTCTAACTTAAAACTTATAGAAGCTTAGTAAACCACAAACAGTACCTGATGAAATTCTAACTTAAAACTTATAGAAGCTTAGTAAACCACAAACAGTACCTGATTAATAAATATCACCTCAATGAATGTATGCAAGGTGAGCCCTTTTGTACAGCCAGCTCCTGCAGGAAGAGACAGAATGTTTCCAGCTCCCTGGGGCCCCAAAAGGAATAATACAACTCTGATGTCTATTCAGATGACAAGCATGCTTGTTGTTCTACTCTCTATAGCAGCAATAATTCTGTTTGTCCTCCCAGTGTCCAGCTGTGCTTGGACATAGAACTGATAGATGGGTCACTTGTCAAGTGCAGCTGCAGCATATGCAGGCTCATTGTTGTGGAGCTTTCAATCCTGTGAGTGTGCCCCCACCCCATGTTCATGGCACTCTTGATGTAATGACCCAGTAGCAGCCATCAGGAGAAGTGTGGCAGGGGAGATTCTAGTTTTGGGTGCACATATGTACATCTTTTTGTAAGAGAAATAGAGAATATCAAAGAATGAATAAAATAATAAATAAATTTTAAAATGACAAAAATTAGAAAGTACAGCTATGTGTATTATCATATATGTTCATACATTTTTACATTCTCATCTTTTGCTCACTTTTCTGATTGTCTTTTACTCAGTTCAAAGTAAATATTTCTTGATAATTTCTACAATTTCTTCTTGACAGCAGTTTACTTGGATTTATTTAATGGATTTGGAGATGGGCCGCACAACTTGTAAAAAACACGATGAAGACATTGACAACTGCCCCTTGCAAGAAGGCCCAGGCAAGAAAAAGGTTTGAGGATAAAAACAACCCAAAGCATCAAGAACCTTCTGGAAATGAAAAATAATATCAAGGAAGCCTATGAGAGGAGGCTTAGGGAAGTCTCCAGAAACACTCATGTGGTAGACTGAGTGTTCTGAATCCTCTCCCCCTAGGTCTCAGAGACACTCCTGGGGAAGAATGACCCTCTCCCACTAGGTTCCAAGGCTTCCACCTGGAAGGGGAAAGGTGGTCATTCTAAGTAGAGCTGCTCCCAGGAGATCAGTGAGCTGAGCCCTCTGCTCCCAGCCTGGCTTGCTGAACAGAGACACTCTGACAACACCCACCTGACCTTCCTCCTTAAATGGAGCCCTACCCTCGGGTTTCAACCTCAGTTTCCTAGACTTCAGGGTTCAGGCAGGTGTTCTGCTCCCTGTGGTATTCATTCTTTCTCTGCTCCTATTATTCTGGATCATAGATTGTTTATTTAGTCTAGTCATCCCACTTCTGTCTCTAATGTCCTGGGCTGCAAGGACATGCCCCATCAGTCTGAGCTCTTGTTTACTCTCCTATAAAATGACATCTGATCCATTTATTTATTTATTTATTCTGTGGATGGGCTTCAGTTAGGATTCCACCATCAGTGGGGTTGGTCTACCCCTTCAACCCTAGCCTTGGGAGCAGCCTCACCTGGGGTGGGTTTGCAGCTTCTGTTGAGTGGATGGATGTCCACATGGACCATATCCTAAGCAGTGTGATGGCTTTCTAGAACTCATGGGGCAGGGGCCATTCATGCATTATCATGTGCACTGGGAGACCCCTCAGAGACAGGTGCTGTCCCCACCAGCCATCCTCTCAGGAGCCCCTGGGCTCAGGTGAGCAGACTCAGGTAACCTCTGCCTATCATCCTGGTGGGGTCTTGAGCTTCCTAAGTCCTACCCAGGTCACTGTTTTGCTTTGCTTTCCTTCCGTAGTTTTAAATGCATCTTTAGCTTCTATTAATATCTTCATGCTAAGTGTTCTCTTGTGTGACATTATTCTGATTTTATGTCTTGCAATTACATTTTTCAGGTGGACTGCACTTTTGTTGTGGATGCTCAACCGTGGATTTCCCAGTTCACCCTTCTGAATAGCACATGTGTGTAGAAATAGGCAGGGAAGGAGCTCCTGGTTTCTCACAGCAGCAGATTCTTTTCCTCTATAGAGCGACAATTCGTCTGTAGTTAGATCTCTGAATCCCCAAGGGAATTAAAGGCATCTAAGAGCAGTTTCTGGATCCCTGTCAGTTTTGCATTCTGCTGGATTGTTTATTTTCCAGGGAAGTCTCTGCCAGTGATACGTGGTAGAGAATTTATCATTATTATTGGTCTTACTTTGGCTGCAGGTGCACAGTGTTGAATAAATTAAACTCTCCAGTTCATGTGAAGTCTTCCTTACTGGTTCTTGTAGAGCCTCACTGTTTTGTTTGTATCCTTATTTTTTCATTCGTTTGTCTCTTTGTTCATCCATGCATCCATCTGTCCATTTATTTATTTATTTATTCTTCAATTAATTCATGAATACAATTTTTTCATCTCAGGGCCAAGCTCACAGTGGGGTGTTCTTTTAGTAGTGGATCATGCCTTGTCACAGGGGTGGGTGGTGGGGTGACTGAAAGTGACTCAAGGCTCTGTCCTCTATGTACACTCATCAGGGCATCTACACAGGGAGCTGCGTAATTGACAAGAACATCCTCTCATGTTCTCTGAAGAGGCCCATAGTAGAGCATTCCAGTCATTATATCTCCACCTGCTTCCTGATGCCTATATTTCTCCATCTGGGCCTAGTGTGACCTTCATGGCTATCAACACTAATCAGTTCCCCTGGGGCAGGCACTCTGGCCACTGACACCCACCTTGGCATGCAACTTTCTCTTGTTAGGTCCTGGTGGGGAGAAGCCATGGAGAAACAGATAGATAGAGAACATGGGAGGGTGTGGGGCAGGAGTGGGGATAGAGACCAGTGGCAATGTCATCTGGAGGAATATTTCAGAATTGAAGGGCTGGTGGGACTTTCCTCATCCCTCCTGGGTTTCTGGGCCCTCTGGTTTAATTGGTCTCTAGTTGAAAGACTGGCTCTTTCCTTGCCATCACATTTCCATGAAGTGGTTATAAGGCCTGATGGTGTAGGATTTACATGGAAGTTGGGAATAACTTCACTGCAGACAGTCCAGAGACAGTGTCCTGGGTCAGCTTTGGCTTTTTGATCAATCTGTGTGTAGAGTTTGTAACCTCTGCCCACACTTTGATAGGGGCATATATATACTTACAAGGTGCATAATCAGCAAAGCCAGCATATTGCCCACCCTTGCTTGTGATAGTACTCAAGTTCCTAGCAGCTAAGCCATTGCTCATGGGTCAAGGACAGCTAGACTCTTCCTTAATGCTAACTGGCATTCCTCATGGATGGAATCACCTTCACCTCTGACACCCCTTTTGGATCAGAAAAGTCTGGTGTCCTGCTCTTTTTTCACTATATTTCAGTTGTTTCCTACCTGAATTTGTATGTAACTCCATTGGTTTTATTTTACAAATTTCCTAAAGACCAGCCTCACACCCCCATCTCTTCTATAGAAGAATCTTTGTGACCTGACATCAGAAATATGTAAAATTTCCAGGTGATTGACACTTGTGGTCAAGGTTGTAAAATGATTTTCTAAGGAATTCCAATATTTAGAAATTGTGTAAGTCACAGTTAGTGTATTTTGTTCATGACCTATGTCTTTCCTCTGATTCCTACTCTCACAGAATATGGGATTAAAAACATATCCCCATTCACTAAGTTAATGCCCACAGGTCTTTGGTAGGGTTAGTACACTTTGTGCCTGACACCACTGTCATTGAACCGACATTAGTGGATTTTTGAATGATGCATCATTCACTAAGGTCAGAACTAGGACTAATCTATCTTGTGTCATTGTGTCCTGGAGAGATTCTCCAGAGTCAGCCCAGTCACTAGTTGTCCCAAATCAGAAGGAAGCAAATATATAGTTGAAAATTATAATATAAAGATTGACACATATTTTAGAAATTCTTTTCTTTCCTTTTTTTTTGGTGAAAAGGAAAAGAATTGTTGTTTAAAGGTTATACAAATTTAGATTAATGACTGAATTCTGTCATTAAGTCCTGCTCTCTTTAAAACACACACAAGCACACAGTTCTGCCTCCTCTTTTGCCAAGTGAGAGCAGTTTCAGAATAGACAAGTCAGAGGTACCATCTTCTTCTAGGAAAATAGAAGTCTGTGACTCTTGATTTCCACAAAAGCCAGGCTTTTATGGAATTGTCTGCCTTGAAATATTGGAATGCATCTGCTGAAACTCTCCTCCTGAAATTGGGGCTTAACCCAAATCAGCACTGGGGTCTTCAAGGGAAGATCCACAGGCAGAGGGTAGAAGGTGGAGGAGACATAGGAGAATTGTGCCCCCTGCAAGTTGGATGTAGTAAATTTTGAGTAATGTATTTATCTCCATGAATCCTCACCATCATTTCCCATTTCTATATAAGGACACCAGCAACTAGTCTCATGGTCCCTTACTATGGTTTTCTGAATTTGAGCTTAGGGCCAACTGAGTCCAGCACCCTTGTCATGTTTCTCTTTTAACTCTTTGGTTTCCAAGCATACAGATTCATTGTTATTATTAAAGAAAGGCTTAGAAACACTTGTAACTAACAACCTGTTATTTTGTTTTTGTAAAGATTTCCAGATATTACTTTCAGAACAAAATTACATGCCACAGAAATTGCTGTTGTTTATCTGCTTTCCTGTCCTCTCTTATGAGGTCACACCATCAGCCCATGAATACCATCAGTTGATCTACCCCAAATCAGTGTCTCAAACCATCATGTTTGTCAGGATGAGCCCCTCATCCCTGTCTCCAACTACTCCATCCCTCAGCATCTGCCCCAACTTATTCCCAGAACTCCATAGACCTTGTACCATCTCCTCTTCTTCCTCTTCCAGTTTCCTCATTGTACCCCATTTTCATAATCTGATACTCTTTAAATGATGACACCTTTTATATCTGAAATTGCTAATATTTTACACAGACCTATCCTATGGCTTACATTCTGTCCATAGCTGTTAGATAAATATAAAATATTATTCAAATCATGCAAAAGCCTCAAATTAGGTCTATATTTTTAAATAAGTATTTTCATCACACAGTCAAAAACAATCAGAAATAAGATAAGACATGGTGGGGCAGAACTCAGATAAATAATAGAAACAAACATGAAAGCTATCTAGACAATGTGGTTATCAGATATGGACTTTAACATACTCAGGATGAATTGGTTCAAGGCATTCAAAGATGCATGGTACTAGGAAAGAAGTTGAAGCTATTATAAAGAATAAAAAGAAAGTCCTGGGACTGAAATATATAATGAGATAAGAAGGTTAACTTCAGATTAGAAACAGCTGAAGGAAGAATTAGACAACAGGAGGCAGGACAGAGGAGATGGTACAGGATGAAAAGAAGTATGAGAAGATCAATGTAAGATCTTCCCCATAGGAATATTTGAAAATGTAAAGCATGAGTTATCTAGAACTGACCAAAGACATCAAACCATTGTTTTAAACAAGCAGTATTACACACCTCAAGCAGGATAATAAAACAAACATAATAAGTATGAAAGAGTTAAAAATAAAATTTGAGGAGAAAAGTCTTTAAAATCAGAGGTAAAAATATATTTTATTTTCAAATAAGCAAATATCAAGCTTTCAGCTGCCCTCAGACAGGAAACAATGAAAGTCAAAAGATATTGTCATACATCTAAGTGATGCTTTAGCCAGAAAAAAAATGTATCAGAAATGCATATAAAACAGTAATTTTAAACAAACAAAATTGAATGTAGTTGTTGCCAGTAGAATTGTTCTAAAATAATTAGTAAATGAAAATTTCAGGGCAGAAGGAAAAGAATCTCAGATGGAAAAGTAACATGGTAGAAAGAAAGAACACTAAAAAGAATAAATATGTGGATAAATATAGATAATATATGGACTGTAAAAATATTTTATTGAAGACTATAAAATACTTACAGAATTAGTGTACATGAAAATTATGACACAAAGCTGGCAGAAAAGTAAACATAGCAAGAATGATGAAAGTGAACTGACTGCTCTAATTAAAAGACAAATTTAATTTACTGTTGGAAAAACAAAACAAAAGGAAAACACATTAAATATAAGAAAATAGTTTTGGAAAAATAAGGATGGACTAAAGTATACTATGCAAACACTAAGCAAAAAAACAAACGAACAAAAAAACCAATAGTATAACAATACCAATATCCCATAAAATTAACCCTAAAACAAGAAACACTCCTTGAAATACAGGGATCCATTTTACAAATGAAAATATTTACTTGTCTCAAAATATTTAAAGCAAACACAAAAAGAACAGAAAGAAGAAATAATCAAATTGACAATCATAGTGAAAGTATTATATAAAACACAACTTCCAGAAATTGGTAAATCTAACCTGATAAAATACATCAGTCAAGGTCTTAAATTATGAAATAGAAGTTCTGAATGACACAGTATCAGATTAACTTGAATATCACTGAAACACTGAACATGAATAAATGGTCCTTTCAAGTGCACAGAATAATTTCAGAATTGATTAATTATGTGCCATGAAGTAATTCTCAACAAAATTTACAGATCCAATACCATGCAGACTATTCCATAACCACAGTGAAATTAAGGTATAAATCAATAAGAAAATATTAATTAGAGACTTCTCAAGCTCAGAAGAAGCATTCTCCTTACTGCAAACCCTTTCTAGTCCCAAAATTGGCTCTCTCCTTGCCGAAGATTGAGAAGAATGGGGTTGGAGGGTGTGCTGCAAGGGAGAGAATGTTTTGGGGGCTCCTTTTTGAGGAATCTGGCTCCAGGTCAAAATCTTATGTGTAACTTTTCAGGTCAGACAAGAGGTAATTACACATCAGACAGTACAGGCAAGGATTCATAGCTCTTCCCTCCCATGGAGGCAGTACTCAACAGAAAAACTGCTTAGAGGGGCACTGGAGAAGGGGCACTTTTCAGTTCTCAGTACTCTCCCACTTCTAGACATCCCCAGGGTTCCCTGGATCCTCTCTGGTTTGTCTTCTTCCTATTAATTCATTTATTTAGTCACACACCTATTACCTTCACACATATTCCAGTGTTACCTGCTCCTTGAACTCTTAGGCAACAATTCTTATGCCTTTTATGTGTATCTTTATGCTGGTGTTCTTGAAGAACTGTTTGTATTGTTTTATGTTTATAATATTTATGTAATTGTGTCATCATACACATTGAATTTACTTTTTTCCAATTAACATTGTCTTTTGAAAGATCTGTTCTAGTTTCTCAGTATACATCTAGTCTAGCTTCTAACTTCTGTGTAGTACTTGTGGAAAAATGCTTACCCATTTTACCTATCCTTTCTTTCATCCCTAAATTGATTTTGACTCCCTGCTGCCAAATTTGCTGCAATGACCTTCTACCTTTAGGTCCCTTTTGTACATTCTAAGAAGTTATTTCAACTGGTACTCAAGAATGGACTTGCTGTGTCTCAGGGTTTGTCCTCCAGAATGGCGGCAGAAATTCTTATCCCCACCAGCTGTGCAGGAGGCTTCCTATTCCCCCATGGCCAGTCTTAACTACCTTTCTCATTTTTAAGAGCCTAGTAGGTGAAAAGTAGTAACCTATTTCACTGATGATACATTTTTGCACTTCATTGGTTACTAATGGGTTTAAAGATCTTTTGATCTACTTAGTCTCTTATGTTTCTCCACTGAAAATTCCTAGCTCTTGACATTGGATCATTTCTTTGGATTAACTTTTTTTTTCTGGTAATATCTTTGCCTTTCTTGAATTTTCTAAGTGACTTCTATTCAAAGTATGCTCTGTGGACTAGTGATCACCTGTTTGTTAACAGCCCAATTTAATATAAGTACATGAATTAAAATGAAAAGGAAGTGGTCCAGTAAAAGACATTACAAAAACATGAAATTATGGGTCAATAACACTGATGACCATAAATGCAAAAACCCTAACAAAATATCAGCAAACCAAGTTCAGCGATACATTATAAACATTGCACACTATGATCAAGTGGGATTTGTTCCTGAATTGAGGATAAAAATCATCTGATAATATAAGTAGATGCAGAAAAAGTGTTTGACAAAGTCTAGCATCCACTTACAATAAAACCGATATCAAAGTGGGAATAGAAGTAACATACCTCAACATAATAGAGGCCATATATGACAAACCCACAGCTAACATCATATTTAACAGAGAAAAACTAAAAGTGCTTTACCTAAGATCAAGAACAAGACAAATATGCTCACTTCACTACTTCTGTTAAACATAATATTGAAAGTTCTATTCACAGCAATCACACAAGTAAAAGAAGTAAGACATTCATATTAGAAGGGAAGAAGTAAAACTGTCATTATTTCAAATGACATTATACTATATAAAGGAACCCTAAAGTAAAACACACACATGCACACAGACACACACAAATAATTAGAACAGATAAATGCATTCAGTAAAGTGTTAGGATATAAAAATTAATATTCAGAAATCAAGTGCACTTTTGTATATCATTAACAAACTATCATGAAGAGAAATTAAATCTCATTTATAATTGCATCAAAAAATAAAACACCTGGTAATAAAAATAACCAAGGAGACGAGGAATCTGTTCTCAGAAACTTATAAGACATTGAAAAAAGAGACTGAAGAACATACAAATAAATGGAAGCATATACTGTAATGATGTATAGGAAGAAATAAAATTCATTAAAATGTTCATACTACCTAAAGCAATTCACAGGTATTCTTGTCAAAATACCAATGAAATTTGTCATAGAATTAAAATAAATAACCCTAAAACTTATATGGAATCAAAAAAGACTCCAAATAGCCAAAGAAAACTTGAGAAAAAAAAAAGTAGGAGGTATCACACTACCTGATATCAAATTATACTATCAGTCCATAGTAATCAAAACATAATGGGGAGGATCCAAGATAGTAGAGGAGTAAGTGGAAGCTACACTAACCTCCTCCCAGGACCAATCTGGAATTAAAACTTAATTGTGGAGAAATCATCTGGAATAACCAAGTGAACACTAGCTGGAGAGAAATCTTATAACCACGAAGAGACAGAAAAGGCCGCTTCATTACAACGTGACTGGTAGGAAGTATGGAAATGGGAAAGGGCTGGCTGGGCTCCTATAAGTGGCAGCTGAAGGGACTGTGAAACAGCTCAGCAGCTGGGAGTCTCCACTGAGAAGGGCATGGTCTAAACCCCCAGCTGGGCTTCCCAGCCTACAGCAATGGAGCAGAAAGTAAAATAACATCCAGCTGTGAAAAGAAAAAGCCACAGCGTTTTTTGCTGGTCTGGAAGAAACAGCTGGAGAAAATGAGCTCTTAAGCGGATCACATAGGAAAATATTTTGGCACCCACTTACCCTGGGCTCAAGTAGAGGGAGGGCAGAGAGGACTAGAGACACTTGGAGAGAATTTGGGTCAGTGGCTTTGAGGAGAGAACTGAGGGAGCAGATGACCAGGTCCCAGTGGGATACAACGTAAGCAGTCCTGAGAAGAAAGTTCATAGCAATACAGGCCTATCTAAAAAGGACAGAAGAATCTCTAATAAAAAATCTAACCCTACAGCTATCAGAACTTGAGGAACAACAACAAGCAAAACCCAGAGCGAGTAGAAGGAAAGAAATCATCAAGATCAGAGCAGAATTAAATGACATAGAGACTAAACAAACAATTCAAAAGATCAACAAAAGTAGGAGCTGGTTCTTGGAAAAGATAAAAAAAATCAACAAGCCTTTAACCAGGCTCATCAAGAAAAAAGAGAGAGGACCCAAATAAATAAAATCAGAAATGAAAGAGGAGATATCACAACCGATACGATAGAAATATAAAGGATTGTAAGAAATTACTACAACTCTATGACAAGAAATTTGAAAACCTTCATGAAATAGACAAATTTCTGGGTACATATAGTTTTCCAAAACTGAATCAAGAAACAAAAAGCCTAACTACACCGATAACAACTAATGATATTGAAACAGTAATCAAAAACCTCCTAGCACACAAAAGCCCTGGACCGGATGGCTTCACAGGTGAATTTTACAAAACATTTAGGGAAGAACTAATGCCTACCCTTATCAAAATATTACAAAAAATCCAAGAAGAGGAAAAACTCCTAAACTCGTTCTATGAAGTGAGTATTACCCTTATTCCAAAACCAGGTCAAGACACAACAAAGAAAGAAAATTACAGGCCAATATCGCTGATGAACATAGATGCCAAAATCCTAAACAAAATATTGGCAAACCAGATCCAGCAATACATTAGAAATATCACACACCACGATCAAGTGGGATTCATCCCTAGGATGCAAGGATGGTTTAATATTCGCAAATCAATAAATGTAATACACCACATAAACAAAATGAAAGACAAAAAACACATGATCATGTCAATAGATACTGAAAAAGCATTTGATAAAGTACTACAGCCTTTTATAATGAAAACTCTCAGCAAAGTGGGAATAGAGTGAGCATACATCAACATAATAAAGACCATATATGAGAAACCTGAAGCCAACATCATACTCAATGGGTAAAAACTGAAAGCATTCCCCCTGAGGTCAGGAATAAGGCAAGGATGTCCACTCTCTTCACTCTTGGAAGTTCTAGCCACATTAATCAGACAAGAAAGAAAAATAAAAGGCATCTAAATTGGAAAAGTGGAAGTAAAACTGTCATAATTTGCAGATGACATGATAGTGTACATAGAAAACCCTATAGACTCCACGAAAAAACTACTCGACCTAATAAGTGAATTTGGCAAAAAAGCAGGGTACAAAGTCAATATTCAGAAATTGAAGACATTTCTGTACACCAACAATAAAATATCAGAGGTTGAAATTAGGAAAAAATTCCATTTACTCTAGCAACAAGAAAAATAAAGTACCTAGGAATAAATTTAACCAAGGAGGTTAAAGACCTGTACTCAGAAAACTACATAACACTGAAGAAAGAAATTAGGAAAATACAAGTAAATGGAAGCATATACCAATGGATGGGAAGAATCAACATCATTAAAATGTTCATACTGGACTTCCGGCCAAGATGGAGGCTTAGAAGGACACGCTAGGTCTCCCTCTACAACTATAGAGGAATACAACTACTTCAAAACAAAGGATAACTAGAAATTCCAGAAAATAAAACTACACTGAAGTCCAACATATGAAGTTATAAACCAGCGGTGCCATTTGGGCAGGTAAGAGTTAAAGTGGGCAGTGCTGTTTGCGGTCGCACCGGAGCGGCGGGCGGCGAGGAATCCGGGCTGCGCAAGCCCCTGGCGGCGCGACCCCGGCGAGGAGTCCCAGCTACGCAAGCCCCTGGCGGTGCGCGACCCCGGCGAGGAGTCCCAGCTACGCAAGCCCCTGGCGGTGCGCGACTCCGGAGCTGGGGAGAGCGGCCGCCGCATCGCCTTGAACAGTGAGGCCCAGGGGGCCGGGAGGATGGATCCCGGTCTCCTAGCTGAATAACTGTGTGAATCCATCTTGGACCCCCGCCCCCAAAGAAAGCACCACAGAGCTGCGAAATAGGTCGTGGACAGGCAGGCGCCGGCCGGTCGCTGATTTGTGACGCGTACACAGGCACTGCCCCCGACAGCCAGCCCAAGAAAACAAAATGCATCTGTCAAAATGAGGCAGGCAACTTTAGAAATACCAGTAACACAACTCACCAGGCAGCAGATAGAGAACCTGACAGATGAACAGATAAGAAACCTGTCAGAGGCTCAGTTCTGGGCCATTGTTATCAGGTGGCTTACAGAATTCACAAAAGAGCAGGAAAAAGATATGAAAGAAGCGAAAAACTTTCATAACGAAAGGAACAAAACAGCATATGAGACAGAAGGAAAGGAAATAAAATCCAGAGTTCATTTCAACAAACTGGAATATGGAGAAGGAACAAGCAGTCAACCAATGCAGCGAGAGGAAATGGGAAGCAACAATGAAAGGATCAGAAACCTCTGGGATAGCTATAAAAGACCCAACATAAGAATCATTGGTTTGCCAGAGAATGAGGAAGATGAACTAGAACTTGAAAAATTGAGTGAAAATATAATAAAGGAGAACTTCCCAGACTTGGGGAAGGGAATAGACCTGCAGGTCCAGGAAGCAAGGAGAGTTCCCAAGAGACTGGACCCAGGGAGAACCACTCCAAGACACATTATAATCAAAATGTCAAAAATTAAAGATAAAGAGAGAATCTTAAAAGCAGCAAGAGAGAAGAAAAGAATTATGTACAAAGGGGTCCCAATTAGACTATCAGCTGACTTCTCAAGGGAAACCCTACAGGCAAGAAGAGACTGGCAAGAAATATTCAAAGTAATGAAAATCCAAAACCTACAACCACGAATACTCTATCCAGCGAAATTGTCATTCAGAATAGAAGGACAGAGAAAGTGTTTCCAGGACAAAATAAAACTGAAAGAGTTCATTAGATCCAAACCACTGTTATATGAGATGTTAAAGGGACTGGTTTAAAAAAAAAACAGAAGCTAGGGAGATGAAACAAAGGCAAACTAAATAGGCAACGAGAGTGGAAGAGGAACTGTGGGTACGGGAAGCATATTGGGGGGAGGTCAACAGGGAGAGGGAATGGGGAAAGGGAGGGAGATGATATAGGAATTGGGGATCAAGGTAGGAGGGAATGGAATAGACGGAGAGAGGTTGGGAGGAACTGTATGCACAACTAATGGACATAATCTAAAAGGGGGGGGACAACTGGAGGGAGGGGGGCCACCGGGTGGAGGGGAGCAGAGGGAAGGGAAATTGGCACAAATGTAATAATTTAATCAATAAAATGCCCATCTTATCAGTCCTTAAAAAAAAAAAGAAAAAGAAAAAAAAATGTTCATACTACCCAAAGCAATTTATACACTCAATGCAATCCCTCTTAAAATACCAATGACATATTTCAAAGACCTAGACCAAATACTTCAAAAATTTATGTAGAACCAAAAAGACTCCAAATATCAACAACAATCTGAGGAAGAAAAACAGAGTAGGAGGAATCATAATATTTGATATCAAACTATACTACAAGGCCATGGTAATCAAAACTGTCTGGTACTGGCATAAGAACAGACATATAGATCAATTGAACAGAATAGAGAGCCTAGAAATAAACCCAGGTCTATATGGTCAACTAATAATTGACAAAGGGGGAAGGAACATAAAATGGAGTGAAAAGAACCTCTTCAACCAATGGTGTTGGGAGAAATGGACAGAAACATGCAAAAAAAAAAAGAAACTAGATCACCAACTTACACCACACATCAGAATAAACTCAAGATGGATCAAAGACTTAAATGTAAGCCACGACACCATAAAACTCCTAGAGGAAAGCATAGGCAGGAAAATTTCAGATATCCCACGTAGCAACATTTTCACTGATACATCTCCTAAGGCAAGGGAAATAAAGGAAAGAATAAACAAATGGGCCTACATCAAACTAAAGAGTTTCTGCTCAACAACAACAAAAAAACATCTGCAAGATGAAAAGGGAACCAAACATATGGGAAAATATATTTACCAATAATATTTCAGACAAGGGACTGATCTCCAAAATATATAAAGAACTTAAAAAACTCAAAAAAGAAAAGACAGACAACCCAATTAAAAAACGGGCAAAGAACTTGAACAGACACTTCTCCAAAGAGGACATACAGAGGGTCCATAGACATATGAAGGAATGCTCAACATCACTAGCCATCAGAGAGATGCAAATAAAAACCACAATGAGATACCACCTCACACTAGTCAGAATGGCCATCAACAACAAATGAACAAACAACATGTGCTAGTGAGGATGGGGAGAAAAGGGAACCCTAGTGCACTGCTGGTGGGAATGCAGACTGGTACAGCCACTATGAAAAACAGTATGGAATTTCCTCAAAAAACTAAAAATGGAACTACCTTTTGACCTAGCAATTCCATTGCAGAGATTGTACCCGAAGAATCTTGAAACACCAATTCAAGAAAACCTATGCACCCCTATGTTCATAGCAGTGCTATTTACAATAGCCAGGTGCTGAAAACTGCTTAAGTGCCCATCTGTAAATAAGTGGATCAAAAAACCGGTACATTTATCCAATGGAATATTATGCAATAGAAAGATAGAAGGAACTCATACCATTTGCAACAACATGGATGAAACTAGAGAGAATTATGCTTTGCAAAATAAGCCAGGCAATGAAAAACAAATACCTTATGATATCCCCTAATATAGAAAACTAATGTACAACACAGACAAATGAGCAAAATTGAACCAGAGGCATGTATACAAGGAGTAGACTAACAGTTACTAGGAGGGTGAGGGGAGGGAGAGAAGGGGGGTAAGTAAGAGAAGGGTCTAGTCAAGAAACTAGTATAAATGACCCATGGACATGGACAACGGTATGGGTATTGACTATGGAAGAGGGGTTGGGCTGGGTAGAGAGGTAGCACTGGGGGAAAAATGGGACAACTGTAATAGAAAAACAATAAATAAATTAATTAATTAAGATATTTTACCTTACTCTAAAAAAAAAGAAGTATAATTGGTAGGTGCAAAATAGGAGAATGTTAAAAATAGTATAGGAAATGGAGAAGACAAAGAACTTGTATGCATGACCCATGGACAAAGAAAAAAAATAAAAAGCAAGGGATAACCTCTGCTCTCACAAAGTATAGAATTTAATGAAAATTTCTACTTATTAATATGAAATATATCAGAAATGCAAGAGTAAAATACAATAAGTATGTACAGTTTAATGAATAAGAAACATCAGCTTTTTAGCTTAAAAAATTAATTTTCCCAATATAAGAAAAGTTCATGAAATTAGTAAGAAAGAGACAGACACTAGGAAAAGTGGTGAAACATTAATAGAAAAAAAATACTGAGTCTATATAAAAACATAGCTAACCTTGATAATAATGAAAACGGAGTGGGGACCAAGATGGCCGCGGAGTAGGGACAGTGTTCTCAGCTCGCTCCTGTTAAGGACAGAATCCAGGAACAAATGCAGAGAGGACAGCACCTTCACAAAAGATCTCAAGACAAGGTGGGCAGAGTGACTCTCAATCAACTAACCAGAGAAAAAGATCCACCAAAAAGTAGCTGAAATACAACCAGACAGATTAAAGAAATATCATCAAGGACAACGCAGACAGAGATCCAGGAGGGCGAAGGAGTAAGTGGAAGCTACACTAACCCCCTCCCAGGACCAGCCAGTGCTGACTCAGCCCCAGTACAGCAGACAGACCATTCCCCTCCAAGTGGCGTCATACTAAGGGGAAATAAAAGCCCTACATAAAGAAATTAAGTTGCCACACCCATGGTCCTTAAGACTGACGGCCAACCACAGATTGAGTATAGTAACAACTAAAGAAGAGAGACAAAGGCAGTAGATTACTGGAAGTCTCCAATAGGCTGCCTAGGGCCAGTCTGGTACATGATCTGACGCTACCAGAGGCAGATCCAGGAAGAACAGATCATTCTAAGAAGCACCAACAAACAAAAGGAAACACAAAAATTGGGAGACAGAGAAACAACCCCCCATTAAAAGGAAAGATAGAATCCCCAGAAAGAGTGCTAAATGAAATAGAGGGGAGCAAAATATCAGATACGGAATTTAAAACATGGATTATGGAGAAGCTAAATGAGCTCAGCGGAAACTACAAAGAACTCCAGAAAAACTACAGTGAACTCAGAAGAACTATAAGGAACTTACTGAGAATTATACCAGCATCAAAAAGGACATGGACACTATCAATAAGAGCCAGGAGGAAATGAAGAATACGATCTCTGAATTGAAGAACACAGTAGAAGGAATAAAAAGCAGGCTAGAGGAAGCAGAAGATCGGATCAGCAAGCTGGAGGACAATGTACACAAAAACTCCCAGACAATGCAACAAAATGAAAAAAGACCAAAAAAGACTGCAGAGGCTCTAAGACAGCTGCAGGACAACATGAAACGTAATAATATCCGTATCATAGGAATTCCAGATGGAGAAGAAGAAGAGCAAGGGATAGAAAACCTCTTTGAAAAACTAATGACAGAAAACTTCCCTCACATGAGGAGAGAAAGAGTCACACAAATCCAGGAAGCACAGAGGGTCCCAATGAAAATGAACCCCAACAGGCCCACCTCAAGACACATCATAATTAAAATGGCAACATTCAAAGACAAAGAGAGAATCCTAAAAGCAGCAAGAGAGAAACAACTAATAACATACAAGGGAGCTCCAATAAGGCTATCCCCAGATTTCTCAGCAGAAACACTACAAGCCAGAAGGGAATGGCAAAAAATATTCCAAGCAATGAAAAACAAAGGCCTACAACCAAGAATACTCTACCCAGCAAGGCTCTCATTCAAAATGGAAGGCAAAATAAGGAGTTTCTCAGACAAAGGAAGACTAAAAGAATACGTCTCAATCAAACCAGCAATGCAAGAGATGCTAAAGGGTCCGCTCTAAGAAGATAAAGAAACAGAGAGAGACAGAGAAGAACACGAATACAAAGGGGAAAAATGACAATGAATAAGTACTTATCAGTAATAACCTTAAATGTAAATGGATTAAACGCTCCAATTAAAAGACATAGGGTAGCTGAATGGATTAGAAAGAATGACCCACATATATGCTGTCTACAAGAGACACACCTTAGAACAAAAGATCTACACAGACTGAAAGTAAAGGGATGGAAAAAAGTATTTCAAGCAAATGGACATGAAAAAAAAGCTGGGGTAGCAATACTTATATCAGACAAAACAGATTTCACAGCAAAGTCCATAAAAAGAGACAAAGAAGGGCATTTCATAATACTTAAGGGAAAAATCCATCAAGAAGATATAACCCTTATAAATATATATGCACCCAACTTAGGAGCACCCAAATATATAAGGAAAATTTTGAAAGACTCCAAGAAAGATATAGACAGCAACACACTCATGGTAGGGGACTTTAACACCCCATTGTCAACAACAGACAGATCTTCAAAGCAAAGAAACACCAAAGATATTGAGGCACTGAACAACACTTTAGATCAAATGGACTTAGTCGATATATATAGAAGTTTTCACCCCAAAGAAACAAAATATACATATTTCTCAAGTGCACATGGAATATTTTCAAAGATAGACCACATGGTAGGACACAAAACAAGCCTCAATAAATTCAAGAAAATTGAAATTATATCAAGCATCTTCTCAGATCACAATGCCTTAAAATTGGAAATCAACCTCAAGGAAAAAAATCAAAAACATTCAAACTCGTGGAGAATGAATAACATGCTATTAAATAATGAATGGGTCAACAATGACATCAAGGAAGAAATCAAAAAGTTCCTGGAAATCAATGATAATGAACACACAACAACCCAAAACCTATGGGATACAGCGAAAGCAGTCTTAAGAGGAAAGTTCATAGCAATACAAGCCTACCTAAAAAAGCTAGAAGAATCTCTAATAAAAAATTTAACCCTACAGCTACAAGAACTAGAGGAAGAACAACAGGCAAAACCCAGATCAAGTAGAAGGAAGGAAATCATCAAGATCAGAGCAGAATTAAATGACATAGAGTCTAAAGTAACAATTCAAAAGATCAACAAAAGTAGGAGCTGGTTCTTTGAAAAGATAAACAAAATTGACAAGCCTTTAGCCAGGCTCATCAAGAAAAAAAGAGAGAGGACCCAAATAAACAAAATCAGAAACGAAAGAGGAGAAATCACAACTGATACCACAGAAATACAAAGAATTATAAGAAATTATTATGAACAACTGTATGGCAAGAAATTTGACAACCTAGAGGAAACGGACAGATTCCTGGAAAACTATAGTCTGCCCAAACTGAATCAAGAAGAAGCAGAAAGTCTGAATAGACCAATAACAGCTAGTGAAATTGAAGCAGTAATCAAAAAACTCCCAGCACACAAAAGCCCAGGACCGGATGGCTTCACAAGTGAATTCTACAAAACATTTAGGAAAGAACTAACTCCTATCCTCCTCAGACTATTCCAAAAGATACAAGAAGAGGGAAGACTCCCAAACTCGTTCTATGAAGCCAGTATAACCCTAATTCCAAAACCACGTCAAGACACAACAAAGAAAGAAAACTACAGACCAATATCGCTGATGAACATAGATGCTAAAATCCTCAACAAAATATTGGCAAACCGGATCCAGCAACACATTAGAAAGATCATACACCACGATCAAGTAGGATTCATCCCAGGGATGCAAGGATGGTTTAATATTCGCAAATCAATAAACGTGATACACCACATAAACAAAATGAAAGACAAAAACCACATGATCATATCAATAGATGCGGAAAAAGCATTTGATAAAGTACAACACCCATTTATGATAAAAACTCTCAGCAAAATGGGAATAGAGGGAGCATACCTCAACATAATAAAGGCCATATATGAGAAACCTGAAGCCAACATCATACTCAATGGGCAAAAACTGAGAGCATTCCCCCTGAGATCAGGAACAAGACAAGGATGTCCGCTCTCTCCACTCCTATTCAACATAGTCTTGGAAGTTCTAGCCACAGCAATCAGACAAGAAAGAGAAATAAAAGGCATCCAAGTTGGAAAAGAGGAAGTAAAACTGTCATTCTTTGCAGATGACATGATAGTGTACATGGAAAATCCTTTAGACTCCACAAAAAGCTACTCAACCTAATAAGTGAATTCGGCAAAATAGCAGGATACAAAGTCAATATTAAGAAATCGAAGGCATTTTTATACACCAACAATAAAAACTCAGAGATAGAAACTGAAAGAAAAATCCCATTTACCATAGCAACAAGAAAAATAAAATACCTAGGAATAAACTTAACCAAAGAGGTAAAAGACCTGTACACAGAAAACTACATAACACTGAAGAAAGAAATTAAAGAAGATACAAATAAATGGAAGCGTATACCATGCTCATGGATGGGAAGAATCAACATCATTAAAATGTCCATACTACCCAAAGCAATTTATAGATTCAATGCAATCCCTATTAAAATACCAGCAACATATCTCGCAGACCTAGAACAAATACTTCAAAAATTTATATGGAACCAAAAAAGAGCCCGAATAGCCACAACAATTTTGAGAAAGAACACAGTAGGAGGAATCACAATACCCGATATCAAACTATACTACAAGGCCACGGTAATCAAAACAGTCTGGTACTGGCATAAAAACAGACATATAGATCAATGGAACAGGATAGAGAGCCCAGAAATAAGCCCAGGTTCATATGGTCAACTAATATTTGACAAAGGGGGAAAGAACATCAAATGGAATGAAAAGAGCCTCTTCAACAAATGGTGTTGGGAGAACTGGACAGGGACATGCAAAAAAATGAAACTAGACCACCAGCTCACACCATACACCAGAATAAACTCAAAATGGATCAAAGACTTAAATGTAAGCCGTGACACCATAAAAGTCCTAGAGGAAAAAATAGGCAGGAAAATTTCAGATATCCCACGTAGCAACATTTTCACTGATATATCTCCTAAGGCAAGGGAAATAAAGGAAAGAATAAACAAATGGGACTACATCAAACTAAAAAGTTTCTGCTCAGCTAAAGAAAACATCAGCAAGATGCAAAGGAAACCAACCATATGGGAAAATATATTCGCCAATGACATCTCAGACAAAGGATTGATCTCCAAAATATATAAAGAACTCATACGACTCAACACCAAGAAGACAGACAACCCAATTAAAAAATGGGCAAAGGACCTGAACAAACACTTCTCCAAAGAAGACATACAGAGGGCCCATAGACATATGAAAGTATGCTCAACATCACTAGCCATCAGAGAGATGCAAATTAAAACCACAATGAGATACCACCTCACACCAGTCAAAATGGCAATCATCAACAAATCAACAAACAACTTGTGCTGGAGAGGATGCGGAGAAACGGGAACCCTGGTGCATTGCTGGTGGGAATGCAGATTGGTGCAGCCACTGTGGAAAACAGTTTGGAATTTCCTTAAAAAACTAAAAATGGAACTGCCTTTTGAACCAGCAATTCCATTGCTAGGATTATATCCAAGAAATCCCGAAACACCAATTCAAAAGAACCTATGCACTCCAATGTTCATAGCAGCACTATCTACAATAACCAAGAGCTGGAAACAACCTAAGTGCCCATCTGTAGATGAGTGGATCAAAAAACTGTGGTACATTTACACAATGGAATTCTATGTAGCAGAAAGAAAGAAGGAACTTCTACCATTTGCAACAACATGGATGGAACTAGAGAAAATTATGCTTAGTGAAATAAGCCAGGCAACAAAAGAAAAATACGTTATGCTGTCACCTATTACAGGAAACTAATGAACAACACAAACAAATGAGCAAAATTGAACCAGAGGTATGTAAACAAGAAGTAGACTAACAGTAACAAGGGGGGCGGGGGGGAGGAAAAGAAAGGTGTAAGGGGATGGGTCAAGTTAAAAAATATATATATATATGAATGACCCACAGACAGGTGCAACTGAATGGGGACTAAATGTGGGGGAGGGGAGGGACAGGGTGCAGGGAAACAAGAGGGCTAAAAAAGTGAGACAACTGTAATGGAAAAACAAATCAAAATTTTTTAGTGGGGGAAAAATGAAAATATGAAGAATGGAAATGCCAGTTCAGTGAATATTAGGACAAAGATTTTCCTTCACGTTGTATATTTTTCTCCCTATTTGATCCCTCCAGAGTTTGGCATTCTAAACAAGTAAGTAATGACATAAGTTCCTTTGCATAGAACTAATAAGACCAGTTGTCAACAGAGGTTCTTTTTTTTTTTTTTTTTTTTTTTTTGACCAAGTCTTTGACTGGAATGTCAAGCCTAAAGGAAACATACTTGGGCTCAGATTGTTACCAGAAAGCCCTGAGGAACTGGGAATGACTTTCAAACGTAATAAAAGCCCGTGAGATAAAAGGCCTGGTACCATGGTTGGTTGTGCGGTCCACAGCAATCTTTCCAGGGAAGGAACGAAGGTTGTTTTCCTGAAAGATGGCTAGAAGGGACCTTAAGGCACAAGGAAAGACCAGAAAGACTTGGAAAAAACAGGTGTGTACAGGCAAGGATGAATACCAGATATGTGGCACAGCTTCTGTGCCCTGAAGAACAGACTGAAGGTCACCCCAAATATTCCTTGGGTAAGTTCCAGCAAAGCAGAACTAAAGATCATAAGTGATCATTTGCTGCTCTTGTTATGTTTATGCAAACGAACAGGATAAATTAAAAATGGACTTAATGTAGTCCCTTTAAAGACAAGGAGGGTAACCTTAGGGAGAAAGATTATTATTCAAGGAAAATCACAATGATCAGTAGTAGAGTATAAAACAGGGCAACTAACCGTCTTAAAAGTTTCTTCTCCAGATTTAGAGACTTGTTTGCAGGTAATGTTACCTAAATTAACACGTGTTTTTTGTTTTCAAAGGACATAAGCCTATGATCGCATTACCTGAGTGATTATCTGTACGCATAAGCCTCACTTAATCCTCTCTGCAGCGCTGCCTCCTGAGACTCAACGGTTTGGCTGAACTAAATGGCTGGGTTGGGGAAGAATGGGGTGGTCTGTGGGCTTCACTTTAAAACGGGTTTCTCTTTTCTATCCTAATGGCTTGGACAGAAAGGGCCCAGAGGTCTGAGATGGGGGAAAACCTAAACTATTTACCTCAGCTCAAACTAAGTATAATGGACAAAAGGGTTTTGGACAGGCGAGATGTGCCTAGCACACCTTCTTACAAAGAAACTTTTTTTTTCCCTAATATGGAACATTGAAAAATTAATCCCTGCCTTTTGTCATCTAGTAGTTATGGATTGAATGATGTCTTTTAACACTTTTCACCAAATCTGTTGCCCTCAGAACACAACAAGGACACCAGCCTGTTGAACCAAGCACGCCGTTGACCGGAGGCAGCCAACTGACCTGGAGTCTGCACGATCCTTCCCCATGTGGGAAGGCCACCCTCCCCTCCACACCCCCACTCATATTAGGGTTTTCTGGACCCAAGGGTAGGTAGGACGACGACCATGTCCAGCTTGAAGCAGCTAGAGGAGCTTGAGACCTTCGCCCATTGTCCTTTACAAGATTACAAAGGGTCCTAATATTTGAGAGGGGGGGGGATAGTTAATTTTTACGAACCAGGGGTATGGACTTGGGGGGGATCGCTGGGGGAGGGGGGTGCTCGGGGGAGGGGAACAAGGGGGAGAAAATTGGAACTGTTGTAACAATATAATCAATAAAAAACATTAAAAAAAAAAAAAAAAAAGACCTGTACACACAAAACTACATAATACTGAAGAAAGAAATTAAAGAAGATACAAATAAATGGAAACATATACCATGCTCATGGATGGGAAGAATCAACATCATTAAAATGTCCATCCTACCCAAAGCAATTTATAGATTCAATGCAATCCCTATTAAAATACCAGCAACATATTTCACAGACCTAGAACAAATACTTCAAAAATTTATATGGAACCAAAAAAGAGCCGGAATAGCCACAGCAATTTTGAGGAAGAACACAGTAGGAGGAATCACAATACCTGATATAAAACTATACTACAAGGCCACGGTAATCAAAACAGTCTGGTACTGGCATAAAAACAGACATATAGATCAATGGAACAGAATAGAGAGCCCAGAAATAAACCCAGGTTCATATGGTCAACTAATATTTGACAAAGGGGGAAAGAACATCAAATGGAGTGAAAAGAGCCTCTTCAACAAATGGTGTTGGGAGAACTGGACAGGGACATGCAAAAAAATGAAACTAGACCACCAGCTCACAGCATACACCAGAATAAACTCAAAATGGATCAAAGACTTAAATGTAAGCCGTGATACCATAAAAGTCCTAGAGGAAAAGATAGGCAGGAAAATTTCAGATATCCCATGTAGCAACATTTTCACTGATATATCTCCTAAGGCAAGGGAAATAAAGGAAAGAATAAACAAATGGGACTACATCAAACTAAAAAGTTTCTGCTCAGCTAAAGAAAACATCAGCAAGATGCAAAGGAAACCAACCATATGGGAAAACATATTCGCCAATGACATCTCAGACAAGGGATTGATATCCAAAATATATAAAGAACTCATACGACTCAACACCAAGAAGACAGACAACCCAATTAAAAAATAGACAAAAGACGTGAACAAACACTTCTCCAAAGAAGACATACAGAGGGCCCATAGACATATGAAAGTATGCTCAACATCACTAGCCATCAGAGAGATGCAAATACAAACCACAATGAGATACCACCTCACACCAGTCAGAATGGCCATCATCAACAAATCAACAAACAACTTGTGCTGGAGAGGATGCGGAGAAACGGGAACCCTAGTGCATTGCTGGTGGGAATGCAGACTGGTGCAGCCACTGTGCAAAAGAGTTTGGAATTTCCTCAAGAAACTAAAAATGGAACTGCCTTTTGAACCAGCAATTCCATTGCTAGGATTATATCCAAAAAATCCTGAAACACCAATACAAAAGAACCTATGCACTCCAATGTTCATAGCAGCACTATTTACAATAGCCAAGTGCTGAAAACAACCTAAATGCCCTTCTGTAGATGAGTGGATCAAAAAACTGTGGTACATTTACACAATGGAATTCTATGTAGCAGAAAGAAAGAAGGAACTTCTACCATTTGCAACAACATGGATGGAACTAGAGAAAATTATGCTTAGTGAAATAAGCCAGGCAACAAAAGAAAAATACCCTATGCTGTCACCTATTACAGGAAACTAATGAACAACACAAACAAATGAGCAAAATTGAACCAGAGGTATGTAAACAAGAAGTAGACTAACAGTAACAAGGGGGGAGGGGAGGAGGAAGAGAAGGGTGTAAGAAGGGGAAGGGTCAAGTAAAAAAAAAAATATATATATATATGAATGACCCACGGACATGGGTAACTGAGTGGAGACTAAATGTGGGGGAAGGGAGGGACAGAGTGCAGAGAAGCAAGAGGGGTAAAAAAGTGATACAACTGTAATGGAAAAACAAACAAACAAAAAATTTCTTTAGTGGGGGAAAAATGAAAATATGAAGAATGGAAATGCCAGTTCAGTGAATATTAGGACAAAGATTTTCCTTCACGTTGTATATTTTTCTCCCTAATTGATCCCTCCAGAGTTTGGCATTCTAAACAAGTAAGTAATGACATAAGTTTCTTTGCATAGAACTAATAAGACCAGTTGTCAATAGAGGTTCCTTTTTTTTTGGACCAAATCTTTGACTGGAATGTCAAGTCTAAAGGAAACATACTTGGGCTCAGAATGTTACCAAAAAGCCCTGAGGAACAGGGAATGACTTTCAAAGGTAATAAAAGCCTGTGAGATAAAAGGCCTGGTACCATGGTTGGTTGTGCAGTTCACAGCAATCTTTCCGGGGAAGGAACGAAGGTTGTTTTCCTGAGAGATGGCTAGAAGGGACCTTAAGACACAATGAAAAACCAGAAAGACTTGGAAAAAACAGGTGTGTACAGGCAAGAATGAATGCCAGATATGTGGCTCAGCTTCTGGGCCCGGAAGAACAGACTGAGGGTCACCCTAAATAATCCTTGGGTACGTTCCAGCAAAGCAGAACTAAAGATCATAAGTGATCATTTGCTGCTCTTGTTATGTCTATGCAAACGAACAGGATAAATTAAAAATGGACTTAATGTAGTCCCTTTAAAGACAGGGAGGGTAACCTTAGGGAGAAAAATTATTATTCAAAAAAATCACAATGATCAGTAGTAGATTATAAAATAGGGCAACTAACCGTCTTAAAAGTTTCTTCTCATTTAAAATATGGTTTCACTTGAAAGTTAAACCATGTCTGTGATATCATCAAAGATATTCAAGTTGCAGGCAAATAGAATTTCAAGTGCCTTGCAACTGGATGTCTTCCCAATAAGACAGTGTTACAGATTTAGAGACTTGTTTTTGGGTTATGTTACATAAATTAACACGTGTTTTCTGTTTTCAAAGGACATAAGCCTATCATCGCATTATCTGAGTGATTGTCTGTACGCATAAGCCTCACTTAATCCTGTCTGCAGTGCAGCCTCCTGAGACTCAACGGTTTGGCTGAACTAAATGGCTGGGTTGGGGAAGAATGGGGTGGTCTGTGGGCTTCACTTTAAAACGGGTTTCTCTTTTCTATCCTAATGGCTTGGACAGAAAGGGCCCAGAGGTCTGAGATGGGGGAAAACCTAAACTATTTACCTCAGCTCAAACTAAGTATAATGGACAAAAGGGTTTTGGACAGGCGAGATGTGCCTAGCACACCTTCTTACAAAGAAACTTTTTTTTTCCCTAATATGGAACATTGAAAAATTAATCCCTGCCTTTTGTCATCTAGTAGTTATGGATTGAATGATGTCTTTTAACACTTTTCACCAAATCTGTTGCCCTCAGAACACAACAAGGACACCAGCCTGTTGAACCAAGCACGCCGTTGACCGGAGGCAGCCAACTGACCTGGAGTCTGCACGATCCTTCCCCATGTGGGAAGGCCACCCTCCCCTCCACACCCCCACTCATATTAGGGTTTTCTGGACCCAAGGGTAGGTAGGACGACGACCATGTCCAGCTTGAAGCAGCTAGAGGAGCTTGAGACCTTCGCCCATTGTCCTTTACAAGATTACAAAGGGTCCTAATATTTGAGGGGGGGGGGATAGTTAATTTTTACGAACCAGGGGTATGGACTTGGGGGGGATCGCTGGGGGAGGGGGGTGCTGGGGGGAGGGGAACAAGGGGGAGAAAATTGGAACTGTTGTAACAATATAATCAATAAAAAACATTAAAAAAAAAAAAAAAAAAGACCTGTACACACAAAACTACATAATACTGAAGAAAGAAATTAAAGAAGATACAAATAAATGGAAACATATACCATGCTCATGGATGGGAAGAATCAACATCATTAAAATGTCCATCCTACCCAAAGCAATTTATAGATTCAATGCAATCCCTATTAAAATACCAGCAACATATTTCACAGACCTAGAACAAATACTTCAAAAATTTATATGGAACCAAAAAAGAGCCGGAATAGCCACAGCAATTTTGAGGAAGAACACAGTAGGAGGAATCACAATACCTGATATAAAACTATACTACAAGGCCACGGTAATCAAAACAGTCTGGTACTGGCATAAAAACAGACATATAGATCAATGGAACAGAATAGAGAGCCCAGAAATAAACCCAGGTTCATATGGTCAACTAATATTTGACAAAGGGGGAAAGAACATCAAATGGAGTGAAAAGAGCCTCTTCAACAAATGGTGTTGGGAGAACTGGACAGGGACATGCAAAAAAATGAAACTAGACCACCAGCTCACAGCATACACCAGAATAAACTCAAAATGGATCAAAGACTTAAATGTAAGCCGTGATACCATAAAAGTCCTAGAGGAAAAGATAGGCAGGAAAATTTCAGATATCCCATGTAGCAACATTTTCACTGATATATCTCCTAAGGCAAGGGAAATAAAGGAAAGAATAAACAAATGGGACTACATCAAACTAAAAAGTTTCTGCTCAGCTAAAGAAAACATCAGCAAGATGCAAAGGAAACCAACCATATGGGAAAACATATTCGCCAATGACATCTCAGACAAGGGATTGATATCCAAAATATATAAAGAACTCATACGACTCAACACCAAGAAGACAGACAACCCAATTAAAAAATAGACAAAAGACGTGAACAAACACTTCTCCAAAGAAGACATACAGAGGGCCCATAGACATATGAAAGTATGCTCAACATCACTAGCCATCAGAGAGATGCAAATACAAACCACAATGAGATACCACCTCACACCAGTCAGAATGGCCATCATCAACAAATCAACAAACAACTTGTGCTGGAGAGGATGCGGAGAAACGGGAACCCTAGTGCATTGCTGGTGGGAATGCAGACTGGTGCAGCCACTGTGCAAAAGAGTTTGGAATTTCCTCAAGAAACTAAAAATGGAACTGCCTTTTGAACCAGCAATTCCATTGCTAGGATTATATCCAAAAAATCCTGAAACACCAATACAAAAGAACCTATGCACTCCAATGTTCATAGCAGCACTATTTACAATAGCCAAGTGCTGAAAACAACCTAAATGCCCTTCTGTAGATGAGTGGATCAAAAAACTGTGGTACATTTACACAATGGAATTCTATGTAGCAGAAAGAAAGAAGGAACTTCTACCATTTGCAACAACATGGATGGAACTAGAGAAAATTATGCTTAGTGAAATAAGCCAGGCAACAAAAGAAAAATACCCTATGCTGTCACCTATTACAGGAAACTAATGAACAACACAAACAAATGAGCAAAATTGAACCAGAGGTATGTAAACAAGAAGTAGACTAACAGTAACAAGGGGGGAGGGGAGGAGGAAGAGAAGGGTGTAAGAAGGGGAAGGGTCAAGTAAAAAAAAAAATATATATATATATGAATGACCCACGGACATGGGTAACTGAGTGGAGACTAAATGTGGGGGAAGGGAGGGACAGAGTGCAGAGAAGCAAGAGGGGTAAAAAAGTGATACAACTGTAATGGAAAAACAAACAAACAAAAAATTTCTTTAGTGGGGGAAAAATGAAAATATGAAGAATGGAAATGCCAGTTCAGTGAATATTAGGACAAAGATTTTCCTTCACGTTGTATATTTTTCTCCCTAATTGATCCCTCCAGAGTTTGGCATTCTAAACAAGTAAGTAATGACATAAGTTTCTTTGCATAGAACTAATAAGACCAGTTGTCAATAGAGGTTCCTTTTTTTTTGGACCAAATCTTTGACTGGAATGTCAAGTCTAAAGGAAACATACTTGGGCTCAGAATGTTACCAAAAAGCCCTGAGGAACAGGGAATGACTTTCAAAGGTAATAAAAGCCTGTGAGATAAAAGGCCTGGTACCATGGTTGGTTGTGCAGTTCACAGCAATCTTTCCGGGGAAGGAACGAAGGTTGTTTTCCTGAGAGATGGCTAGAAGGGACCTTAAGACACAATGAAAAACCAGAAAGACTTGGAAAAAACAGGTGTGTACAGGCAAGAATGAATGCCAGATATGTGGCTCAGCTTCTGGGCCCGGAAGAACAGACTGAGGGTCACCCTAAATAATCCTTGGGTACGTTCCAGCAAAGCAGAACTAAAGATCATAAGTGATCATTTGCTGCTCTTGTTATGTCTATGCAAACGAACAGGATAAATTAAAAATGGACTTAATGTAGTCCCTTTAAAGACAGGGAGGGTAACCTTAGGGAGAAAAATTATTATTCAAAAAAATCACAATGATCAGTAGTAGATTATAAAATAGGGCAACTAACCGTCTTAAAAGTTTCTTCTCATTTAAAATATGGTTTCACTTGAAAGTTAAACCATGTCTGTGATATCATCAAAGATATTCAAGTTGCAGGCAAATAGAATTTCAAGTGCCTTGCAACTGGATGTCTTCCCAATAAGACAGTGTTACAGATTTAGAGACTTGTTTTTGGGTTATGTTACATAAATTAACACGTGTTTTCTGTTTTCAAAGGACATAAGCCTATCATCGCATTATCTGAGTGATTGTCTGTACGCATAAGCCTCACTTAATCCTGT
Organism: Furipterus horrens; assembly: GCF_987537825.1. Classification (NCBI taxonomy): domain Eukaryota; kingdom Metazoa; phylum Chordata; class Mammalia; order Chiroptera; family Furipteridae; genus Furipterus; species Furipterus horrens. The sequence goes on along the minus strand of NW_028327178.1, from coordinate 64,107,544 downwards.
CTGCAGTGCAGCCTCCTGAGACTCAACGGTTTGGCTGAACTAAATGGCTGGGTTGGGGAAGAATGGGGTGGTCTGTGGGCTTCACTTTAAAACTGGTTTCTCTTTTCTATCCTAATGGCTTGGACAGAAAAGGCCCAGAGGTCTGAGGGGGGGAAAATCTAAACTATTTACCTCAGCCCAAACTAAGTATAATGGGCAAAAGGGTTTTGGACAGGTGAGATGTGCCTAGCACACCTGCCTCCAAAGAAGCCCCCCTTTTTTTCTTTTCTTTTTGTTTTTCCTAATATGGAACATTGAAAAATTAATCCCTGCCTTTTGTCATTTAGTAGTTATGGAGTGAATGATGTCTTTTAACCCTTTTCGCCAAATCTGTTGCCCCCAGAACACAACAAGGACACCAGCCTGTTAAACCAAGCGCGCCGTTGACTGGAGACAGCCAACTGACCTGGAGTCTGCACGATCCTTCCCCATGTGGGAAGGCCAACCTCCCCTCCATACTCCCAGTCTTATTAGGGTTTTCTGGACCCAAGGGTAGGTAGGACGACGACCATGTCCAGCTTGAAGCAGCTAGAGGAGCTTGAGACCTTCGCCCATTGTCCATTACAAGATTACAAAGCGTCCTTATATTTGAGAGGGGGGGGATAGTTAATTTTTACGAACCAGGGGTATGGACTTGGGGGGGATTCCTGGGGGAGGGGGGTGCTGGGTGGAGGGGAGCAAGGGGTAGAAAATTGGAACTGTTGTAACAATATAATCAATAATAATAAAAAAATAAATGTTTAAGTAATTACCAAAAATAAATAAATAAATAAATAAATAAATAATGAAAACGAATGAAACAATTGTCTTTCTATCTAATTATGAAACAATTACTAGGCCTAAGGCACAGATATGGAGAAGCAAATATTGACAAATTGTGGTCCGAGTTGCAGTTCAATGGGTGATGCACAATTGGCATTCTTAGCCTTGGCTTAGGGTAATCCAGAACTGAAACTTGGGTGAGTAACACATTTCTAAGTCTTTGTTTCCTTAGCTAAAGTGAAAGTAATATTTAATATGCTATTTGTTGTAAGTTTGAAATGCCATGATAGGTGCAAAGCACTCAGCAGTGATTAGAGCACAGTCAGCACTTGATAAATGAAGCCTTCACTAAGTATTTCTAAGTCAGAGCTTGTGTATTTGCTTTCTAGTTACATCATCACTAACAGATAATTTTTTTAAACCAAAAAAAGAAAAAAGAAAACAGGAAATAATTTATATCAAACGAGAAAAATACAGATATTAAGTGGATGTCACCATTTTTAATAAAAAGTTGCTAAATGCAATGTAATGTATTCTAGATTGGATCCTGGGACAAAGGAAGGGTATGAATAAAAAGCTAATGAAACCTAAAGAAAATCTGTAAGTTAATAGCATTGTACCAATGTGAATTTCTTATTTTTAACAAGTTTCCATGGTGCTGAGTAAGATGTTACAGTACAAGAAATTGGGTGAAGAGTTTATATGAACTGTTTTATACGATCTTTACAAATTTCCTGTAAATCTAAAACTCTTTCACAGTAAAAGTTTTATTTTATTTTTTGATTGGTGAAATTCAAGAATTATAAATTTAGACTTAAATAGTTGTGCCTAAGTTAAATGCCTGTAAGTTTAAATACTATACACGATTTTTTAACTTTAGAGGTGTTTTTGATGGTCATTTGTCACTGACAACTCCTTCTCTGCCCAATTAAAACATTCTTTTATTGTTTTTCTATTATAGTTTTCCCACTTTTTCCCCCATTGCTTCCCCCCTACCCAGCCCACCCCTTCTCCCACAGTCAATCCTCACCCTGTTGTCCATGTCCATGGATCATTTATAATAGTTCCTTGACTAGATCCTTCCCCTACTTACCCCCCCTTTAAATTTTTTATTTTAAACAGTAGGTTATAAAATGAACAACCCCAAATGAACATTTAATCATTAAAAAAATGAGCATCTCATGCTCTGCCTCAGACACACTGAATCAGAACCTGCATTTTAACAAGATTCCAGGTGATTCGGGTTCATATTAATATTGAAGAAACACAGATGCAATACACTGGTTCTCAAATTTGGCCATGCATTGGAACAGATAATTTTTAAAGGTACTGACTTTTGGACCCTCTCTCCCAGAGACTGATTTATTAGTGAGAATGGCCTGAGGTTTGAAAAAAACTCACTTATTTTTAATATGCAGCAAGATTTGAAAATTATGAATACATTACTAGTAACTATCAATTTGGCAATACATACTAAATTTAAATTTGTGTAAACTTTTGGCATCAATTCTCTATCTAGTATTATTGTACAGAAATTTTATGTAATTTTTCATACTATTGGAAAAGTATTGTCCACTGTCCATTGTCTGTAGCAGTTAAATATGAAAAACAATCAAAACATCCATCCAGGGGCAGAGATTAAACACAATACAGTGTGTTCACAGTCTGCAGATTCATGCCTGTCTGTTGTATCCTACACACTGTCCCTACTCATCATGGTCAAGAGCCCATTGCTCTTTGCACCCTGGGACCAATACCCACCTCTCTGCCATTCCTGTAATTTGATGGAGACTAATTTGGGATTTTCACAGAGAAACAGAATTTATGAGAGCCCAGGGAGTGCATGAGCCCTGCAGGGTGGGCTGTATGACCTGCTCTCTGGAAGGACAGCGGAGAGAGGTGCTTTTGGACCAGAGCAAGTCCAAAGGCCAGGCATTTAGCAAGCCAGAGTCACAGCACAAGTGATCAGGAAACCTTTGAGGGGCTCCACTCTGAGGGCAGAAGCAGGAGGGGCCTGTCTGGACTGAAGGTCAGTGACCAGAAGGTTAGAGGTACCTTCTCTGAGGCAGGGTCACAGGTGCTGAATTACATCACAAAATGTGACCTCCTTGCAGGGGTGTGGGCACAGAAGGTAAAAAGAGACCAGATATCAAAAGTGAGGGAGGCCCTGGACCAGAGTGTGAGCTGAGTGTGCCAAAGACTCAGGAGAACCACTGGCTGATACCTGAGTCAGAGACTGATTCCACAAGGAGGAAGGAGCAGCTAGCAGTGGGGCAGGTTGTAAAGTTCACAGAAGGCCAGAGCCAGTAACCCTCAGGGCAGCATAACTTTAACAGTCACATTTTATAGGCCTGAGGATGCAGAAGCAGGAGTGGGCAGTGAGGCATACAGAGTAGGTTAGGTGTTGGTGCATCTGGGCTAAGTACTCTCCCTGAAACTGCTGAACATACCCAGAATAAGGGGGATGCCTGGTACAGAGACTCCTCGTGGCTTCTTGTGGGTGGGTTTCAATGCAGGATGGGGTAACCCTACATGTGACCCTAATGGCTCTGTGTTGAATAGGCTGATACTGTTGTGGTAATCTCTTTGAAACTATAGTGGCAGCTGAGGCCACCCCATCTCACCTGCAACTCCGGCCCTGAGAGGACAAAGAGGGTCACCTGTGCCCCTGTATAGATGGACCATGACAAGACTCTGCTTGCTCCTGCTCACCCTTCTGGTGGCCCTGGTGGCCAGCACAGACCCAGACAAGAATAAGGTCAAGGTGTTAAGGGAATTAAAAGTTATTGATGCCTCAAATGCCAACATGAAGCAGTGTTTGTGGTTTGCCATGCAAGAGTACAACAAAGAGAGTGAGGATAAATATATCTTCCAGGTGGTCAAGATAGTGCGAGTCCAGCTTCAGGTAAAGGTGTTCTCTCTCAATATGCATATTTGCATATGGTGGTCAGTTTGAAAGACTGGTCATGTGAGAAAAACACTGATACATAAAAATCCTAAATATGTGAGTGCTCAAGCACATATACACTTACATGTTACTGTAATATCAGTGCATTTTATATACTTGCTTAGACTGTTATTCTAAGTAGTTTACATATATTAACTCATTTAAACCTATAACTGCAAATCAAATGTACAGAATTTGTATTTGCTAAGGTTCTTGGGAGAAAGATTAAGCACCATGAATATTCTGCAATAATGCCACAGGGAGCATTTCAATCTATCTATGTAACATGGAATGTGGTGTTGAAGAGAGACACGAGACATACTATCCAATGTATAGGCTAATAAAGTGCCTCTTCTTATAGTCTTTCTTTTAATACATTTATTTAATGGAAGTGAAGACCACTTATCCACCAACTCTTATCCAACATTGGCCAAGAGCTACTCTGGGAGGGAGTCCTTAGCTCCTGTTTGTGGCAGGGAGCACCAGGAAGTGGTACTATGTCAGGAACAGCATGGGACATGGGGCACCCCTCATAACATCTGCTATAGGAGGGGAGAAGGGAAGATTTGGGGTGCATGGGGGTGGGAAAGAGCAGTGAGGCATAGTAGACTGCCAGTGGGAAGGAGCACAGCCATTTGGAAACTCAGGATCCAGTGTGGCTGGCCAGGAAGTAAACAGGGATCATGATGCTGGTCCTTGTAGGCCACGGGCAAGACTTTTATATACTTTATGAGCACTGGAAAGTCAGAAAAACATGAGGTCAGGGAGCTCTCAGGATCCATGTTATTAGATGTGGGTTTTAAAACTGACATTCTGGTTTACTTAAATTTAGAAAGAGGTTATACAGATTCAATCATGGTATCCATATAACTGGGTGCCCCCAACTTTTCCAGGAATCACCACATAACAGTTCTCTGCCTTCTTATGGCTGGATGAGCAGAGTGGGAAGAAACAAGAGAGAAGGGAGCATGGTGGTCACAGATGTAAATTCTCTTACCAGGATTCCTGTTTGAGCCCAGGATTGGCTTGTTATATGGATAGTTATGAGTTCCTCTGTGCCTCAGTTTCCTTATGTAAAAAAATGGGAATGATAGCGTTACCCCAGAGGTCTGGTGTGCAGGTTAACTGAGTTATTTGTATAAAGCCCTAGGAATGTGTGTGACAGATAGCATTGGTGACAAAGTATTAAGACTAACATGAACTCCTGCTGGTCATCAGGTTCACCTTCAAGGGTATTTTCGAGGTTCTCTAAATACAAACTTAATTTCCAAACCCAAAAGGCAGCTCTGCTGGTCACTTATTGATGTTGTCTAACCAGCTTCTCCCAGACACACCATAACCCTTGTTAATTCTTTGTAACACAACCAAATTTAATACAAATTTATCAAGGCTTAGAGATGGCAATGAGGAAATGTGATAGAAAAAGCAGAGTCCAGGGGAAGCTGGGACCAAGTTGCAAGTATGCCTTTTTATCTCCTACTGTGATGTTTTAAAACCAGATGGAAGCAAATTTAAATGAACACTATGAGTTAGCCTTCATATTCACTGCACTCAATCATTAATGAAATCAATAAATACTAATGCCTTGCTACAAACTTACTGCTGCTCTCCTTACTAAACGCTCAACAGAGAACAGAAAGATGAACTCTTTTGGCATGGCCCCTTTAGGACTGTTTGCTGAGGTGGTAGGAGGGGCTTTGTGTGGAAAAGCCTCAAGGGGCAGAATATTTAACCAGATGACAGAAACTGCAGGGTGTGTCTGTACAGGAAAAGAATCAGGGTGTCCAATGTGTGTGTGGTGTCTGACCTCTCATCTGGCCCACATAAATATAACATCTTGGGCCCAGAGGAGCTAATGGTTCCAGTGACCTGTTTCCTCTTCCAAGTCTTCACTGAGAACGCAGCATGCCTTGGACATTGGGATAGAACATGTAATTAGAAGGCCTTGCTTTCCAGGAGGCCCCACACTGGAAAGGAGCCTTTTCCCTGAGTATCCAGCTCTGGGTAGTGGCTGCATAACCAGCATTAGTTTGCAAAGGAATCCAGGCAGTGGGCATCACAGGAGAAAGAATGTATAACAGGTACAGAGACAAGACGAAAGTGAGCACAATGATTTAGTGATTGCTAAACCTTTTTAAAAGTAAAACACAACTTTTTGAATAAAAGGCACAATTGCTACAATTGCTAATTGACAGGTCACAGACGTTTGGAATACTTTATTGGTGTTGATATTGCCCGCAGCAATTGCAGAAAGCCTTCAAACAATAATAAAAACTGTGTCATTCAAGAAAACTTCAAACTGGAAAAGGTAAGTGACAAACCAACTATCTGTGATGGTCTTTGCTACTCTGAGCCCAGACATAAGAACTTGGGGTGCCCAGACTCTCTGTGAGGTCTAGATTACTCCCAATCCTGTGGCTTTTAGAGCAGAGAGTATAGGGCAGAAAAATGTGATGGACCCCTGAGTGTTTCCCCACCCCTTATCCCAGGGACAGCATGCTGTCAAGGTCACTTTGATTGCAAGAGCTCCTTCAACTCTGGCCTCTGTGCAAGAAAACTTGCCAACACATATTTACTGAAAGTCTGCTCTCTTGGACTTGGATGAGCAACCCTACTGTTGCTGACCCAACCATTGCTTGGCCTTGTGAAGATATCAAAGAAAGTTTGTTCATTCACTAATTTACTGTAGATGAAATGAATAAATGCACACAGACTGTAAGAATCCTGTGGAGATAAAGTATGAGACAAATTTAAATTTGGGTTTTCCTTAAGGGTGTTAAAAAGATGCGTAAACTGGTGGGCCTTAGCCAATTGATACTGCCTAACAATTGTTGGAGATTATTGAGAGCTACAGGCTTCGGAGAATTAATTTGGAGCACTTGAGGTCGCCAAGGCTCTGATTGTTGTACTTTCTTAGGAGTTACTTGTGAGCCTGCCTGGGCTATAGCTTGCTGTAAATGAGCAAAGGTATTAGCCACTTGTTTTTAGGTTTAGAGTTTAGTTATTGTTTTAAAGACTTATATGATTAGGTGTTTTGTAATATATGTAATTTTGCAATATAACATTCTAAAATAATTATTAGAATTATAAATAATTGGAACATTGTAGACTTTTGGAGATTTTTGTAAAATTTTCTTATTTGACAAAGCTTTCTAAGTATTTTAAAATGTATAAAGCCTGACTGGTCTAGAGTTTTCTTCTTTTTGGTAAGAAGAAAATAATAAATCCTTGAGATATTTTAGGGGCCCTTTAAAAACCCAAGGCTATAAGGAAATCTTTTAAATTTTAAATCTTGGAAATTCTGTCAATCAAAGAATATATATTATGAAATGATATTTGACTACTTATTTAAATAAGAATAAAAGGTATATAACATTAATATAGGCTCACAAAAATTTAGTTCTTAGCATTGAGAGACATAAATTTTTGAACATTAGTTGAGTATTTGAGTAATATACTACAATACATAATTATTTTATTAGACAAAACCTTAGTTTTTAAGCAATTGTCAAGGTTGGGTTAAGCAGGAGTTAGGTGGACCTCTATTAGCCATCGGAGGTGGCAAGAGCTATTGTGGCTTTCCAGGATCCCAGGGCGAAGGGGTCAGTGGAGCTGATCGTTTGGCACGGATTGCAAATTTCCACATGCCCCCTTCTCCCTCCCTCTCTTCTAATTCTATCACAGCTGCGGCGTCTTCTAAACATGAGTTATTTTTCTTATTTTCCCTTTGTTTTTCTGAGACCACAGTGCTCTGAGCTATGACAGTCATCGTCATCGGCAGCCGTCCGTCTCAAGAGATGATGGCGTAGCTTCTTGAGAGTCTATCTGCACCGCCGAGAATGGCTGTGCAGTCCGACTCGGGAGTGACAATCCCTGCCGCACTTGTTACAGGTGAAGGCAGATGGCTGTTGTTGCTGCTGTTGACGCTGCTTCCGCCTCGATCTTTTCTGGACCGCCTCCTCGTTGCGCGCAGCCTCTGCGCATGACGTACCTTGCCTGACCGCGAGCCTCCAGGCTAGGCGGTCGTCTGCTTGAACTTCCCATGTGTTGAGATTGATGGAGCATTGTGTCATATCCTTTTTGCAGATGTCTTTGAACCGCAGTTTTGGGCGCCCTGTCATCCTCTGGCCTTCTGCTAGCTCGCCGTAGAGGAGGTCTTTGGGAATACGGCCTGCATCCATTCTTCTGACATGGCCGAGCCACCTGAGGCGTCTCTCACTAAGAACTGCATGCAAACTGCTCATGTTGGCTCGCTTCAGCACCTCGGTGTTGGGAACCTTATTCTGCCAGGTGACATGCAGGATGCGTCGCAGGCACCTCATGTGGAAGCTGTTGAGTTTCCTTTCATGCCTTGCGTAGGTGGTCCACATCTTGCTGCCATAGAGGAGAGTGCTGAGTACGCAGGCTTGGTAGATGCGCAGTCTGGTTTTCTCAGTGAGGCTGGAATTGTTCCACACTCGCCGGTTCAGTTTGGCCATAACTGTGGCTGCCCTGGCGATTCTCCGGTTGACCTCCAAGTCAACTGACAGAGAGCTCGAGATGGTGGACCCAAGGTAAGTGAAGTCGTCGACAACCTCCAGGGTGTATCCGTCGATGGTGATGCATGGGGGAGTCCCCGTGCCTTGAGCCATAACGTTCGTCTTCGTCAGGCTGATGGCTAGTCCGAACTCCTTGCATGCGTGGGAAAGGCAAGTGACTAGCTGCTGGAGTCCCTCTTCGGAGTGTGATGTCAAGGCTGCGTCGTCAGTGAAGAGCATCTCACGGATGAGCAGCTCTTTGACTTTGGTCTTGGCTCGTAGACGGGCCAGGTTGTAGAGCTTGCCATCGGATCTGGTGTGAACGAAGACACCCTTGCTGCAGTCCTTAAAGGCGTATTGGAGGAGCATGGAGAAGAAGATTCTGAACAGTGTAGGCGCAAGGACGCAGCCCTGCTTTACTCCGCTGCTGACTGGGAAGGCCTCAGAGGTTGCGCCGTTGTAGGACACCGTGCTGTGCATGTTGTCGTGAAAGGACATGACCACAGCAAGCAGATGTGGTGGACAGCCAATCTTCCATAGCAAGCTGAAGAGTCCGCTTCGACTGACCAGATCAAACGCCTTCGTGAGGTCGATAAAGGCGAGGTAGAGTGGTTTATGCTGCTCGTGACACTTCTCCTGCAGTTGATGATGGCCATTCTGACTGGTGTAAAATGGTATCTCATTGTGGTTTTTATTTGCATCTCCCTGATGGCTAATGATGTTGAGCGTTTTTTCATGTGTCTATGGACCTTCTGTATGTCCTCTTCGGAGAAGTGTTTGTTCAGGTCCCTTGCCCATTTTTTAATTGGGTTGTTTGTTTTCTTGATGTTTAGTCATATCAGCTCTTTATATATTTTGGAAATCAGTCCTCTGTCTGTGATGTCATTGGCAAATATGTTTTCCCATATGGTTGGTTTCCTTTTCATCTTGCTGATGTTTTCTTTAGCTGAGCAGAAACTCTTCAGTTTGATGTAATCCCATTTATTTATTTTTTCCTTTATTTCTCTTGCTTTAGGAGATGTATCTGTGAAGAGATTTTTACGTGAGATATCTGATATTTTCTTGCCTATGTTTTCCTCTAGGACTTTTATGGTGTCACGGCTTACATTTAAGTCTTTGATCCATCTTGAGTTTATTCTTCTGTGTGGTATAAGTTGGTGGTCTAGTTTCATTTTTTTGCAGGTCCCTATCCAGTTCTCCCAGCACCATTTGTTAAAGAGGCTCTTCTCGCTCCATTTTATGTTCCTTCCTCCTTTATCAAAGATTAGTTGACCATAGGGGCCTGGGTTTATTTCTGGACTCTCTATTCTATTCCACTGATCTATATGTCTGTTCTTATGCCAGTACCATACTGTTTTGATTACAGTGGCTTTGTAGTATTGTTTGATATCTGGTGTTGTGATTCCTCCTGCTGTGTTCTTCTGTCTCAAGATTGCTTTTGCTATTCGGGGTCTTTTTTGGTTCCATATGAATTTATGGAGTATTTGTTCTAGGTCTGTGAAATATGTCATTGGTATTTTAATAGGGATTGCATTGAATCTGTAAATTGCTTTGGGTAATATGGCCATTTTGATGATGTTGATTCTTCCCATCCAAGAACATGGTATTTGCTTCCATTTATTTGTTTCTTCCTTAATTTCTTTCTTCAATGTTATGTAATTTTCAGAGTACAGGTCTTTTATCTCTTTGGTTAAGTTTACTCCTAGGTACTTTATTTTTCTTGTTGCTATAGTAAATGGTATTTTCTTTTTTGTCTCTGTCTCTGCTATTTTATTGTTGGTGTACAGAAATGCCTTAGATTTCTGTATATTTATTTTGTACCCTGCGATTTTGCCAAATTCACTTATTATATCGAGTAGTCTTTTAGTGGAGTTTATAGGATTTTCTAGGTATACTATCATGTCATCTGCATATAATGAAAGTTTTACTTCCTCTTTCCCAATTTGGATGCCTTTTATTTCTTTTTCTTGTCTGATTGCTGTGGCTAGGACTTCCAACACTATGTTGAAAAGGAGTGGAGAGAGTGGACAACCTTGTCTAGTTCCTGAGTTCAGGGGGAATGCTTTCAGTTTTTGTCCATTGATTATGATGTTGGCCTCGGGCTTCTCATATATAGCCTTAATTATGTTAAGATATGCTCCCTTTATTCCCATTTTGTTGAGTGTTTTCATCATAAATGGGTGTTGTGCTTTATCAAATGCTTTTTCTGCATCTATTGAAATGATCATGTGATTTTTGTCTTTCATTCTGTTTAGGTGATGTATTATATTTATTGATTTGCGAATATTAAACCATCCTTGCATCCCTGGAATGAAGCCCACTTGATCATGATGTATGATCTTTTTGATGTATTGCTGGATCCTGTTTGCCAGTATTTTATTGAGGATTTTAGCATCGATGTTCATCAGTGATATTGGCCTGTAGTTTTCTTTCTTTGTTGTGTCTTGACCTGGTTTGAGGATTAGGGTAATACTGGCTTCATAGAAAGAGTTTGGGATTTTCCCCTCTTCTTGGATTTTTTGGAACAGTTTGAGGAGGATAGGAGTTAGTTCTTCCCTGAATGTTTTGTAGAATTCGCCTGTGAAGCCATCCGGTCCAGGGCTTTTGTGTGCAGGGAGATTTTGGATTACTCTTTCAATTTCCTTTTTTGTTATTGGTTTGTTGAGACTTTCCACTTCTTCTTGATTCAGTTTTGGAAGGTTGTATGTTTCTAGAAATTTGTCCATTTCTTCTAGATTGTCAAATTTCTTGTCATACAGTTGTCTGAAGTAATTTCTAACTATCATTTGTATTTCTGAGGTATCAGTCGTGATTTCTCCTCTTTCATTTCTGATTTTGTTTATTTGTGTCTTCTCTCTTTTTTTCTTGATTAGACTGGCTAGAGGCTTGTCGATTTTGTTGATTTTTTCGAAGAACCAGCTCCTAGTTTTGTTGATCTTTTGGATTGTTTGTTTAGTCTCTATGTCATTTAGTTCTGCTCTGATCTTGATGATTTCGTTCCTTCTTCTTGCCCTAGGCTTTGTTTGTTGTTGTTGTTCTAGTTCTTGTAGCATTGTGGTTAGGTTTTTTATTTGAGATTCTTCTAGCCTTTTCAGATATGCCTGTATTGCTATAAACTTCCCTCTCAGGACTGCTTTTGCTGTGTCCCACAGGTTTTGGGTTGTTGTGTGCTCATTATCATTAGTTTCTAGAAATTTCTTGATTTCTTCTTTGATGTCATTGTTAACCCATTCATTATTTAATAGCATGTTATTCAATCTCCATGAGTTTGGGTGTCTTTGATTTTTTTTTCTGAGGTTGATTTCTAGTTTCAAGGCATTGTGATCTGAAAAGATGCTTGATATGATTTCAATTTTCTTGAATTTGTTGAGGTTTGTTTTGTGACCTATCATGTGGTCTATCTTTGAAAATGTCCCATGTGCACTTGAAAAGAATGTATATTTTGCTTCTTTGGGGTGAAAAGTTCTATATATATCAGTTAAGTCCATGTGGTTTAGTGTGTTGTTCAATGCCTGTATATCCTTGGTGTTTCTTTGCTTTGATGATCTGTCTATTGTTGATAATGGAGTGTTGAAGTCCCCTACTATGAGTGTGTTGTTGTTGATATCCTTTTTGTGGTCTTCTAGTATTTGCTTTATGTATTTGGGTGCTCCTATGTTGGGTGCATATATGTTTATCAAAGTCATATCTTCTTGATGGATTGTTCCTTTAAGTATTATGAAATGTCCTTCTTTGTCTCTTTTTATTGTCCTTGCTTTGAAATCCATTTTGTCTGATATGAGAACTGCTACCCCGGCTTTTTTTTTCCGGTCCGTTTGCTTGGAATATTTTTTTATATCCCTTTACTTTCAGTCTGTGTAAATCTTTTATTTTCAGGTGTGTTTCTTGTAGACAGCAAATATGTGGATCCTGTTTTCTTATCCATTCTGTTACCCTATGTCTTTTAATAGGAGCATTTAATCCATTTACATTTAAGGTTATTATTGACGTGTATTTATTCATTTCCCTATGTACCTCTGTTCCTCTCCTCTCTTGTTTTTTCCTTCTTTTTTCTTAGAACACTCCCTTTAGCATCTCTTGCAATGCTGGTTTGGTGGAGATGTATTCTTTCAGTCTTCCTTTGTCTGAGAAACTCCTTATTTCACCTTCTATTTTGAATGAGAGTCTTGCTGGGTAGAGTATTCTTGGTTGTAGGCCTTTGTTTTTCATTGCTTGAAATATTTTGGACCATTCCCTTCTGGCTTGTAATGTTTCTGTTGAGAAATCAGTTGATAGCCTTATCGGAGCTCCCTTGTATGTTATTTGCTGCTTTTCGCTTGCTGCTTTTAGGATTCTCTCTTTGTCTTGGAATGTTGCCATTTTAACTATGATGTGCCTTGGAGTGGGTTTTTGGGGGTTCCTCTTGATTGGAACTCTCATTGCTTCTTGGACTTGCATAGCTTTTTCTCTCATCAGGTTCGGAAAATTTTCTGTCACTATTTCTCCTATCAGATTTTCAATTCCATGTTCCTTTTCTTCTTCTTCTCGTATTCCGATGATCCTTAAATTATTTTTCCTAATGCTATCCTGTAATTCCCTTACATCTTGTTCATATTTTTTCAATTGTTTTTCATTTTGCTGTATTGTCTGGGAGTTTTTCTCTACATTATCTTCTAACTCACTAATCCGATCCTCTGCTTCGTTTAGTCTGCTTTTGACTGATTCTACTGTGTTTTTCAGTTCAGAGATTGTATTCTTAAGTTCTTCCTGGTTCTTGTTAACAATTTCTATGTCTTTTTTTATGCTGGTGTAGTTCTATGCAAGTTCTCTGTAATTTTCTTGGAGCTGTTGGTAACTTCCTTGAAGGTTGTCATAGTTGATTTTAAGGATGTCGAGTATATTGAGCTTCTTTACCACCATTGTTTTGAATTCCATGTCTGACATTTGGGCTATGTCTATTTCATCTATCTCTCTTTCTGAGGATTCCTCTTTTCTTTTCATTGAGGGGTTATTTTTGCATCTTACCATGTTGGATTCTTTTAGTTTTTATTTATTTATTTTTTTTTAGGGGGGTAGTCTCCTTTGACTTCCCTCCTTTGTGGTGTAATATTCTTTATCGAAGGTCTGGGAGTTTCAGTGGTGCAGTCTCTTTGATATCCTGAGCCTGATGTTCTTGAGTTACCCTTTATGTCGTTTGTTTATGCTGTTCGGTTATATTTCAGATGTTCTTTGATAGGATCTTCCTTCTGGCTAGTTGGTTGAGAATCACCCTATCCGCTTTGTCTTGAGTTCTTTTGTGGATATGCTGTTAAAGACATAAACACACAGCCCAGGCAGGAGACCCACACCCTCAAAAAGTATCCCCCACTCTATCCTGCTATCGTTAGCCAACTAGCCCGTATTAATATAAATGTAGAGATTTGAGCTTTTATACTATAAGAAGAATAGATAAGAGTTGTTTTTGGGGAAGAAAAATATAATTTTTGACAGAGGGGGTGATAGCTTAATAATATTTGAGACTGTGCAAGCCAGTTAGTAATATTTACATTGTATGTTAATAAAAATAGAAGGATAGAAAAATACATAATATAGTAAGAAAGTGGGATTGTATTGTATTTGGGTTTATATAGTAATTATATTATATTATTTAGAGTGATAGGGGGCCTAAGCTAGACACACAAATGAATAAACAACAATTAAAGAGAAAGGATGAGAAGGAGAGGTTATATGCAACACGTTAGAGATAAAGTTTGTTATTATTGGAAGAGGTGAAGGAAAAACACCCCCCCAAAAAATCCCCAAGAAAATAGAAGAAAGAAAAGAAGAAAGAGAGAAAGAGAAGAAAATGAAAAATTTACCACAAACCCCCCCAAAAAACCCCAAAAGGTAAGAAAGAAAGGAACAAAGAAAGATAGAAAAGAAAGAATAAAGAAGAAAGAAAGAAAGAAAAAAGAGAGAGAAAAAAAATATTGAAAAAAAATATATATACCCCCCCCAAAGCCCCCCAAAAAAACCCCAGGAAAAGAATAAAGAAAGAAGGAAAGAAAAGAAATAATTAAGAAGAAAGAAAGAACAAGGGAGAAAAAATTTGGGAGAAAAAATTTGGAAAAAAAAAAAAAGCGATGTTTTTACTCCGTTTAAGCCTTGGTGTGTTGCCTTCCTTTTCTGGGTCCGCAGCTGGTCTAGTGTGGCAGGTCAGAGGTTCTTGTTTTTTGCAGGACTGGTGTGCGCCCCCGGTTGCTGCTATGGTGCGCGCCCGCGGGATTTCCAGCACGGCGCGTTCCCTTGCTGCCCGCTGGAGCCAGTTGAGGTGCCCTTGCGCTCGAGCCCCTGCGCGCGAGCCCCTGCGCGCTCAGGCGGCCCAAGAGTTTGCCCCGCGGTTGGAGCCCACTGCTGCCGGGCCGCGGTGGTTCCCCATTCGCGCCGAGGTGTCCCTGCGCGCGACCCTGCCCGCGCGGGTGGCCCGAGCGCTTTCCCCGGGATTGGCTCCTGCTGTCGCTGGGCTGCGGCAGTTCCACGTTCGCGCCAAGGAATCCCTGCGCGCGTCCCTGCACTCGCGGGCGGCCCGAGAGCTTTCCCCGGGATTGGCGCCCACTGACCCCGGGCTGAGGTGCTTTCGCGCTCGCGTGCCGCCCTGTGCCCTCAGTCCCGCTGAGCCGAGCTCAGGGAGTTGGTCTCTGGCCTCTTAGGGCAGGGCCGGGGACACTTGTGCTCAGTGGAAGCGAGCATCCGTGGGTCGCCTCCTCCCGCTGTTCCCGTGCTGCAGCCGCCCACCTTCCCTCACCCATCTGGGTGGGCACAAACAGCCTGCGCTAGTGGTCTGCTTTCCGGCCTGGGGCCCTGCGCCCACGGGAGCTGTCTAGGGGTGTCTGTGCACGGTTCTCTGCCTGTTCAGTGGGCCCTCCCTGTGCCCGTAGGGGCACTGATCTTACGTCCGTTGGGGAGTGTCCTAGGGATGTCTGGACTCACGGCACTGCGCACCTGGGCCAGTGAGTGAGAGCACTTCCCTATGTGCGCCCCCGTGACCCAAGGGTAGGGTTGGGGAGTGGATGAGCGCGCCTCTGCGCCTGGGCTCCTCCAGAACGGCCTACCACCCCCAAACTTTCCTCCCCTCTCCACCGTCCACTAGAGAAAAATATAAAGGAGAATTATGTTCTCACTTGCCCAGCAGCATGCTGTCTCCTGTCCTTCAGCGCCAATGCCACTTGGTCGAGTCCTGTCTCTGCCAGCAGGCAGAGATCTGCTCTCCACCTGACTCCTCTCCGGGCAGCCTGTGGTCGCCAAAAATCCTTTGTGTGCTTCCCGCCACAGCTCGGGCAGCCGCCCCAGTCAGGAATCCCGTTTCGTCCTCTTTTTCTCCGCTATTCTCACTAAACAGGTTGTTCCCAGATGGATTTTCTCTAATCCAGCAGTGCCTTGGCTCAACTCCCACCAATGTCCAGCTGCTCACTAGATGTTCTGTCTGCAGTTAGCCCAAACTGCAGACGGGTCTCCGGAGCCTAAAACCGCAACCTCTCCTCACTCCTCCGCTATCTTACCTCTGGTGTAGCTTCTTAAGAGTCTATCTGCACCGCCAAGAATGGTTGTGCAGTCCGACTCGGGAGTGACACGGTATCTGTCTCCTCCCGTGTTGAATCAACATCTTGTGATGACGCTGGAGTGTCCTCTCCAGTGAAGCTGAAGCTACAGAGCCTGGGCAGGGTGATATGGAGGGTCTGCTGTTGCCCATGCAGCAGACCCCCCCCCTCTTCGCAGCTGAAGGGTCCAAGGGAAAGACGGAGTCAATACAGCTTGGCTTCAGGTGCGCCGCAGGAGTTGCCGGTGTTGACTACAACGTCAAACCGCCTTAGGGACTCCGGCTCCGGATTTTCTGTCAGGGTTTACTCCCTTAGCCTTTCCCCTGAGGAGGTATGCCGCAAGGCAGCGGAGGTTTTTTGGAGTCAGAGTTTTCCTTCTCTGATGTGCCCTGACTGGAAGATCGAACCAGCGACACTTAGCTCGCAGGCCGACGGTCAATCCACTGAGCCAAACCAGTCAGGGCTAGAAAGGTTTTGTATATATCAATTAAATCCATTTGATCTAGAGTATTATTCAATGCTTCAATATCCTTGGTGTTTATTTGTTTGAATATCTGTCCATTGTTAACAATTGGGTGTTAAGGTCCCCTACTATGCGTGTGTTGCTGTTGATATCCTTCATGTCAAGTTCCCAGATTTTCTTTATATATTTGAGTGGTCCTATGTTGGGTGCATATTTGTTTATCATGGTTATATCTTCTTGATAAAATATTCCCCTAAGTATTATAAAATTTCAATCTTTGTCTCATTTTATGGTCTTTGCTGTGAAATCTATTTTTTCTGATATAACTATTACTGCCCCAGCTTTTTTTCATGTCCATTTGCTTAACATACTTTTTCCATCTCTTCATTTTCAGTCTGTGTAGATCTTTTGTTTGAGGTGGGTCTCTTGTTGACAACATATATGTTGGTCACATTTTCATATCCATTCTGCTACCCTATGTCTTTTAATTGGAGTATTTAATCCATTTACATTTAAGGTTATTATTGATAGGTACTTATTCATTGTGACTTTTTTCCTATTTACCTGTGTTCCTCTTTTTCTCTATTCTTCTTCTTCTTAAGACAATTCCTTTAACATCTCTTGTAATGCTGATTTGGTGGAGATGTATACTTTTAGTCTTCCTTTGTCTGCAAAACTCCTTATTTCACCTTCCATTTTGAAAGAGAGCCTTACTGAGTAGAGTAGTCTTCGTAGTAGGCATTTGTTTTTCATTGGTTGAAATATGCTTTTCTATTCCTTTCTGCCTTGTAGTGTTTTGTTGGTGGAAATCAAGTCTCTGGGTAGGGGCTTTATGTCCCCCTGTCCAGGTGTCCTGTGACTCACTTAAGCGAGCTGGACTTGCTAATGCTGGCAGCTGCAAGCTGTTTCAGGCCGCTGAGCTATGGTATCCTGGGAACAAAGAGACTTTGCTGAGTACTCCATTACTCCCTTGTCCTGTCATCTTGTTTGAAACTTAGCCTTAAGGACTTACAGTTCTGTTTTGTACCTAAGTAGTTAATGTTTGCCCTGGCTGGTTTAGCTCAGTGGATTGAGCGTCGGCCTGCGAGCTAAGTGTCGCTGGTTCGATCTTCCAGTCAGGGTACATCAGAGAAGGAAAACTCTGACTCCAAAAAACCTCTGCTGCCTTGCGGCATACCTCTTCAGGGGAAAGGCTAAGGGAGTAAACCCCGACAGAAAATCCGGAGCCGGAGTCCCTAAGGCGGTTTGACATTGTAGTCAACACCGGCAACTCCTGCGGCGCACCTGAACCCAAGCTGTATCGACTCCGTCTTTCCCTTGGACCCTTCAGCTGCGAAGAGAGGGGGGGTCTGCTGCATGGGCAACAGCAGACCCTCCATATTACCCTGCCCAGGCTCTGTAGCTTCAGCGTCATCACAAGATGTCGATTCAACACGGGAGGAGACAGATACCATGTCACTCCCGAGTTGGACTGCACAGCCATTCTCGGCGGTGCAGATAGACTCTTAAGAAGCTACACCATCGTCTCTCGAGATGGACGGCTGCCGACGACGACGAGTTAATGTTTGAACCCGGGTATCCTGTTTTTTCCTTAAGCGATAGGATTTGTATCCTGTAATAGCCACCCTCAGATTTCAATAAAAGGAAGGTGCTTGCTCTGCTCAGTGCTGACTTGCCTGAGCGTGCAGCAGCCCTCTGTCCATCCCATTCTGTCTGCTAGAATTTCTTCCGTGCCCTCGACCATAAAGTACTACAACAGTGTTTCTGTTGAGAAATCAGCAGAGAGCCTTATCAGATCTCCCTTGTATGTTACTTGCTGTTTTTCTCTCGCTGCCTTTCATAGTCTCTCTTTGTCTTTTAATGTTGATGTGCCTTGGAGTGAGCTTCCTTGGGTTCATCTTCATTGGTACGTCCTGTGCTTCCTGTACTTGTGAGATTTTTTTCTCTCCTCTTGTTTGGGAAGTTTTCTGTCATTGCTTTTTCAATCAGGTTTTCCATCCCTTGCTCTTCTTCTACTCCTACTTGCAGTATCCCTATGATATGGATATTACTGCATTTTATGTTGTCTTGCAGTTCTCTTAAACCTTCTTCATTCTTCTTCAGTCTTTTTTCATTTTGTTGCACTGTCTGGGTTTTTTTTTTTTCCCCTACATTTTCCTCTATCTAACTGATCCAAACCTCTGCTTTATTTAGCTTGCTTGATTCCTTCTACTGTGTTCTTCAATTCAGAAATTATATTATTTATTTCTTCCTGGCTCTTATTGATAGTTTCTATGCCTCTTTTAATGCTAGTGTAGTTCTCAGTAAGTTTCTTGTAGCTTCTCTGGAGTTCTCTGGAGTTCCCCTAGAGTTCTTTGTAGTTTTCCTAGAGTTCTATGAGTTTTCTCTGAGTTTATTGAGTTTATTGAGCTTCCTTATTACCATTGTTTTGAATTCCATGTCTGATAGTTTGGTTGCTTCTATCCCTTCTTCTGTGGATTCCTCCTTTCCTTTTGATTTGGTAATGTCTCTTCGTCTCCCCATTTTTTGTGGCTGTTCTTCTTTGTTTCTGCTTCTCAGATTAATCTGCTTAACTTCCTGCATTCATGTTGTGACTTTCTGTGGTAGGAGTTCTCTGGGATTCAGTGGTGCAGACTTCTTGATCTCCAGAACAGATGCTCTTAGGATTCCCTTTATATCTTTTACCTGGGATGTCTCATAGATTTTTAGTTTTCCTTGCTATTGTATTGCTCTTTGGTGGGTCCTTTCATCTGGCTAGCTGACTGAGAGTCGCTCTGTCCACTTCGTTTTGTAAACAGTTGTTGAGCTGCTGCAAAAACAGACCTACCTGCCCAGGCAGGAATTCCACACCCACAAAGATATCCCCCACCCTTAATCACTGTATCAATTGCTAATGAGGCAGTGTTAATAAGTATGTAATGAGATTGAGACTATTATAAGAAAGGAAAAATAAATAAGAGTTGACTAACTGAAAGGAAAATTATTTTTGAGAGACAAGGGGAAGAGCAATAATTGTGGCAAGTAAAAACAAGGAAAAGAGAAAATAAATTAAAATTTAAATAGTATATTAAAAAGGGAGGGATGCTCCACAACTAAAAGGGAATACAACTACCGCAAAACCAGAAGTAACCAGAAGTTACAGAAAATAAGTGGAAGTCCAATGTATGAAGTTATAAAGAAGTGGTGCTCATCCAGACGTGTAGGAGGTGTGAAGCCGGGGTGGAGAGGCCAAGCTGTGTTAGCGGTGGCAGCTTCAGCGATGGAGGTGGGACAGTAGTAAGCACAGACACCTGTACTTAAGGGGAGGTGAGAAGTGCCAGAGGAGCACCCCCGGCTGCAGACTAGACTCATCAGCTTGCGGTTCTAGCACTGGGGAAGGCAGACCCACATTGCCTCAAACTGTAAGGGCTGGAGCAGGTGTGGACAGAGGAGCAGGCTCCTGGTCTCTCAACGGAGAATGAATGGCAGAAATCCATCTTGGATCCCCACCCCCACAGAAAACGCCACAGCGTGGTGAGAAGGGTCACCCGGTTGTGACAAGTGCATGGGGCTCTGCCCCCTATAGTGTAGGAGGTGTGACAGTCCCACCCAGGAAACAAAAGTAAACACAAAACTGTCAGGATGGAACAGATCATGATAGAGATCCTGGTGACGTAGCTGACTAAGCAGTAACTATTTAATCTAATGAAGCAGCAGATAGGAAAACTTTCCAAGGCACAGTTCAGAGCTTTGGTTATAAAAATGCCTAATAGCAGATCTTAAATAAGACGGGGAAGGAATGAAGGCCAGTCCTGCTGAAATGAATGAAAACACATACGGAACTAGTCGTGAGGAAAAGAAAACGAGGGATCAAATCAACAAATCAGAACATAGGGAAGGAACAGTCAACCAGTGCAGAAAGAGGAAATGAAAAGTGAGGAAAATGAGGAGAGGCTCAGAAGCCTGTTGGACAGCGATAAGCAGGCCAACATCTGAATCATAGGGTTGCCAGAAGGTGAAGAAGAACTAGAAATTGAAAAATTATGTGAAAAAGTAATGAAGCAGAACTTCCCTAACTTGGGGAAGGAAGTAGACTTACAGATCCAGGAAGCACAAAGAGTTAAAAAAAAAAAAAAAAACCTGGACCCAGGGAGAACCACACCAAGACATATTATAATCAAAATGTCAAAAATTAAGCATAAAGAGAGAATCTGAAAAGCAGCAAGAGAGAAGAGAAATACGTACAAAGGGGTCTCAATAAGACTATCAGCTGATTTCTCAAAAGAAACTCTGCAGGCAAGAAGGGACTGCCAAGAAATATTCAAAGTAATGAAAAGCAAAAAACTACAAGCACTATTACTCTATTCAGTGAAGCTGTCATTCAGAATAGAAGGGCAGAGAAAGTGTTACCAGGACAAAGAAAACTGAAGGAGTTTATCAAATCAAAACCACTGTTACATGAAATGTTAAAGGGACTTGTTTAGGAGAAGGAGGATCAAAACTATGAACATTAAAATGAAAACTGTATCACAACAACCAACAACAGAAGCTAGGGAACTGAAACAAAAGTAAGCTAAGTAGACAACAAGAGTGTGAAAAGAATTATAGGTATGAGGAACATTATGGGGGGAGGTCAGCAGGCAGAGGAAAGTGGGGAGAGGGAGGGAGATGGTACAGGAATTAAGCAATATAGGAGGGAATGGAGTAGACAGGAAGATGTTGAGAAGAACTATATACACAACCAATGGGCATGGACTAAGGGGGAGGGCAACTGGAGGGAGGGGAACAAAGGGAAAAGAAATTGGGACTGTTGTAATAGCATAATCAATAAAGCATATTTTTAAAAAAATGGATGAAGATGGAATGAATTAAGAGAGGGGAAGTGTGTAGTATTGGGTTTAAACAGAAATTGTAAAAAAACATATCTATATATAACATATACATAGTGTGTGAGAGAACCTACATACACACAGACACAGAAAATAATAATAATAATTAGGAAGATGAATAAGAAAAAAGAGCCACAAATTCGAGAAAAAATTTCACCACAGCACTAACAATAACCTATCAGCTAAGATTAATGTAGGTGGGATGGAAGTAAGAGGTAACAAAGTAAGAAAAAGAAGCTTAAGAGATGTCTGGAGGAAAGGGAAATGATTTTAAGATGATTGAGGGAGCAGGAGTACTTAGAGCGAGGAATGAAAACCAGGTTAAGACAGGGAAAATTTCAAATTTAAAGGTAAAGAAAAAAAGGGCTGGAGGAAGGTACAGATGGATTAGGAGAGGGGAACTATAAGATTTGAGATTTGAAATACCAGAGTAATGAAGATCTATGAATAAAGTTAAATGAATGTCACAGGTTGGTCAAGGTGGGGATAGAGTAAGTATATTTTATGATTGGAATAAAAGGTTGGAGAGGTAAGAAAAAATGAGTGCCAATTGGAAATGAGTGGTAAGAAGAGAAAATATAGAATTTAAAACAGATAAGAGGAAGAAATCAAATGGTAAAATTGCTTGAGAAAAGGGAGGAGCAAAATATGATATTTAAAATAAACTATAACATAAAATACTACTTAATTATAATGCATATACTGGGAGGACAAAAAAATGACTGTTGAAAAGATATGTATGAGAAGGTCACAGTGGAATTTGTCATCATAGTTTCCGTATTTTTTTCATTTTCTTCTCTTTCTGGAATCACCCTGTTGACTTCAGCTTGTGTCCAAGTGTGGACCTAGGCAGCCTAATTTCAACTATTGATTGTCTTCTGCCAGGGTCTGTCTCTTTCACTGTTTACTCTAGTCACTCTGAAATTCACAGTCAGGCTTAAGCACCATAGCGCGGGGGCCGAGTACTTTCTTCAGGCAGGGTTAGTGCTTCCCCTTTGGCTGTTGCCAAAAGAAGGGGAGAAATTTCCACAGTTTCTCCCACAGCACTCAAGGTCTCCAGTCCATGTCTCGCCCCCGCCAGAGCCCAGGGCAAGTGTATGTTTGAGCTCCCCCTAAGAATCTTGCTGCACCTCCAGCTGTTCCTCCCAGGTTGGGAAAAATAAAAAATAAAAATGTTGCTTTATGCCTCTTGGAGCCACTGGGTCTCCAGTCCACCTTTCGCCCCCACCAGAGCAAGTGTGCGCATGAGCTCCTCCTAAGAATCTTGCCGCGCCTCCAGCTGTTCCGCTTAGGTCAGTGGAAAAACAAAAATGTTGCTTTATTTCTCTTAGAGCCAGTCCCATCCTGGCTTACTCTCAACTCTGCCATCAGGCCCAGCCTGAGTTTCAGTCCCAAACCTCTCAGAGAAAACCTTCCAGGTGCTGTAAAATCTCTCTGTGCTTGGAATCACCATCCACAGGCGCCAAACTGGTAACCTGTATCTTATGCTGCACCCGACTAGTTGCTAGGAAGCAGCCTCCTGTGTCTGCCCACAGCCACAAAACTCTTAATGCTACTCTTAAAGTTTCCTGGTTGTACTGCTGCCTCAGGCCTTGAGAGGAGCACTTTGACTTAAAATTTGTTTCAGGGTTTTTCTGCTCTGGTACAATAAGAATGGGGGATTTCCATCTTTTTCAGTGTTCTTGATCAGTTTGAAAACTAAGGAAGTTTTGGTTCCCAATGTTTGATGTAACTTGCCTATAAGGCCATCCTGATTTGGTGTGTGTGTGTGTGTGTGTGTGTGTGTGTGTGTGGTTCTATAGGGGGAAGAGGCCTCCATTGTCCTCCTTTGCATGTGTCTAATACTCAGTAGAGATTAATTTTCCTTCTGACTCCCTGTGCCTCATAGCTCTTGGAAGTACCACCATGTTTTTAGTCAATTATCTAAGATACCCTTTGTCATTTTTCTATCTACTTGTTTGTATGTATATATGTATCTACCTGATCATCTATATATTTCCATGTATGCATTCATCTGTCTACCCATTCATGCATCTCTTGACCCATTTATCCATCCATCCATCTATCCATCCCTGTCTACCCATTCATCTATCACACAGAGACAGAATATTTTATTTCATAAGTATTTTAAAAGGGAGAGGACCCTTTGAAAGAAAAGTTAAGAGTTTAGAACCTTCTAAATTGTTCTTATCCTGATTTATTTGTTATTAGAACAAAAGGCATTTAATTATTAGTATACCATATTAGTTTATATTTGACATGGCATGGCTTTATTTACATTGTAGAAAATATTAAAGAAGATTAAAAATAAAATGAACTTTATATCTGATTTCCCACCAAAATGTGATGATTGTTTGTATTTGTTATCAGTGGTTGATATAAAAACAGAGACTCCTCTGAAGTCATTAGCAGTTGCTCTCCACTGTAAAGGTCTGCAGCACCCGGCTAGCAGATTCCTGGGAGCATTTCTTGTTGGGTGATGACCACCTTCCAGCATATTTCTAAGCTGATACCTAGTAACAGGATTTTTCTTTCTTTTTCTTTTGGCATATGACTAATTGTGTGTGTGTGTGTGTGTGTGTGTGTGTGTGTGTGTGTGTGTGTGGTGGTCTTTTTCAGAAAGTAACATGCATATTTTTGGTTGGAGCACTCCCCTGCAATGGTGACTTCACTGTGATGAAAATGTGGTGTGCAGATAGCTAGGGGGTTCTGGAGCACACCCCCACTGTGTCTGCCTTTCTCTGTGAAAAAAGCTGTTAGCAACATGCTTTCTTCATGCATGCCTCTTTGCTTGCAATTTTTGTTTTCTAGTTTCATATTAGGCACTATGAAAGTTGGGTAAGTCCAATTGCTTCTTCCTGGCCTCATTAGCTAGCTGATGACTCACCACCAGGAATAAGTTTTTCACTGAGTACAAAGGATGGACTGAGGTCCAAACCTTCTCCCCACTGCAAGTCTGAGGAGAAATAACTTTTTGATTGGGTAACAACACTTCACAGAGGTATAATCCCAGTGGGAGCTAACTCAACAGGTTCCTATTGGAAGCCTCCTTTGGCCTGGGACTCCTCCCTCTCCCCCCAGGGTCATGAGTAAATGGATATGCTGGGAGACCCCCTGGCAAAAACAGTCCTCCTCTGAGGGGTCTTGATAAATTGTGGGAATTTGTGTTTCTTCTTATGTAAATATCAATAATGGTTACAGAGAGAGGTGAAGACGGTAAAGTCTTAAGAGTAAGCTGCTTTGTTCATGTGTCTGTGGGTATATGTGTGTGCATGCATGTATGTGGAGGGAGAAATGGGGAGAAGGAAGTAGGCAAATATGCATGAAAGCAAGAGATAAAATTCTCTTTAAGAAAATAATAATTAAAAATAGGTGTGTTGTGGGTTCCAAGGTGGCAGAGTAGTAAGTGGGAGCTACACTACCTCCTCCCAGGACCAATCTGGAATTACAACTTAAATGTGGAGAAATCATCTGGAATAGCCAATGAAACAGTAGCTGGGGAGAAATCTTATAACCACGAAGAGACAGAAAAGGCCACTTCATCACAAAGTGACTGGTAGGAAGTGTGAAGACGTGAAAGGGCTGACTGGGCTCTCAAAGGTGGCAGCTGTAGGGACTGAGAAACAGCTCAGCAGTCGGGGGTTCCCCCTGAGAAGGGCAGGGTCTAAATCCCCAGTTGGGCTCCAAGCCTACAGCAACAGAGCAGAAAGTAAAGTAACACCCAGCTGTGAAAAGTGAAAAGCCACAGGGTTTTTTGCTGCCCTGAAAGAAACAGCTATGGACAAAGAGCTCTTAAAAGGATCATGTAAAAAAATATTTTGGCACCCACTTATCCTGGGGTCAAGCAGAGGGAGGGCAGAGAGGAATAGAGATGCCTGGGGAGAATTTGGGGTGATGGCTTTGAGGAGAGAAATGAGGGAGCAGCCAACTGGGTCCCAGTGCTGACTTATTCCCTATACTGCAGGCAGACCATTCCCCTCCAGTGGCCTCAGCCTCAGAGGAAGCACAAACGCTGTGTGCAGGAATCAACCTACCCCACCGTTGGGGCTTAAGCCTGAAAGCTGATCACAGATTGAATAGATTAACAACTAAAGGAGACAGACAAAGGCAGCAGACTGCCTAGGCCCACACTGGCACATATTCTGACACTACCAGGGGCAGAACCAGGAAGTTGAGATCAATCTAAGAAGCAGCAATAAACAAAGATTCACAAAAATGGGGAGACAGGGAAACAACACCCCATCCAAATGAAAGGAGAAATCCCCAGAAAGAGTGTTAAATGAAATAGAGGAAAGCAAACTCTCAGACATGGAATTCAAAATATGGATTATAGGGAAGCTGAATTACCTCAGCGAGCTCAAAGAAAACTACAAAGAACTCCAGGGAAACTATAAGAAACTTACTGAGAATTACACCAACATGAAAAAAGATATATAAGTTATCAATAAGAGCCGGGAGGAAATGAAGAATACAATTTTTGAATTAAAGGACATAGTAGAAGGAATTAAAAGCAGGCAAGAGGAAGCAGAAAACTGGATAAGTGAGCTAGAGGACAACATAAAAAAAAATTCCCAGACAGTGCAACAAAACAAAAAAAGACTGAAATAAAGTGAAGAGGTTTTAAGTCAGCTGCAGGACAACATAAAACATAATAACATCTGTATCATAGGAATACCAGCAGGAGAAGAAGAAGAGCAAGGGATAGAAAACTTGTTTGAAAAAGTAATGATAGAAAACATCTCTAACCTGACAAGAGAAAAGGTCACACAACTCCAGGTAGCACAGAGGGTCCCAATGAAGATTAACCCAAACAGACCCAATCCAAGACACATCACAATTAAAATGGCAACATTGAAAGACAAAGAGAGAATCCTAAAATCAGCAAGAAAGGAAAAGCTAATAATATACAAGGGAGCTCCGATTAGGCTATCATAAGATTTCTCAGCAGAAATACTTCAAGCCAGAAGGGAATGGTAGAAAACATTTCAAGCAATGAAAAACAAATGCCTACAACTAATACTACTCTACCCAGCAAGGCTCTCATTCAAAATGAAAGGTGAAATAAGGAGTTTCCAGACAAAAGAAGGCTGAAAGAATACATCTCCACCAAACTAGCCTTGCAAGAGTTGCTAAAGGGAATGCTTTAAGAAGATGAAGAAACAGAGAGACAGAGATGAATACAAATACAAAGGGGAAGAATGAAATGAATAAGTAACTATCAATAATAACCTTAAATGTAAATGGATTAAGTGCACCAATCAAAAGATATAGGGTAGCTTAATAGATTAGAAAGCATGACTCACATATGTGCTGTCTACAAGAAACCCACCTCAGAACAAAAGATCTACACAGACTGAAAATGAAGGGATGGAAAAAAAAATTTTAAGCAAATGGACATTAAAAAAAATCTGGGGTAACAATACTTATATCAGACAAAACAGAGTTCACAACAAAGGCCATAAAAAGAGACAGAGAAGGGAATACTTAAGGGAAAAATCCTTCAAGATGATATAATCCTTGTGAAAATATATGCACGCAACATAGGAGCACCCAAATATATAAGGAAAATCTTAAAAGACTTCAGGAAAGATGTAGACAGTAACACACTCATAGTAGGGGACTTTAACACCTCATTGTCAACAATGAAAAGATCTTCAAAGAAAAAAACACCAAGAATATTGAGGCATTGAATAACATTCTAGATCAAATGGACTTCATTAATATATATAAAAGTTTTCACCCCAAACAAGCAAAATATACGTTCTTTTAAAGTACACATGGAACATTTTCAAATATAGACCACATGGTAGGACACAAAACAAGCCTCAACAAATTCAAGAAAATTGAAATTATATCAAGCATCTTCTCAGATCACAATGACTTGAAACAGGAAATCAGCCTCAAGGAAAAAACTCAAAAACATTCAAAGTCATGGAGAATGAATAACATGCTATTAAATAAGGACTGGGTTAAAAATGACATCAAGGAAGAAATCTAAAAGATTCTGGAAACAAATGATAATGAACACCCAAGCCAAAACCTGTGGGATACAGCGAAGCAATCCTGAGGGGAGAGGTCATAGAAATACAGGCATACTTAAAAGAAATAGAAGATTCTGAAATAAAAAATCTAACCCTACAGCTACAAGAACTAAAGGAACAAAGCCTAGAGCAAGTAGTAGGAAGGAAATCATCAAGATCAGAGCAGAATTAAATGACTAGAGACTAAACAAACAATTCAAAAGATCAATAAAACCAGGAGCTGGTTCTTTGAAAAGATTTTTTAAAAAATCAACAAGTCTGTAATGAGGTTCATCAAGAAAAAAAGAGAATCCAAATAAGTAAAATCAGAAATAAAAGAGGGAAAATCACAACTGATACCACACAAATACAAAGGATGGTAAGAAATTACTATATCACAAGAAATTTGACAACCTTGATGAAATAGACAACATTTTGGAAATATACAAACTTTCAAAACTGAATTAAGAAGAAGCAGAAAGCTTGAACAGACTGATAACAACTAGTTAAATTGAAGAACTAATAAAAAAAAACTTCCAGCACACAAAAGCCCTGGACTGGATCGCTTCACGGGTGAATTTTATAAAATATTTAAGAAAGAATTAACTCCTATTCTTCTCAAACTATTTCAAAAAATCAAAAAAGAGGGAAAATTCCAAACTCTTTCTATGAAGACAGTATTACTCTAATTCCAAAACCAGGTCAAGACACAACAAAGAAAGAAAACTACAGGCCAATATAGCTGGTAAACATACATGCTAAAATCCTCAACAAAATATTGGCAAACCAGATCCAGCAACACATGGAAAGATCATCCACCACAATTAAGTGGGATTTATTCCACGGATACAAGGATGGTTTAATATCGCAAATCAATAAATGCAATACATAACAAAAACAAAATGAAAGACAAAAATCACATGATTATATCAATAGATGCTGAAAAACCATTTGATAAAGAACAACACTCATTTTTGATAAAAACACTCAGAAAAATGGGAACAGAGCGAGCATACCTCAACATAATAAAGGCCATATATGAGAAATCTGAAGTGAACATCATAGACAATGGGAAAAAACTGAAAACTTTCCCTCCTAAGGTCAGGAACAAGAATGGATGTCCATTCTGTCCACTCCGTAGCAATCATACAGGAAAGAAAAATAAAAGTCATCCAAACTGGAAAAGAGGAAGTAAAACTGTCATTATTTGCAGATAACATGATAGTGTACATAGAAAATGCTAAGTCTCCACCAAAAAGTTTCTGAACCTTCTAAGTGAATTTGGCAAAATAGCAGGATACAAAGTCAATATTCAGAAATCAAAGGCATGTCTGTACACCAACAATAAAATATCAGAGATAGAAACTAGATTAAAAAATCCTATTTACTTTAGCAACAAGAAAAATAAAGCACCTAGGAATAAACTTAACCAAGGAGGTAAAAGACCTGTACTAAGAAAACTACATACACTGAAGAAAGAAATTAAGAAAGATACAAATAAACAGAAGCATATACCATATTCATGGATGGGAAGAATCAACATCATTAAAATGTCCATACTACCCAAAGCAATTTATAGATTCAATGGAATCCTTATTAAAATATCAAAACCATATTTTACAGACCTTGAACAAATATTTCAAAAATTTATATGGAACCAAAAAAGACCTCAAATACTACAGCAATTTTGAGGAAGAAGAACACAGTAGAAGGAATCACAATACCTAATATCAAACTATAATACAAGGCCACAGTAATCAAAACAGCCTGGTACTGGCATAAGAACAGACATATAGATCAATGGACCAGAATAGAGAGCCCAGAAATAAACCCAGGTCTTAATGGTCACCTAGTATTTGACAAAGGAGAAAGGAACATAAAATAGAGTGAAAACAGTCTCTTCAACATATGGGGATGGGTGAACTGACAAGGATATGCGAAAAAGTAAAACTAGACCATGAACTTACACCATAAACCAGAATAAAGTCAAGAGGGATAAAAGATTTAAATGTAAGCCATGACACCACAAAAGTCCTAGAGGAAAACTTAGGCAGGAAAATTTCATATATTCCACGTAGCAATATTTTCACTAATATATCTCCTAAGGCAAGGGAAATAAAGGAAAGAATAAACAAATGGGCCTACATTAATCTAAAGAGTTTCTGCTCAGCAAAAGAAAACATCAGCAAGATGAAAAGGGGACCAACCATATGGGAAAACATATTTGCCAATGATACCTCGGACATGGAATTGAACTCCAAAATATATAAAGAACTTACACATCAACACCAAGAAGACAGACAACCCAATTAAAAAATGGGCAAAGGACCTGAACAAACACTTCTCCAAGGAGGACATACAGGGGGACCATTGGCATATGAAAGAATGCGCAACATCACTAGTCATCAGAGAGATGCAAATAAAAACCACAATGAGATGCCACCTCACACTGCTCTGAATGATGATCATAAGCCAATCAACAAACAACCAGTGCTGGTGAGGATGTGAAGAAAAGGGAAACCTTATGCTCTGCTGGTGGGAATGCAGACTGGTGCAGCCACTATGGAAAACAGTATGGAATTTCCTCAAAAAACAAAAATGGTACTGCCTTTTGATCTAGCAATTATATTACTAGGATTATATCTGAAGAATCTTGAAACATCAATTCAAAAGAACCTGTACACCCCTATGTTTATAGCAGTGCTATTTACAATAGTCAAGTGCTCGAAATAGTCTAAGTGCCCATCTGTAGATAAGTGAATCAAAAAACTGTGGTACATTTACACAATGGAATACTATGTAGCAGAAAGAAAAAAGAAACTCCTATTATTTGCAACAACATGGATGGAACTACAGAGAATTATGCTTAGAGAAATAAGACAGAAAAGGAAAGACAAATACCATATGATATTAGGTAACACGGGAAACTAATGAACAACACAAAGGAGCAAAATTGAACCAGAGCCATGTGAACAAGGAGCAGACTAACAGTGACAAGGAGGGAGGGGCGAGGAGAGAAGAGAGGTGAGAAGAGGAAGGGTCTCATCAAAGAACATGTATAAATGACCCATGGACATGGACATGGATAGACTGTGGGAAAAGAGGTGGGCAGGTAGGGGGGAAATGGGGGAAAATGTGGGACAACTGTAATAGAAAACAAAGAAAAAATTTTAGAGGGAAAAATAAATAAATAAATAAAAGGGAAAAAAATTGTTGTGTCTAGCCCTGGCTGGTGTGGCTAAGTGGATTGAGCACCACCCTCTGAAATGTCACTGGTTCAATTTTCCATGAGAACACAAGCCTGGGTTGAAGGCCAGGTCCCCAGTTGGGGGTATGCACGACACACCACACATTGATATTTCTCTTCCTCTCTTTCTCCCTCTCCTTCCCTCTATATAAAAATAAGTATATGAAATATTTTTTTAAAAATAGGTGTGTTTAGCTTTGGCCGATGTGGCTCAGCTGGTTGGAGGATTGTCCCATAACCAAAAGGCTTTGAGTTTGATTCCTGGTCAGGGCACATACCTGTTTCAAATTTGTTTCCTGGTCTGGGCATGTATAGAAAGCAACCAGTCCATACTTCTCTCTTGCATGGATGTTTCTCTCTCTCCCTTCCTCTCTTTCCAAATAAAGTAATGAAAAAATGTCCTTGGGTGTGTATAAAAAAATAGATTGCCTACTGGAGAATTATTTAATGGATAAGGTTTCAGTTTTGTAAGATAAAAAAGTTCATAGTCACAATAATGTGACTATGCTAAATACTATTGAATTATACATTTAAAATGGTTAAGATGGTAAATTTTATGTGTATTTACCACATTTCTTTTAAAAGTAGATGTATCTGTTTTAAATGTGGTGTGCGTATGATTCAGGAGGCCTATTGTATTTCAAAAGTGCATGAGCCAGGTTTTTTTTCACAGGGCCTGGGTGCAAGGTGGTGATTTTCCTATTTCTGCCCCAGATAGATGAGGTCATGATGCTCAAAGGCCATTCATTTTGTCTCTGGTTCCTCTGATTTAGCCAACTGATGTTTCATAGCTGGGGACACTACAGCATTTGAGGTGGAAGGGGTCAAGTGACATTTATCTTACAAAACTTTGCTTTTCCTCTGGCTGTCTCTGCTCCTCCCCAATAAGGTCCCTCTGATTCTTTCTTCTCCCTCTCAAGATCCTCTCTTAACTAAGGGACCAGGATTTGGATCTGAAACTGATTCAACAAAGTACATTACTTGAACCTAATACACCAATCCTGATTTAAAAATTTTCTTTTCTGCGGGCCAGATGGGCTCCATCAAAAATTGGTTTCTCCAAGTGCATTGATGGACTGCCTCATGTAAGAGCAGTAGACACACAGCCAGGGTCTGAGGGACTGGCAGGACCTAGGTCAACTTAAAGTTCTGTGTGTCTTTTCTGTTTGTTGGCCAGTATAAGACACAGTAAGTGACAGACAAGCCTCTAATGTTGCCCAGGCTCAGGGATAGTGTGAGGGGGTCCTGGCCCTCTGTCCTGAGCTTATCCTTTCAGGGACATGTGGCCTTTCCACCTGGTGTCACTCATGGCTATGCTGTGTGTGAAAGTAAGGAGCCCATTTAGCTCCTGACCTGGGCTGTGGGGACCCTACAGGCTAGTGGGAAATGAGGGGTCATAGGCCTGCCAAAACTAGGTGGGGGTACTGTGAGGACCACGGAGATAGCAGCAACAGGGAGCTCAGGGTCTTAAGAGTGCTGTGGAGGGGAGTATGCAGAGTCATTTCACATGTGCATTCTAGGAGAGGAATTTTCCCTTCTATGTGGTTGCTACATTTAGATTGGTAGAAGCATTTTTAGTGCCTTCAAAGGAACTGGGGAAAGAAAATCAAGTCCTGGGGATAAATAGTGGCCATGAGAGTGCTAGAAGTGGAGTGACTACCAACTTCACCACCACCCTATCCAGCACAGTGGTGGGCTATAGTGGATGAACTCTGGGAATGGACTTGGACTCAGTGAGTGGGGCTGCTCCATTGCCCACTTCCCCAGTGTGATGTTCTTTATTCCTTATTCTTCTTTGTGCCTCTGTTAAGAAAAAAAATTTATGCCATTTTAGACATTGCTTAACAGATCTAAAAATGATCATTGAATTATCTAAAGAATGCACTTCTATTTGATGTGCTCTTTATTATTGATTAAAGGCCAAACTCTAATGTTACATGTTAACTAGTGCAATAATTTGTCCAAGTGATGTGCAAATGACTTGTGTCTAGCACAAAAGATCATTCCAGAGGATATATACCAATTTTGTAACCTAGGAACTTCCCTTTGACATTTTTTTCTCCATGTCCAATAATGCTATTCCTTAATTCTCCTTTAAGTCAGATGTAACTACCATTTATTATCTACAGAGTTGAATAAATCAGATGCTCATCCTGTATTTGTAAATAAGTTGTTTATAACTTTATGATAATTTTCCTTTGGCAGTTTCCACACAAACCCCCAAAGTTCTTCACACTTCAGGGCATCATGTATGTCCTATGAGATGTAGAGCCTCTGTCCTCCCTCACTTTGCCCATCTTCCACCAAGTTAATTTGAGGAGTCTCTGGAATGGGCCTCCTTATGGTCCTGTTACTCTAAGCAGGAAAGAGAAGTGAATGGTATGAGTGATCAACACAAAAATGTCATCTGACCAAGAATTGTCTTTGCCAAATACAAATATTGCCCCTTGTTTAGGGGTGTGGAAGGTGCCCGAATATCTTGAAGTCAGTTGGGAGTCCAGAAAAAATAGCACTAAGAATTCCATCCTTGGTCCTTGCCCAGGGAAGAGTGAGCACTCAAACTGATGACTGCCACCTGTTATCAGATGGGAACTCTTTGGTTGTGAACTTATAATGCCTGAAGGCAATAAAATAAAAACCTATCCTCAGAGTAATTAATATTTCTTATGTCTTGTTTACAAACTCTTCAGAGTTCTTTGCTTTAAATAACAAATCTTCTCCCAAATGGAGCCCCACTGGATCTCTCACTGGCCTGGACAAGCCAGTTTTGTGCCTTGCTAAACAGTTCCTAGGTATTTTGTCACCTGCACTATGGTTGGAACTGGACAATCCAGGTGAAGCTGGTAAAATTTCAAATCTGATACTCAAGGCTCAGGGACCAGGCCCTGTCTCAGAGGTAAGATGACAAAATCTCAGGAACCCTATAAAAGCCATGTTTGATTGGCTTGATTTTTGGTTTTAAGTAAAACCAATACTATTGATGTATTTGCATAAACTGCTCAAAAACTAATACTTGCTGAAAAAAGTGTCCAGAAATTAATTGAGGGTAGAGATTATACCAGATTAAGTATATTGAAAATAGCATTTACACATGTCATCCCTATTTAAAAAAAAAATTAAAGAGAATGGGAGGAATGCACTAGTAAACTATTAATTATTATTACAATGCTGTTTTTCATAACAGAGAATATACCAAACCACTTTTTGGCTCCTACAGGAAAAGAACAATTTGTTTTCTGAAAAAGAAAAAAGATTAATTAGCTTTGTGGGGCAAAAAAATAGAGGAATAAATCACAACAAATGGAAAAGAAAAGGTTCCCATGGCAGGTATCAAATGGGTTAAAAAGATCAGAGTAAATATACAGTTTATAAACTGTAGCAGTAAGTGTTCATAGCTTGTCTCATGGGAAGATACTGATTTATGCATTAAGAAAAAATCAGAGTAAATAAACAGTTTACAAACTTTAGCAGTAATTGTTAGTAGAATAGAAAAACTGGTAGCACTTACAGAGCTATCAGGGAAATCCAAAGGAATGAAAATTCACCCAAGCCCAAATAAGAATAATAAAGCATGATAAATAGGAACAACAAATTAAGAAAGCAAAAATGTAGTTCAAATTTATAAACTGATAAAATGGAGACATTTGGATTTTTTAAGATTATCTAATCCATAAGATGTTTGTAAGAGATACATCTAACACAGACTAATACTGACATGTTGAAAATTTATTGATGGATAAAGATCTAAAAGTAAACCTGGAAATTAAAGAAAGCAGAAAAGAAATATTAAGTTTGAGCATAACAAAATTTAGGCAAAGGGCATTAGATGGTGGTGAAAATTTTCTCCTAGAGAGCCAATTCGCATAAAAAAAAAAAAGGAAATAAAGTGGCACAAAATAAAAAACTATGGTGATGACAATATCAAAAATGGAGTGGAAAGTATGAAAAACCTCTGTCAGACTTGAAAGATCTGGTAGAAAATAAAAATTAAGGAACTAGGTGAGGTGAATAAAATAATGAAGGCATTTTGTTTCTAAAGTCCTTACAGATGAAAGCATGTTTCTGCTCCATGAGATTATGAAATCAACAAGGAAAGAGAGAAAGGACAGAGCAAGAAGCCCAGAAGTACACCCAGCAGGATTGCTGAGAGACCATGAGAGATACATTTTCTGGGTGAGAGATGGGAACATCAGCTGACTATGGGTCCTTTGTCATCCTTGTTGGTTTTCCTTGGTAAATTGAACTTACATGAACTCTTCTCAACTATTCTGTGGAATGTGTCCTGAATTTCCTGGTAGGACCTGGACTGAGACAGACAGTTAAACATGGCATGGTCAAAATGGCTCCTGATCTCCCTCCCTAGCATCTTCTATCTCAGCCAATGACACCTGCATGATTATGGTCACAAAACAAAAACCACTAATTGAATAATCAAAGGGCCATAAACTGCACTTGAACATAACTGATACCATTTCTGTTGTTACTTAGTGCATTCTCCTTACTTTCAAAATTGGTTGTTCTTTTCTGTAGAACAAGGAAAAGTGACAAAAGTCCATTTTTGTCCCTGTTCTCCAGCCTTCTTCTGTACATGCAAGGGCCAGTTCAACTTGCTGCTATTGACCTTATCCAGGGCCAATGAAAGGCTCTTTGGGTTCTCCCTGAGGAATGTGGACCAGCTGGTATGGATTATCAGGAAGGAGAGATGACTTTTAGTGCCTGGACAAGCACCTCTGTACACCCTGTGATGCTGCTGATGGTGGGGACAAAACGGTGCTTTTTGTGCTCCCTCCCCTGTCCAGAGCCATTTTATTCCCTCCTCATTAGGCCCTCCTCTGCTCCACACCATGACCCAGTAACACAGGAAGCATCTTCATCCAGGGTCCGGACTCCTTGGCAGAGACTTGTCACACACGCCAGCCATTGTCCCTCCCTTCAGTCAGGGTCACTGCCCAAGGCTGGCAGCCTTCTGACTCCTCAGCCACATCCCTGGGGGCCCAGCCTGAGCCATGGAAGGATGAAAATACCAGGAAGCCAGGGGGACAGAGGACACGAGGCCATGGGAGATGAACAGGGGCTCTATATGGTCTGGGTTGCCACATTTGGTTGTGGGGCCAGGCTCAGGGGTGGGAGGTGAAGGGTGGGTGGAGGAAGGTCCTCTCCCACAATGTTTTATAACCAGGCAGGCAGATTATAATCAGATTACCTGGCTTCCTGGTGATCAGCCCCAGTCAATAGCTTTCCTCCTCAGGCATGACCTTATGCCACCAAGGATTTTAAAGCTGTTAGTTGTAAGGTCACTTTTATTTCTGAGCTGACACAGAGTTTGGTGGTTCTAAATTCAAAGTAGGTCAGGGACAAAACAGACTGCAATGCTCTTGCCCAAAGAACAGAAAGTTCTTGGACTGAGTGATATGGAGGGCGTGAGTTTGGCGGCTCTCCACTTTTTATCTAGACACAGGGGCACAGCTGCAGCATGCGCGCTCCCATTCACATAAACAGGAATGTGAATCTGTGGGCCACTCTCAGATTGCAAGAGGGTAATGACCTTGTCCTCTTCCCCAACAAGCCCCCCACCTTGAACACTACAGACAGGTCTCTGAAGCTTTCCAACACAAGGCACGTCCTAATGTGTGCACATGTGTAGGTGATTAGCTCACTCTGCTTCCAGAAACTTGTCTGCCTCTTCCCACCAAGAACTCAGGACCTACACCTGGCCCCTTAGTGCACAAGAAAGCCCATTGGAAGCCCCTTTGGTAATCATTCACTCAGCCTCATCTTGCCAGTGGGAAAATAACAGGACAAGGGGACCATGCCCATAGCCAACATGGGGAACTTGACCTGTGGTAAAGCTAGCTTCAACTTGATCAGTGTTACAGCAAATTTTGTCCACAAGTGAAGGTCCTGAGCCAGGCTCCAGGTCAGAGAATTGGTTAAAAGTCCTGAGGTTCAAACTCCAACTCTTCCTCTTTATAAAGGAAGATTTGTGATGAAATAAAGCTGATTTCTGCAGGATATTTCCCAATTGTGCCAACCCTGGAGCAAAACTTAAGGGCATTGCTATAAGAACAATCACCGAATCAGATTATTCAAGCTAAAATAACAAATCATAAAAGACTATCTACTCCATAGAGACAGCTGGACGCCAGCGAGGTCGGGCAGCTTTCTCAATCTAGGACAAGAGCTGAGGTGTCCTGACCCCAGGACTGGTGTCTCACATGAGTCTTGATGGTCTGGGCACCATCCCTAGCTGTCAATGCCTTTGCATTGCATCTCAATGCCTGCCATGGCTAGTGGGACACAGCTAAAACAGTGCTGAGAGAGGCAAGTCATAGCACTGAATGCACACATGAGTAAAGGAGAAAAGGTACAGATCAATACTCAAAATTCTCACCTCCAGAACCTAGAAAAAGAAGAGCAAAATAAACCCACCATAAGCAAAAGAGAGGAAATAATGAAGATAATAGCAAAATAAGTGGAACTGGAAAAACAGAAAAAAAAAATCAATGAAACAGCTGTTTCTTTGAAAATATCAATAGAATTGACAAAACTCTAACAAGACTGACAAAGAAAAAATGAGAAAACACAAATTACTAATATCAGGAGTGAAACAGAGGATATCACTACAGACACAATCATGAAAAGGATAATAAAAAAATGCAGTTGACCCTTGAACAACATGGGGATTAGGGGCACTGACCCTTTGCACAGTCAAGAATCTGCTTATAACTTTCGACTCCCCCGAAACTTAACTACCAATAACCTCCTATTCACTAGAAGCCTTACCAATAACAAAAGTGATAACATATTGTGTACGTTCCCTCTACATGTGTGTGCACATATATCTATGTATCTATATATATGTATCTTTATCTATATATATAGCTATATATACATTCTTATCAATACTGTCAAAGGCTATGGTTTGTCTGTAAGATTTTAAAATTGGTGATTGAAATAATCTGTGTATCACTGGACCCATGCAGTTCAACTCATGTTGTTCAAGGGTCAACTGTACTATAAACAACTTTATTCACAGAAATGTGACACTTAAATGATATGAACCAATTCCTCAAAAAAACACAAGCTGTCACAACTAAACCAATATGAAATAGATCATTTGCATGCCCCTACAATTATTAAGGAATTGAATTTATACTGTATTTCAAAAAAGAACTCTCTGGGCTCAGGTAGTGTACTGAATAACTTTACTGAAAATTCAAATAAGAATTTACACCAATTACACAGAATGTAGAGGGTGAGGGGATATTCCCAATTCATTGTATGAAGCCAGCATTACTTCAATAACCAAATTAGACAAAGATAGTACCAAAAAAGAAAATTATACTACCACACTATTTCTCATGAGTATAGATGCACAAATAGAATTCAGCAATATACATATAAATAAATTATTAATAAAATAGTAACAAGTAGAATTCAGCCATATATATAAGTAAATTAGATCCAAGATGTCAGTGAAGTAGGTGGAAGTTATACTCACCTCTTGCTAGGACCAAATTAGGATTACAACTAAATTATAGAACAATCAACCTGAAAAACCAACTGAAGACTAGCTGAGCTGAAGTCTCAGAAGACATGCCGAGACTGGTAGAAAGGGTAAAGACTCAAAAAGAGTTGGCAAAAGTCCAGGGAGATATATCAGCTGCAAAGATGCCCCCTGAGGAGCAAGGGGTCTCAACCCCATTCCAGACTCCCTAGCCCAAAGTAGCAGTGCTGAGAAGAGGAACCCCACATAATATCTGACTTTCAAAAATCAGCAGTAATTCCACGTGCTAGGGTGAGATGGAAGACTGACAAAAAGCCAGGTGCCCTCTTAATAGGCTAGTGAACAAAATCTTGTTGGTGGGCACTCACCCTGGGCTCTGTCAGAGGGCCAACAGCTCCGAGTGGGCTGGATTAGTACAGGGAGAGAGTGGGTTGTGCAGCTTGGGGAAGAAGGGCTGGTGATACAGCTACCGATATCCATGTGCTGAGTCCCTCTCCCATGCTGCCTCCAGATGCCATTTTTT
Source organism: Furipterus horrens (assembly GCF_987537825.1). Taxonomy (NCBI): domain Eukaryota; kingdom Metazoa; phylum Chordata; class Mammalia; order Chiroptera; family Furipteridae; genus Furipterus; species Furipterus horrens. The sequence continues at coordinate 64,069,095 of NW_028327178.1, read as the reverse complement.
CTGGGTTCAGCGAACCCCTCCAAAAGATATCAGCTTGGAAGAATGCATTAGCTCCACCCTCTCCACTCCCTGTGGCCCCTCTCTGCTAAGTTCTCACCCTGCAGAGGAATCAGCTAGCTGCAGCCATCTGGTATCACATTGCAGACTTTCTTGGGGGTCTCTCAAGGGGGTCAGGGCAGCCTCAAGAGGTATTAGAGATGCACAGGGAGAGACTGAGTAAAGCAGCATTAGGATGAGGGTAAAATTTATTGTGCACCTGACAGGTGCCATCTCCCAACAGCATCGGCCTGAGAAGATGCACTAGCTCCACCTTCTGGATGCACTGTGTCTCTGCCATGCCAAGCTCGCAGGATGCAGAAGAGTTTGCAAGCTGTGGCCAATCTAGGCCTGCATTGTGGTCTTTCTTGGGAGGCTCTTGGGAGGCTCTTGAGGAGGTCTGTACAACTCAAGGGGTGTCAAGAGATGCACATGGAGAGACTTAGTTGTGTGGCTTTGTGGCAAGGTCCACTCCTCCCACTCCCCACACGTCCTGACTGGTGCCACCATTCATGTGCCAAACCTTAATCTGTTTCAGCCTGATAAACTCTACTGGCCTCATCCTGATGACCCCCTGAGATATCTTGCCCCCTTGCAAAAGTCTGTAGGCCGCAGGATGATGGTGGCTGGCCTTGGTGTACCCTGAGACTTTTGATGAGCAGCCTGAGACCCAGCACTCACACTGAGTGTGAATCTGGTGAACACCACTCACGCTACCAGGTGGCTCAGAATCTGCCTCACACAATGCACATACTTCCAGAGGCTCCTTTGGTAGCAGAGCCTGAAAGGTAGTCAGCAGGTGGAGGTGGATCTTGGGGTGCCTAGGACCTTTTACTGACCTTTCCCAGGCTCAGTGTTGGTGGAAGCAGGCCTGCATAGGCAGATTGGCCCCTCCCACATGCACCCAGGCCCAGCAGAGGCAGCCACCAACTGTGGGTCCCTTTGTAGCTCCAAACATGTAGCCCAAAGGCCAGTTGCAGGCAGCACCTGATGTTAACCTGCACCAAATCCCTCCCAAAAGGCCCCCAAACCAACATTCTTGCTGGCTGTCTTCACCGCATCAAAACATGACCCGATTAGCTCCACAAGCAGCATACCAAAAGCGAGAGCTCAGTAGGCACCTGACCCTGCTGGGGCAAATTCCACTTCAAGAGATCAGTTCCTACATGGTGGTGGTCAAAGTCAATCCTCACAGTCAGCCAGCTAAAGAGCCAACGCCATACAAAGATGAGCCAATAGCAATTAAGACTGTTAAGTCTAAGCTACAACAGAAGGGCTCACATCAGGGAAGGGTTACCACATCAGGGAATTGCTGGAGCACCTAACTTAGGTGATCAGGGAGACTGCAACACAGGCCCATAGGACACTTCTTAGTACATAAGGCCACCCTCCCAAGACTAAGAGACATAGTAGCAAGTCTACTAATATGCAGGAAAAAGTACAGAGAGGCAGCCAAAATGAGGAGATAAAGAAACACGCCCCAAATGAAAGAACAAAACACATCCCCAGGAAAAGAACTAAATGAAATGAGGGCAAGCAATCTACCAGATACAGAGTTCAAAACAGTGGTTATAGGATTCTCAAAGGGCTTAGTGAAAACCTTGACAGAGAGATAGCAAGCATGAAAAAACATGCAAGCCAAAAAAAGTACCAGTCAGGAACATAGAACCCAATTTTTGAAATGAATAATACTCTAGGAGGAATCAACAGCAGACCAGAAGAGGCAGAGGATAAAATCAGTGATTTGGAAGACAAGGTAGCAGAAAACAACAAATCAGAACATCAAAAAGGAAAAAACTTAAAAATGAGGACCATTTAAGGTACCTCTGGAACAACATCGAGTAACAACTTCTGCATCATAGGGGTACCAGAAAGAGAAGGGAGAGAGCAATAGATTGAGAACTTATTTGAATAAATAATAACTGAAAAAATTCCTAACCTGTTGATGAAAAAAGACACAAAAGTCCTCTTATAGTTCCTCTTAAGGGGCCTTAGCACAGACTAACTAGAACTCCCTCCCTCTGAGCTCCAGAGTGGGGTCAGCAGCTTGAAAGGCACTGGAGACATATAAACAAGAACTGAACTGTTCAGCATAAGGGTCAGAACTGGGGGAACAGTTTTCTCTTGGGCAGAAGTGTGGCCAGAGGCCACTGTTTCTTTGATGAGCGCTACCCCACAGAGCTGTCACACAGGTGCCATATCTGAGACTCCATCAATGGCTCACACTGTATGCCCCACCCTAGTGATTCCCTGACACCCCACCCCACCCAACTTTTGGGCCCACCCAAGCTGTTTCCAGTGGCTTTTCCATATGAATGGCCTGTCTTGGCGTCTGCCTCAAATTTTCCTAAAACCTATCAGATAATCAGGATGTGGCTTCAGTAAGCCTCGTACATCTCACTAAGTGGCCTAGGCCCAATATTAGCACCAGCTGGCCTTGCTTTATAGCTTGGCTTCTCCTGGGCACCTCCAAGCCCAGCACAGGACGTAGCCATCTGCAGATCACTTTGTAGCTCATACCAGGTGGCTCTAGGCACAACACAGGCAATAGCTGACTTTGTCCTATACCTCCCAGAAAGGTCCAGAGCCAGCGCAACCAGTGGACAGCTTCAGACCACATCAAAGCACCACCACCCACCACTACCACAAGCAACACACTCAAGGGGTGGACTCAGCAAGCACCAGAGCTCTGCTGAAGTAAGTCCTTCTCTGTTGGGTGTGTCCTTGCACAGCTGATGCTCCACAGTGGTCAGGAGTCAGTGGTCAGCAGTAGCAGCCAGTCCTTGCAGCTGATTTGCTAGGGGGTGAATCCCTCCCATTGATGTGCTAACAGCAATCAAGGCTCAACTACAAAAGAAAGGTGTACACAGCCTACACAGCAGGCACAACTTGAGTCTCCATCTAGGGTGGTTGGGGAGGCTGTATCACCCAGATCCTACAGAACCCCTATTATTTTAGGCCACTCTACCTAGAGTGGAAGAAGTAGCAGCTTCATCTGGTACATAGAAACAAACACAAGGAGGCTGCAAAAATGAGACGAAAAAAAAGAAAAGAAAAGAAAAGAAAAACAAAACAAAACCTGGCTAAAAAAAAAAAAAAAAAAAAAAAAAAAAAAAAAAAAAAAAAAAAAAAAAAACCAGAACAAAGAACTAAACAAAATGGAGACAATCGATCTACCTGATGCAGAGTCCAAAATGCTAACTATATGGGTGCTCAATGAACTTATTGAGAACTTCAACAGTATAAAAAATGATGAGTCTGAAATGAAGGATACACTAACTGAAATGAAGAAAAACTTATAGGGAATCAACAATAGAGTAGATGAGGCCAAGAATCAAATCAGCAATTTGGAATATACAGAAGAAGAAAAAAACACCCCAATCAGAACAGAAAAAGAAAAAAATCCAAAAGAATAAGAATAGTGTAAAGAGCCTCTGGGACTACTTCAAGCATACCAAATTTCACATAACAAGGAGATAACAGAAGAGAGAGAGAGCAGGAAACGGAAACCTATTTGAAAAAATGATGGAAAGCTTCACTAACCTAGGGAAAAAAATAGACATACAAGTCCAGCAAGCACAGAGAGTGGCAAGCATAATTAGTCCAAGACCCATCGTAATTAAAATGCAGATGTTTATAAAGACACCGAGAGAATCTTAAAAGCAACAAAAGTAAATCAGCCAGTTACCTACAAGGGAGTTCCCATAAGACTCTCAACCAATGATTCTAAGATGGCTGCAGAGTACCTAGAAGCCCTGCTCACTTGCTCCCAGCCCCAGACTGAACTTGCAGCTCAACTTCAGATCAATCAACTTGAAAAACCAGTTGAAGTGTAGCTGATCTAAAATTTTACAAACAGGAGCACAGAGGAAGATGGAAGAAGCAAGGAGAGGGTGGGCACCCACATGCAGATGTGGTGACTGTGGGGATATTGCAGCAATGGAACTTCTTCCCCCTGGGAGCGGGGGGTTCTTGGCCCCATGCAGCGGCCCCCAATCCACAGCAATGGAGACAGAAAAGGGAGCTCACATAGCATGGGGCAGTGGGAATCGGTGTGGATTTATTCAGTCTGTCAGGGAGACTCAAAGTGCACCATTCTAGGGAAGGGGCAAGCCCATTTTTCAACACTGGTTTGGGAAGTTTGCCCCAATCTGTGACTGATGGAGGGGTCATGCAGCAGTGTGGGGCCGGAGGAGGGGGTCTCTTGGGTACACTCAGAAGTAACTTTGAGGGGGCCCTCTATTCTCTGGAAGGACTGTGAGCTGAGAGTTGGTTAGGGTTCAGACTGTGTGGCTTGAGGAAGAGGACCAGTCTTACCAACCTGAAATGCATGGGTAGCACCCCTTTCTCCACCTGCTGAATCACTCAGTCTGCCCTGGCCTGCTGTACGTCACCCGAGGCAAAGAGGTACAGCACTGGGCTAAAAATTTGGCCCCCTTCTTCTTAGTTAGAGCATGGGGGAGTGGGACATTTGGCCAGTTCAGAGCCTGGGCAGAGGTGGGAGTTTCGCCAGCCCCCTACTGTTGCAGGCCACCTGGGGAGAGATTGGAAAGCCAAGTAGGGCTGAGTGTTTTTTTTTGTTTTTTTTTTGTTTTTTTTTTTTTTAAATCCCAGTTGTGAGTGAGCCATGCAGAGCTGGGTTTTTTGTTTGTTTGTTTGTTTGTTTGTTTGTTTTTGTTTTTGTTTTTGTGACTGGCTCCCAGGCAGGATTCTGTCTGGGAGTCAGGTGGATTTGTGCGGCCTTCTCGGCTGCATTAAAGGGAAGCAGAGCAAGCTCCGCAGCAAATTAAGCCCAGCACAGCCATGGAGAGGAGACAAAGTGCCTAAACCCACCCCAAAGGGTGCGAGCACCACCCCTGACTATGTTTGAGTTGCCCCAGCCAGATCCCAGATACCCCTGGTGACCGCATTTCCAAGGGGGAGGGTAAACACCTGAGAGCAGGAACATTCAAAGGGTGAGACCCAAAGCAGACCCAACTTCTGGGCTCCAGAGGCCCCCACCAGCCTGTCTATTAGACGCTCCACCATGACAAGCTTGCCAAGCACCAGGCAGAGACAATCTGACATTGGTTGGTAACAGAGACCCTCTCAGGAGGCCTGTGACCAACAGAACAAGTGGCCAGCTTCAGAGAATTTTGGGGCAGGACCCAATGGGCTTCAAAAATAGTATATCCAGAAAATGACAGCAGCAGGCACAACACTTCTTTCTTTCTTAATCTTTTCTTTATTTTCCCTTTTTCTATTTTATTTTTTCTTTTCTTCTCTTTTATTTCATATCTCTTATTTTCTCTTTTCTTACCCTATTTTTCTCTTTTTAATTTATTTTTCCTGTTTTCTCCCTATTTATTTAATTTAATTTTTATTTTTCTCTCTATATTTGTATCATTATTTTCTTTTCTTTTTCTTGTTTTATGCCATATTCTCTTTTCCATTTCTTTTTTCCATCTCTAATTCTTTTTTTTAAAGATTGTATTTATTTATCATTTTTAGAGAGGGGAAGGGAGGGAGAAAGAGAGGGGGAGAAACATCAATGTTGTCTGCTTGTGTTGGGTTGTTTTTTGTTTTGTTTTGCTTTGCTTTGTTCTGTCAGCACCTGTAAAGTGGTTTGTACAGTGTGGTCGAGGTTGGACCTCATAGTCAACCAGCCTGAGGGTCAAGCCCGTTCATGAACATGACAGCAGCAATAAAGAAACAATTTCAATAGGATGGTCCACATAGCCCACACAAGTGCATTCCTATAGTACCCAGCTCAGGAGATGAAGGAGACTGCACCACTGAGGCCCACAAGACACCTAACACAGAATATCACCCTACCAAGTCTGGGAGTCATAGCAGCCCTATTAGACACATAGACACATAGACACAAACACAAAGAGACAGCCAAAATGGGGAGACAAAGTAACAGGTCCCAAATGACAGAATAGGAGGAATTTCCAGGAAAAAAGAGCTAAATTAAATGGAGATAAGCAACTAATCAGAAACTAAGTTCAAAGTAATGGCTATAAGAATGCTCAACAACATGAAAAAACATAGAAACCCTGAATAATAACCAATAGGAAGTGAAGAGTAACGTATCTAAAATAAAGAATACACTGGAAGGAATAATCAGTAGATTGGATAAAGAAGATCAAATCAGTGAATTAGAGGACAAGATAGTAAAAATCACTTAATCAGAGCAGCAAAAGGAAAAAAAAAAAGAATAAAAAAGCAGGGGATAGTTTGAGGGGTCTTTGGGACAATGTGAAACATAACAACACTCACATCATAGGGGTAAAAGAAAGAGAAGAAAGAGAGGAAGGGATAGAGAACCTACTTGAAGAAATAATGACAGAATACGTCCCTGACCTGGTAAGTTTAAAAAAATCACAAAAGTTCAGAAAGCATAGCAAGTCCCAAGAAGATGAACCCAAAGAAATCCATACCAAAACATGTCATAAAACTAAAGACAAAGAAACAATCTTAGAGGCAGAAAGCGAGAGACAGTTACCTACAATGGGGTTCCTATAAGGCTTTCACCTGACTTCTCAACAGAAACACTACAGCCCAGAAGGGAATGGCATGAAGTTCTGAAAGTAATGAAAAGAAATTATCTGAAACCAAGATTAAACTGTTACGTAAGGCTATCATTAAATTAAAGGTGAACTAAAGAGCTTCTCAGACCAAAAAAAAAAAGAAAGGCTAAAGTAGTTCATTACCATCAAACAAGCATTTCAAGAAATATTAAAGAGATTGCTGTAAGAAGAAGAAATAGAAGGAGGAATATAAGCATAAATAATAAAAATGGTAATAAATAATAACCAATCAATAAAAACATTAAATGAAAATGGATTAAATGCTCCAATCAAACGACATAGGTTAGCTGAATGAATAAGAAAACATGACCCATATATCTGCCGCCTACAAGTGGCCTACCTCAAAGCTAGAGATTCACACAGGCTGAAAGTAAAGAGATGGAAAATATATACCATGCAAATGAAAACAAAACAAACAAATAAAAAAGCTGGGTTAACAATGCTTATATATGACAAAAGTAGACTTCAAAACAAAGGCCATAACAAGAGACGAAGAAAGTCACTAACATAGTACTGAAGGGATTGATCTAACAAGAGGAAATAGCCCTGATAAACACATATGTATATGCACTCAGTGTGGGAGCACCTAAATAAAAAACAAACAAACAAACAAACAAAGAAAAAAACACCCACCCCTTGGTGGACTTCAAGGGAGAGATTGACAGCAATATAGTCATAGTAGGGGGCTTTAACACCTCATTGACATCAATTAATAGATCTTACAGACAAAAAACAAACAAACAAATACACAAACAAACAAAAAAACACCAAGGAAACTGCATTTATTGACACACTAGATCAAGTAGATTTAATTTGACATTTACAGAACATTTTATCCCAAAGCTGCAGAATGTATGTTTTTTTCTCAAGTGCAAATGTAGTATTTTCTAAGATAGACCAAATGTTAAGACACAAAAAATGTCTTAACAAATTCAGAAGATTTAAATCATATCAAGCATCTTCTCAGAATACAGTGGCATGAAATTAGAAATCAACTATAACAATAAAAACAAAAAACCTAAAAACACATAGAGGCTAATAGCATGGTATTAAACAATAAATGGATTATCAGTAAGATCAGGGAAGAAATGAAACACTACCTGAAAACAAATGAAAATGAACACACAAAAACCCAAAATCAATGAAACACAGAGAAAATAGTCTATAGAGGTAAGTTCAGAGTATTACAGGCCTACCTCAAGAAGCAAGAAAAATCTCAAATAAACAACCTAATGCTACACTGAAAAGAATTATAAAAAGGACGAAAAGAAAAGTCCAGGTAAGTAGAAGGAAAGAAAGGTATAATAAAGATCAGAGCAGAAATAAATGACCTGAAGACTAAAAACACAATTCAAAGTATCAATGGAACCATGAAACCAAGAGTTCCTTCTTTGTAAAGGTAAACAAGATTGATAATCCTTTATCCTGACTCATCGAGAAACAAAGAGAGGGAACCCAAATAAATGAAATCAGAAATGAAAGAGGCAAAGCGACAATGAACAGCACAGAAACACAAAGGGTTGTAAGAAAGTACTATGAACAACTATATGCCAACAAATTGGAAAACCAGGGCGAGACAGACAATTTCCTACAAACATACTATCTTCCAAACTCAATCAGGAGGAATCAGAGAAACAGAATAGACCCATAACGACTAATGAAACTGAAGCCCAAACAAAACAAAACAAACAAATGAACAAACAAAAAACCCTCACAGCAAACAAAAGTCCTGGACCAAATGGCTTCACATGCAAATTTTACCAGACATCCAAAGAAGAACTAACACCTGTCCTCCTCAAACTATTCCGGTAAATTCAGATCCTAACTGCTGTGGCTCAGTGGATTGAGCATCGGCCTGTGAGCCAAGTGTCGCTGGTTCGATTCCCAGTCAGGGCACATGACTAGGTTGCACGTCAGGTCCCCAGTTGGGGGCGCGAGTGAGAGGCAACCACACAGTGATGTTTCTCTCCCTCTCTTTCTCTTTCCCCTCTATAATAAAAATAAACAAACAAACAAATAATTTAAAAAAAACCAAAAACCTATTCCAGTAAATTCAAGAGAGGGAAAATCTTCCAAGCTCTTTCTTAGAAGGATGGCATTATTCTAATTCCAAAACTGGGTAAAGATACTTTAAAGAAGGAAAATTAAAGGTCAATATCCCTGATAAACATAGATGCTAAGATCCTCAAAAAAATATTACCAAAATGGCCCTGGCTGGTGTGGCTCAGTGGATTGACTACCAGCCTGTGAACTGCAAGGTTGTAGGTTTGATTCCCGCTCAGGGGACATGCCTGGGTTGCAGGCCACACCCCCAGTTGGGGGTTGTGTGAGAGGCAACTCATTGATGATCAATGTTTCTCTCCCTCTCTTTCTCCTTCCCCTCCTCTCTCTCTAAAAATAAATAAATAAACTCTTCAAAAAAATTGCAAAATGGATTCAGCAATACAGTAGAAAGTTCATAACATGACCAAGTGTGATTTATTCTGGGGTTCCAAAGTTGGTACAATACTGGCAAATCAATAAATGTGATACATTACATTAAAAAAAATCAAGACTAAAAGTCACATATAAATAGGTACATTTGAGAGAGACTCTGGGTCCCTCGGAGTGGATAAAGAAACTACTCAGACACTCACCATCTGAGGAAGGAAGGGAGGGGGCTTTCTCTAATGGAAAATTGCCCCCGTTTCTTTATTAGCCAGGGTTTTTATCTACTTTCTACATGGGAAATGCATAAGGAAAAATATGCAGCCCCTCACCAAATGGTTGGGAGTAATAACAAAGGAAAATGCAGATCAATACAGCATTGAGGCGCCCAGGTATTTTACACAAGTTTGAAACATTTACTCTTGCTCAATCGTTCTTTTTTTTCACATCCTACTGACAAGAATTTGGGGCTGTTTAGAGAAAAACAGGGCAGGTTCCCTTCTCCTTAAAAGCCACTTTGTATTTCTATTCTATCTTTAAAATCCCCCAGAGGGTGGGATTCAGAGCAGGCCTGGAAGACAAACTGCCAGGCTAAGGGTCCAGCAGGGGGTGGCTCCACACAGCGGTCAAAGGTCAAAGTCTTTTAAACCAAGCCAGTCTGTTTCCCACATCTCCCCATGCCTGTCTGTCCCCCACAACATTCAATTAATTCCAAACCCATTTATGATGAAAAAACTCTCAGGAGAGTGGGAATAGGGGGATCATACCTTGGCACGGTAAAGGCCATATATGACAAAGCCACAGCCAACATAATGCTTAACAGACAAAAACTAAGAGTGTTTCCCTTAAGACCAGGAAAAACACAGGGATGTTCCCTTTCACCATTCTTACTACTCAACATAGTACTGAAAGTCCTAGCCACAACAATTAGACAAGAAGAAGAAATAAATGGCATCCAAATTGGAAAGGAGGAAGCAAAATTGTTGTTATTCACAGATGACATGATATTTTATGTAGAAAACCCTAAAGACTACACCAAAAAAATACTGGATTTAAATTAATAAATGAATACAGCAAACTAGCAAGATACAAAATTAATATCTAAAATTGGTGGCAATTTTATATACCAATAATAAACTCTCAAAAAGAAAAACTAAGAAAACAATCCCATATACCATTCCAACAAAAGAAATAAGATACCTAGGAATAAGTTTAACCAAGGAAGTAAGAGACCTGTACTCGGAAAGCTATAGGACATTGAAGAAAGAAACAGATTAAGACACACCAAGTGGATGCATATACCATGCTCGTGAATTGAAAGAATTAACATTATTAAAATGTCCGTGCTATCAAGGCAACTTATAGGTTCAATGCTATTGTTATTAAAATACCAGTGGCATATTTCACACATCTCAAACAAATATTCAAAAAACTTATATGGAACCAAAAAAGACTGCAAATAGCCTCTAATGTTGAGAAAGCAGAACAAGGTTGGAAGGGTCACAACACCTAATATCAAACTATACTACAAAGCCATTGTAATCAAACCAGCCTGGTACCTGCACAAGAACAAGCCTATAGATCAATGGAACAGAACAGAGAGCCCAGAAATCAACACATGTCTTTATGGTCAATTATTATTTGAGAAAGGAGGCAATGACATACGATGGGGTAAAAACAGCCTCTTCAAACACTGGTGTTGGGAAAATTGGACTGGTACGTGCCGAGATATGAAAATAGACCACCAGCTTCCATCACACACAATAATAAACTCAAAATGGATAAAAGACTTAAGTGTAAGTCACAAAACCATAAAAATTCTCGGAGAAACCTTAGGCAGTATAATCACATACATCTCACACAGCAATATATTTGCCAATATATTCCCTAGGGCAAAGGAAACAAAATTAAAAAAAATTAAAAACATGGGACCACATCAAACTAAAAAGCTTCTCCACAGCCAAAGAAAACTATCAACAACAACAACAACAAAAACCCCACGAAACCCACTGTATGGGAGAATATACTTCCCAATGATACATCAGACAAGGGTTTACTCTCCAAAACAAAGAACTTATAAAACTCAGCACCAAGGGTGGTGGGACCAATCTAATTAAAACATGGGCAAAGGGCCTGAATAGACACTTCTCCAAAGAAGACATACAAATGGCCAATAAACATGTGAAACCATGCTCAATGTCACCAATCATCAGAGAGATGCAAATTAAAGCTACAATGAGCTATAACCCCATACTTGCCAGAATGGCTACCATCAATAAATCAACAAGAACAACAAAAATGCTGGCGAGGATGTGGAGAAAACAGAACCCAAGTGCAATGCTGGTGGGAGTGCAGACTTGTGCAGCCACTGTGGAAAACTGTATGGAGTTTTCTCAAAAAATGGAAATGGAATTTTCAAGAATCCCACTTTTGGGAATATATCCTAATATTCCCAATACACCAATCAGAGAGAATATGTACACCCTTATGTTCATGGCAGCATTATTTGTAGTAGTCAAGATCTGGAAGTGGCTCAGATGCCCATCAGTAGATACGTGGATAAAAAAGATAAATTCTAGGCCCCTGGCCAGTGCAAGGGAGCACACTCACCCTGCTCGACCAGGGCTGCAGCCAAAGGAGGGTGAAGTGAAATAGAGGCACTTTGGGAAACTTTTGGGCGCTGGTTTTGGAGAAAGAACTAGAGGAGCACTGAACCAGATCTCAGTGCAGACTCATCTACAGTGCTTCTCTATAGTCCCTCCCTATATTGCGGTTCACTTATCTTGGCCTCATTGTTTTGCGGGATTTTTAAAAATACTATATATAATTATTTATCGTGGATTTTTTGCTATATCGTGGGATTTTGCGGTACTGTATGTTGTTAAAGTTACGTAGGTTTAAGAGTGTAGAATATGTTTAAGAACATAAGTAGTGTTTATAAAAGTGTGGAAACGGTTAATAAGGGACTGGGAATGGTTTCTAAGTGTGTGGGGAGGGTTTATAAAGCCTTAAAATATATATAAATACTAAAATAATCTACTTCGTGGATTTTCACCTATCGCCAGGGCGGTGCCTAGAATGTAATACCCGGGATAAGTGAGGGAATACTGTATCTCTCAAGCAGACTACTGCCCTCCAAGTGGAATCAGCTGGAGGCAGTCAATGACTATCTACAAGCCAAGGTGGGCGGAGTGACTCTCAGTCATCTAATTGGAGGCAAGGACACACCGAAGGGCGAAACAACAACAACCAAAACCAAAATACTACCAGAGAGTCAAAAAAAAAAAAAAAAAAAAAAAAAGGCATAAAGGGCATCCCAAGAGCATCAAGTTCAGGAAATCAAAGCGCCTGCACCACTGAGTCACACAGGATTCCTACCACAGAAGGTCACACAACAAAGGCAGGAAATAAAAGCAGATCAATCTGAGAAGCAGAAACAAACAGAAGAGCCACCTAAAATGAGGAGACAAAGAAACAACACCCCACCAAAGGGAAAGGAGGAATTCCCAGGAGGAGGGATAGATTGAATAGAGGCAAGCAAACTATCAGACATGGAATTCAAAACAATGATAATGAGGAAGCTCAGTGAACTCAACAAACTCAGAGAAAACTACAACAAAACCCAGATGAACTACAAAGATCTCCGGGGAAACTACGAAGGACTCCAGGGAAACTACAAACAACTCCAGGGAAACTACAAGGAACTTACTGAGAACTACACCAGCATGAAAAAGGACATAGAAACTATCAATAGAAGCCAGGAAGAAATGAAGACTACAACTTCTGAACTGAAGAACACAGTGGAAGCAATCAAAAGCAGGCTAGATGAAGCAGAGGATCAGATCAGGGAGCTAGAGGACAATGTAGGGAAAAATTCCCAGAAAGTGCAACAAAATGAAAAAAGACTAAAAAAGAATGAAGAGGGTTTAAGAGAGCTGCCGGACAACATGAAACATAATAATATCTGTATCATAGGGATACCAGAAGGAGAAGAGGAGGAGCAAGGAATAGACAACCTGATTGAAAAAGTAAAGACAGAAAACTTCCCAAACATGAGGAGAGAAAAAGCTTCACAAGTACAGGAAGCACAGAGGGTCCTAATGAAGATGAACCCAAGGAGGCACACTCCAAGGCACATCATAATTAAAATGGCAACATTCAAAGACAAAGAGAGAATCCTAAAGGCAGCGAGAGAAAAATAGCAAAAAACATACAAGGGAGCTCTGACAAGGCTATCAGATGATTTCTCAACAGAAAGGCAGAAGGGAATGGCAAAAAATATTTTAAGCAATGAAAGACAAAGGCATACGACCAAGACTGCTCTACCCAGCAAAGCTCTCTTTCAAAACAGAAGGTGAAATAAGGGGTTTCCCAGACAAAAGAAGACTAAAAGAATACATCTTCACCAAACCAGCATTGCAAGAGATGCTAAAGGGACTGCTTTGAGAAGAAGAAGAAAGAGAGAGGGAGAGAAACACAGGTACAAATGGAAAAAGTCACCATGAATAAATACCAGTCAATAATAACCTTAAACGTAAAAGGATTAAATGCTCCAATCAAAAGACATAGGGTAGTGGAACGGATACAAAAACATGACCCACATATATGCTGTCTAAAAAAAGACACACCTCAGAATAAAAGATCTACAAAGAATGAAAGTGAAGGGATGAAAAAGAGTATTTCAAGCAAATGGACTTGAAAGAAAAAGCTGGGGTAGCAATTGTTATATCAGACAAAACAGATTTCACAGCAAAGGCCATAAAAAGAGACAAACAAGGAAGGGAACAATACATCAAGATGATATAACCTTAGTAAACATATATGCACCCAACATAGGAGCACTCAAATATATAAGAAAAGTCTTGGGAGACTACAAGAAGGATATCGACAGCAATACACTCATAGTAGGGGACTTTAACACCACATTGTCAATACTGCACAGATCTTCCAGGCAAAGAAACACCAAGGATATTGAGGCATTGAACAACACTCTAGATCAAACGGACTTAATCAATATGTGTAGAACGTTTCACCCCGAAGGATCAAAATATACATTCTTTTCAAGTGCACATGAAATATTTTCAAGTATAGACCACATGGTAGGACACAAAACGAGCCTCAACAAATTCAAGAAAATTAAAATTATATCAAGTTCTTCTCAGATCACAATGGCCTGAAACTGGAAATCAATCTCAAGGAAATAACTCAAAAACATTCAAAATCTTACAAATAAATAACATGCTATTAAATAATGAATGGGTTAGCAATGACATCAAGGAAGAAATCAAGAAGTTTGTGGAAACCAATGATAATAAACAAACAACAAAAGGCAGTCCTGAGGGGGCAGTTCACAGCAATACAGGCCTACATAAAAAGGATAGAAGAATCTCAAGTAAAAAATTTAACCTGGGACTTCTGGCCAAGATGGAGGCTTAGACAAACACCCTGCGTCTCCCTCCACAACAAAGAAGGAATACAACTACCTCCAAACTAGAAACAACCAGAAGTTCCAGAAAATCAAACTGCATGGAAGTCCAGCAAACAAAGATATAAAGAAGAAATACTCATCCAGACAGGTAGGAGGGGTGGAGCAGACATGGTGTGGTGGCGGCAGCGGCAGGCTGGCAGAAAGCGAAATCACACATTCTAAAAAGTCAGGAGGGACACCCGGGGAGCATTCCCAGCTCCTCACCGGACCTAGCAGCTCACGGCCCCAGCACCAGGGAAAACCAAGTCTCATTGCTTCTGACTGTGCAGATCAGTCGGGGTTGGGGCAGAGGCAGGAAATGCCGGTCTCCCAGCGGAGTCCACTTGTTTAAAGGGCCCCCACGGTCCTAGAACATCCACAGACCCACCCACTCTGGGAACGAAGGCCAGGGCAGCAGCTAGAGGGGCGCCAGTCCGGTGCAGAAGTGGGAGAGGTGCCTGGAAGAGGGACGAGTGCTGGGCAGGCAGCATTGTTCCCTCTCAGACCCCTCCCACACACACAGCACCACAACGTGGTGAAACAGATTGCCCTGTACTGATGAATCCCTAAGGCTCCGCCCCTTACAATGTAACAGGAGTGACAGCTCTACCTGGGATGTGGAGACAAACAAACACAGGAGCCCGTCAGAACGAGGAGACAGAGAAGTATGGCCCAAAAGGGGGAACGGATCAAGGTGCCAGTGGGAGGACTAAGCGACAAGGAGATAGCCAACCTGACAGATGAGGAGATAGACAACCTAACAGACTCAGCATTCAAAACACTGGTGAAAAAGACGCTCACAGGCTTGACAGATATTCTTGAGTACGGCAAATGCATAAGAGAAGAAGTGAAGGCTATGCTAAGTGAAACAAAGGAAAATCCACACAAAACCAATGGTGAAGGGAAGGAAACCAGGGTTCAGATCAATGATCTGGAACTTAAGGAAGAAAAAAACTGTCAACCAGTTCAGAATGAGAAAGCAGGAATTGAAAAAAATGAGGAAAACTTCCCAAATTTTGTGAAGGAGATGGACATACAGGTCCAGGAAGCACAGCGGATCCCGGGCGAGCAGGACCCAGAGGGGACCACACGAGGACGCATCATGACTGACATGCCAAAGGTGAAAGAGATAAAGACAGAGTCCTGGGGGGCAGCAAGAGAGAGGCAGAGAGTTGCCTACAGGGTGTTGCCTATAGGATTATCAGCTGATTTCTCAGAGGACACTTTGCAGGCAGGAAGGGGCTGACAAGCAGTATTCTGTGTGATGAAAAGCAACCTACAACCAAGATTACTCGATCCAGCAAAGCTATGATTTGGAATGGAAGGGCAGATGAAGTGCTTCCCAGACAAGGTGAAGCTAAAGGAGTTCATTGTCATCAGGCCATTATTATATGAACTGTCAAAGGGACTTACTTAAGAAAAAGAAGATCAAAACTATGAACACTAAAGTGACAACAAACTCACAACTATCAACAACTGAATCTAAAACATAAAAACAAGATCCAACTAAACAAACCAGAATAGGAACAGAATCATAAGTATGGCGATCATTTGGAGGGTTATCAGCTGGGAGGGCGGAGGGGAAGAAATGGGAAAATGGCGCAGACACTAAGAAGCATAATTGGTTGCTACAAATTAGACAGGGGGAATTTAAAAATAATATAGGAAAGGGTGAAACCAAAGAACTTACATGCACGACCCATGGACATGAACTAAGGGGCATGGGATTGCTGGAGGGAACAGGGGTACTGGGCAGAGGGGAGCAAAGGGGATAAAAATTGGAACTACTGTAACAACATAATCAATAAAATACACTTTAAAAAAATCTAACCTGACAGTTACAAGAAGTGGAGGAAAGAAAAACAAACGAATCCCAGAGCGAGTAGAAGGAAGGAAACCATCAAGATCAGAGTAGAGTTAAATGACAGACAGACTAAAAAAACGATTCAAAAGAACAATAAAGCTGGAGCTGGTTCTTTGAATAGATAAAGAAAATCAACAAGCCTTTAGCCAGGCTCATCAAGAAAAATAGAGAGAGGACCCCAGAAAACAAAATCAGAAATGAAAGAGAAGTAATCACAACTGATAGCACAGAAGTACAAAAGGATTGTAAGACATGACTTTGAAACAGATCTATGATAAGAAATTTGACAACCTGGATGCAATGGACAAATTTCTGGAAACATGTAATCTTCCAAAACCGAATCAAGAAAAAGCATAAAGCCTGAATAGACCAATAACAACTGGTGATACTGAGACAGTAATCAAAAACTCCCGGCACACAAAGGCTCTGGACCGGGTGGCTTGGCGGGTAAATTTTACCAAACATTTAGGGAAGAACCAACTCCTCTCCTTCTCAAACTATTCCAAAAAATCCAAGAAGAGGAAAGACTCCCAAACTCTTTCTATGAAGCCGGTATTACTCTAATTACAAAGCCAGGTCAAGACTCAACAAAGAAAAAATACTACAGGCCAATATTGCTGAAGAACATTGATGCTAAAATCCTCAACAAAATATTGGCAAACCGGATCCAGCAACACATTAAAAAGATCATACACCACGATCAAGTGGGATTCATCCCAGGGATGCAAGGATGGCTTAATATTCACAAACCGAAAAACATAAAACACCACATAACAAAATGAAAGACAAAAGTCACATGATCATATCATAAGATGCTGAAAAGGCATTTAATAAAGTACCACACCGATTTGTGATGAAAACATACCTCAACATAATTACGGCCATGTAGGAGAAACCTGAAGCCAACATCATACTCAATGGGCAAAAACTGAAAGCATTCCCTTTGAGATCAGGATGTCCACTCTCTCCACTCCTATTCAACATAGTCTTGGAAGTTCTAGCCACAACAATCGGACAAGAAAAAGACATAAAAGGCACCCAAATTGCAAAAGAGGAAGGAAACTGTCATTATTTGCAGACGACATGATAGTATACATAGAAAACCCTATAGATTTCACCAAAAAACCACTCGACTTAATAAGTGAATTTGGCAAAATAGCCGGTACAAAGTCAACACTCAGAAATCAAAGGCATTTCTGTACACCAACAATAAAATATCAGAGGTAGAAACTAGAAGAAAAATCCCATTACTAGATCGACAAGAAAAATAAAGTACTTAGGAATAAATTTAACCAAGGAGGTAAAAGACCTGTACTTGGAGAACTACATAACACTGAAGAAAGAAATTAAGGAAGAAAGAAAGAAATAAATGGAAGCATATACCATCTTCAAGGATGGAAAGAATCAACATCATTAAAATGTTCATACTACCCAAAGCAATTTGTAGATTCAATGCAATCCCTATTAAAATACCAGTGAACATATTTCCACAGACCTAGAACAAATACTTCAAAAATTTATATGGAACCAAAAGAAGACCCTGAATAGCCACAGCAATCTTGAGGAGGAAGAACACAGTAGAAGAAATAACAATACCTGATGTCAAACTATACTACAAAGCCACTGTAATCAAAACAGTCTGGTACTTGCATAAGAACAGACCTATAGATCAATGGAACAGAACAGAGAGCTCAGAAATAAAACCAGGTCTTTATGGTCAACTAGTATTTGACAAAGGGGGAAGGAACATAAAATGGAGTGAAAAGAGCCTCTTCAACAAATGGGAGAACTGGGCAGGGACAAGCAAAAAAGAGAAATAAATAAATAAACTAGACCACCAACTTACAACATACACCAGAATAAACTCAAGGTGGATCAAAGACTTAAATGTATGCTGTGACACCATAAAAGTCCTGGAGGAAAACATAGGCAGGAAAATTTCATATATCCCACGTAGCAATATTTTCACCGATATATCTCCTAAGGCAAGGGAAATAAAGGAAAGAATAAACAAATGGGACTACATCAAACTAAAGAGTTTCTGCCCAGCAAAAAAAGAAAAACAAACAAACAAAAGAATCAGCAAGATGAAAAGGGAACCAACCATATGGGAAACCATATTTGCCAATGATACCTCAGACAAGGGATTGATCTCCAAAATATATAAAGATCTTATACAACTCAACATCAAGAAGACAGGGAACCCAATTATAAAATGGGCAAAGGACTAAACAAACACTTCTCCAAAGAGGGCATACAGAGGGTCCATAGGCATATGAAAGAATGCTCAACAACATTAGCCATCAGAGAGATGCAAATAAAAACCACAAGTGAGATGCAACTTCACACTAGTCAGAATAGCAATCATCATAAAATCAACAAACAACAAGTGCTGGTGAGGATGTAGAGAAAAGGGAACCCTAGTGCACTGTTGGTGGGAATGCAGACTGGTGCAGCCACTATGGAAAACAGCATGGAGTTTCCTCAAAAACTAACGATGAAACTGCCTTTTGACCCAGCAATTCCATTGTTAGGACTATACCTGAAGAATCCTAGAACACTAATTCAAAAAAAAAAACCTATACATCCCTATGTTCATAGGAGCACTATTCACAATAGCCAAGTGCTGGAAACAGCCCAAGTGCCCATCTGTAGATGAGTGAATCAAACAACTCTTGTACATTTACACAATTGAATACTATGCATCAGAATGAAAGAAGGAACTCCTACCATTTGCGACGACGTGGATGAAACTAGAGTGAATTATGCTTAGCAAAATAAGCCAGGCAACAAAAGACGAATACCATATGACATCACCTAATACAGGAAACTAATGAACAACACAAACAAATGAGCAAAATTGAACCAGTGGCATCAAAACAAGGAGAAGACTAACAGAGACCAGGGGGGAGGAGGGAGGAAGAGAAGAGGGGTGAGTAGGGGAAGGGTCTAGTCAAGGAACTAGTATAAATGACCCATGGACATGAACAACAGGGTGTGGATTGACTGTGGGAGAATGGGTGGGCAGTGTGGGAGGGAGCTATGGGAGAAAAAGTGGGACAACTGTAATAGAAAGACAATCAATCAATTTATCAATAAAAACAATAATAATATATTAGAATAATAATAAAAACGTATAAGATCTATTCATACAATGGAATCCCACATGACTGTGAAAAAGGAGGAACTCTTATCCTCTGCAATAACATGGATGGACATGGAGATTACTATGTAAGCAAAAGAAGCCATGGTATTCTCTGAAAGAAAGACAAATACCATATGATTTCACTCATATATGGAATCTAATGAACAAAATAAACTGATGAACATAATAAAACCAAAGGCGTGAATACATGGAACAGATTGACAGATCTCAGAGGGGAAGGGGGTGGGGGAAACTGGAAGAGATTAGCCAGACAACATACGTGCACATATGCATAGCCCAAGGACACAGACAATAATGTGGTGAAGGCCGGTGTGGTTGGGGGGTGAGGGGGGGGGCTGTGTAGAAGAAAGCAAAAAGTGGTAAAAGGGGAAACATCTGTAGTAGTGTCAACAATTAAAGAAAGACTGTCAGCTGATTTCTCAACAAAAACTTTGCAGGCCAGAGGGACTGGCATAACATTTTCAAAGTGATCAAAAGCCAGGACCTACAGCCAAGATTACTTCACCCAGTAAAGCTATCAATTAGCACTGAAGAGTTTCCATGACAAGAAAAAGCTAAAGGAGTTCATTACTCCAAAAACCGGTATTATATGAAATGCTCAGAGTCTTCGTTAAGAAGAAGAAGACGAAAAGATAAAAATATGAACAATGAAATGGCAATAAATACATACCTATCAACAATTGAATCTAAAAACCAAAATAAACAAGCAAAACGGAAACAGACTCATAAACACAGATGACACTTTGACAGTTGCCAGATGGGAGGGAGTTTGGGGGGGATGGGTGAAAAATATGAAGGGATTAAGGAGTACAAATAGGTTGTTACCAAATAGTCATGCAGATGTAAAGTACAGCATAGGAAACATAGTCAATAATATTCTAAAAACTATGTATGGTGTCAGGTGTGTGCGAGATTTATTGGGATGATCACTTAGTAAGTTATGTAATGTCTAACCACTTGGGGGTACACCTGAAACTGATATAATAGCATATGTCAACTATAATTTAAATACATAATTAAAAAAATAAAATATTCTTAATAAAATGACCCATATATATTCTGTCTACAAGAGATCCGCTTTCGACTGAAACGCAGATACACGTACTGAAAGTAAGGAGATGAAAGACGATACTTCATACAAATTTAAAGAAGAAAAAAAGCTAGAGTACTAATACTTATTTCAGACAAAATAGACTTAAAACAAAGACTATAATAAGAGAAAAACATAATGATAAAGGGAGAAATCTAAAAAGGGGATATAAGGTAAGCCTTGTAAACCTTCATTCACTCAACATAAAGGCATCTAGATACACAAAGCAAATACTGATCGGCATAAGGAAGAGATTCACAGTAATACTGTCATAGTAGGGGACTTTAAAAGCCCGGTGACATCAATGGATAACTCTTCCAGACACAGAATCAACAAGGAAGCAGAGGCCTTAAATGGTACACTGTAGCAGATGGGTTTAATTGATATTTTCAGAGCATTTTTCCCCAAAGCAGCACAATATACATTCTTTCAAGTGCACATGGAACATTTTCCATAATAGACCACATAGTAAGCGATGATTCTCAATAAGTGTAAGAATATTGAAATGATATCAAGCACCTTCAACCACAGTTGTATGAAACTCCAAATCAAATACAAGCAAAAAATTGAAAGACACACAAACACACAGATGCTAAATAAGAGGTTACTAAACAATGAATAGGTTAAGAATAAAATCAAAGAAGAAATCAAAAGATACCCTGAGACTAATAAAAATGGAAACACAGTAACACAAAATCTATGGGACATAGCAAAAGCAGGCCTAAGAAAAAAACTTCACAGCAATACGCACCTACCTCCAAAATGAGAAAATTCTCAAATAAGCCATCTAACCTTAATACTAAAAGAACTAGAAAAAAACAGCAAGCTAAGCCCCAAATCAGTAGAATGAATGAAATAACAAATGTCAGAATAAAAATAATGATAAAGGGAGTAATCGGAAAAGAGGATATAAGATAAGCCTTGTAAACCTTCATTCTCTCAAGATAATGGCATCTAGATATCGTCGGCAGCCGTCCGTCTCGAGAGACGATGGTGTAGCTTCCCAAGAGTCTATCTGCACCGCCGAGAATGGCTGTGCAGTCCGACTCCGGAGTGACACGGCATCTGTCTCCTCCCGTGTTGAATCGACATCATGCGATGACACTGAAGCTACAGAGCCTGGGCAGGGTAATATGGAGGGTCTGCTGTTGCCCATGCAGCAGACCCCCCCTCTCTTCGCAGCTGAAGGGTCCAAGGGAAAGACGGAGTCGATACAGCTTGGGTTCAGGTGCGCCGCAGGAGTTGCCGGTGTTGACTACAACGTCAAACCGCCTTAGGGACTCCGGCTCCGGATTTTCTGTCGGGGTTTACTCCCTTAGCCTTTCCCCTGAAGAGGTATGCCGCAAGGCAGCGGAGGTTTTTTGGAGTCAGAGTTTTCCTTCTCTGATGTACCCTGACTGGAAGATCGAACCAGCGACACTTAGCTCGCAGGCCGACGCTCAATCCACTGAGCTAAACCAGCCAGGGCCTCTAGATATACAAAACAAATATTGATGGACATAAAAGAAGAGGTTGACAGTAATACTGTCATAGTAGGGGACTTTAAAAGCCTGGTGACATCAATGGATAAATCTTCCAGACAGGGAATCAACAAGGAAGCAACAGCCTTAAATGTCTGAAAATAATAATATAAAGATCAGTAAAACCAAGAGCTGGTTCTTTGAAAAAAAATAAACAAGATCAATAAACATCTAACCAGTCTCATCAGAAGTGTGTGTGTGTGTGTGTGTGTGTGTGTGTGTGTGTGTGTGTCTGTGTGTGTGTGTGCATGAGAGAGAGAGAGAGAGAGAGAGAGAGAGAGAGAGAGAGAGAGAGAGAGAGAGAGAGAATCCAATCTGTAATGAAACTGGGGAAGTTAAAACTGACTCCACAGAAATAAAAAGGTTTGCAAGAAGATATTATAAGCAACTATGTGCCAACAAATTGGACAAGCTTGACAAAATGGATAAATTTCTAGAAACATGCAGTCTTCCAAAACTGAATCAGGGAGAATCAGAGAATCTGAATAGACATTTCAACTAGTGAAATCGAAGCAGTAATAAAAAATTTCTGAAGAAACAAATGTCCTGAACCAGATAGCTTCATGGGAGAATTATAGCAAACCTTTAAAGAACTAACACCTATCTTTCTCGAACTATGCCAAAACATTCAAGGGAGTAGAAGACTTTCAAACTCAATTTATGAGGCCAGAATCATCCTACTTCCAAAACCAGATAAAGATACTACAAAGAAAGAAAATTATAGGCCAATATTTATGATAAATACAGATGCTAAAATCCTCAACAAAATATTAGCAAACTGGATCCAGCAGTACATTAAAAAGATCATACACCATGATCAGGTGCAATATATTTTGAAGATGCAAGGGTGGTACAATATCTGCAAATCAATAAACATAGTACACCACATAAACAAAATGAAAGATAAAAAATCACATGATCATATCATTAGATGCAGAAAAAAGCATTTGATAAAATCCAGCACCCATTTGTGATTAAAACGTCTCAGCAAAGTGGAAATAGAGAGAACATACCTTAACATAATAGAGGTCATGCATGACAAACCCAGATCCAACATAATAGTCAATGAGTAAAAACTATAATAAAATCATTTCCCTTAAGATCAGGAACCAGACAGTGATGTCCACTTTCACCAGGGTTATTCAATGTAGTACTGGAACTCCTAGCCACAACAATCAGACAAGAAGAAGAAATAAAAGGCACCCAAATTAAAAAGGAAGAAATAAAACTGTCATTATTTGCAGAAGCCATAATAGTGTATATAGAGAACCCTAAAGTTTCCACCAAAAACACTACTAGAACTGATAAATAAATTCAGTAAAGTAGCAGGGTGCAAAATAAATATCCAGAAATTAGTTGCATTTGTATACACCATTAATGAACTATCAAAAAAGGAAATGAAGAAAACAATCCCGTTTACAATGCATTAAAAAAAAAAAAAAAGCCCTGGTATAAATTTAACCAAGAATCTAAAAGACATACTCAGAAAATTAGAAGACATAGAGAAATTGAAGAAGGATCCAAAATAAGTGAAAGCATATACCATGTTCATGGATGGGAAGAAATAACATCCTTTAAATGTCCACACTATCCAAAGAAATCTATAGATTCCAGGCAATTTCTATCAAGACACCAACGCTATATTTCATAGAACTAAAATAAGTATTTTAAAAAATCATATGGAACCACAAAAGAACCTGAATAGCT
Source organism: Furipterus horrens (assembly GCF_987537825.1). Classification (NCBI taxonomy): domain Eukaryota; kingdom Metazoa; phylum Chordata; class Mammalia; order Chiroptera; family Furipteridae; genus Furipterus; species Furipterus horrens. The sequence continues at coordinate 64,045,246 of NW_028327178.1, read as the reverse complement.
ACAGCAATCTTGAGAAAAAAGAACACAGTTGGAGTAATCACACTACATAATATCAAAATATACTACAAGGCCATAGTAATCAAAACAGTATGGTACTGGCATGAAAACAGACATATAGATCAAAGGAACAGAATAGAGAGCCCAGAAATAAACCCATGCCTTTATGTTCAATTAATATTTGGGAAAGGAGGCAAGAACATACAATGGAATCATGATAGTCTATTTTTAAAAATGGTGTTGGGGAAATTAAACAGAGAAGTACAAAAAGTGAAACTAGTTCATCTTCGTACACTATACACTCAAAATGAATTAAAGACTTAAATGTTAAGCTCAAAACCATAAAATCCATAGAAGAAAACACAGGTAGTAAATTCTCAGACATTTCTCACAGCAATTTTTTTTTTATTTCTGAATATATCTCCTGGGCAAAGGAGACAATAAAAAATAGACAAGTGGAACGATACCAAACTAAAAAGGTTTTATGTAGCAAAGGAAACCATCAACTAAATGAAAAGACAACCCACTGAATGGGAGGACATATTTGCCAATACATCTGATAAATGGTTAATATCCAAAATCTATAAAGAACTTATAAAACTCAACACAACGAAAGAAACAATCAATCCAATTAAGAAATAGGCAAAGGACCTGAATAGACACTTCTCCGAAGAGGACATACGGGATGGCCAATAGACACATGAAAAGATGCTCAATGTCATTAATCATTAGAGAAATGCAATTAAAAACACAATGAGAGGAGATATGACCAAGATGTCAGTGTAGGCAGACATGGCTTGCCTTTTTGCACAACCACATCAAAATTACAACTAAAATATAGAACAACCATCTGGCAGAACCGTCAAAAATTTAGTTGAATGTAAGTCTGACTACTACGTAATTAAAGAAACCACATCCATGGAGGTGGGTAGGAGGGGCACAGTTTCGGAACAAGCTGGCCCCACACCCACGTGTGGTGAATAAAAATTCAGGAAGGATATCTCAGGAGCGAGAGGTCCCAGCCCCACACCAGGCTCCCCAGCCCAGGATTCCTGTACCAGGGAGGCAAGTCCAGTCCCCACAACTTCTGGCTGCAAAAACCAGCAGGGATTGAGCTGGTGGAAGAAACTCCTGGAACCCCAAGCAGTTCATCTTAGACAACCCACACACGACTCACCTGCTCAGACTCGCTCCCTCTGGGCTCCGGCACCAGGGTGGCAGCTTGAGGGGCACCAGTGGTATACAGGGAGAAACTGAAGCGTCTTGCACTAGGGTCAGTGGAGGCCATTGTCACTTTTCTGGGTCCTCCCCCAACAGCGCCAGCAAGATGGTGCCATATCTGAGACTCCATCAACCTGGTTAACTCTGTTAGACCCAACTTGGCGGGCCCCAGAGACTCCACCACACCCAATTTAAAGGCCCACCGAAGCTATTTTTCCATGTGAATGGCTGGTCTTGGCTCATGCTTCAAAACTCCTTAAATTCTATCAAACAAACAGCAGCTGGCCTCAGTGAGCTCAAGGCCCGGCACTACCAGCAGCCAACTTAGATTCACAGCTTGGCTTCACCTGGGACTCTCCAAGCCCAGCACAAGCAGCAGCCATCTCAGATTGTTTTATAGCTCAGGCAAAGTGGCCCCGGGAAAAACACAGGTGGGGGCTGACCTTGGCCTACACCACCTGGGAAACCCCTGGGCCGGTGCACCCAGTGAACAGCTACAGACCACATCGGAGCATCACCACCCTACCCCTGCACAGCTGATCCTCCAAAGAGGGCGGAGGTTGGTGGTCAGTGTGCACAGCCAGTCCTTGCAGCTGACTGGCCTGGATAAATCACTCCCATTGATCTGACAACAGCAACCAAGGCTCAACTACAAGAGGAGGGTGTACTCAGCCCACTGGAAGGGTGCACCTTGAATACACAGGGAGGCTCTGCCACTGGACCTTACAAGATACCTACTTCATTAGGCCATACTATCAAGACACGGGGTCAAACCAGCTCTTCCCAACACACGGAAAAAAACACAGGGAGACTGCCAAATTGAGGAGGCAAAGAAACATGGCCCAAATGAAAGAACAGAACAAAACCCCAGAAAAAGTACTCAATGAAATGGAGATAGCCAACCTATCAGATGCATAGTTCAAAACACTGGTGATCAGGATGCTCAGAGAAGTGATTGAGTACAACCACAAAATAAAGGAAGAAGTGAAGGTCATACAAAGTTTAATGAAGAAAAATGTACAGGGAGCCAACAGTGATGAAAAGGAAGCCAGGATTCAAATCAATGACTCAGAACAAAAGGAAGAAATACACATTGACCCAGAAGATAAAGGAGAAACAGAACTCAAAAAAACGAGGAGAGGGTTAGGAACCTCTGGGACAACTTTAAACATGCCAACATCCGAATCATAGGGGTGCAAGGAGGAGGAGAGGAAGAGCAAGAACTTGAAAACTTAGTTGAAAAATAATGAAAGAAAACTTCCCAAATTTGGCAAAGAAAATAGACATACAAGTCCAGGAAGCACAGAGAGTCCCAAACGGGTTGGACTGAAAGAGGACCACACCAAGACACTTTGTAATCAAAATGCTAAAGGTTAAAGATAAAGAGAGAATCTTAAAAGCAGCAAGAGAAAAGAGGTTAGTTACCCTCAAAGGAGGTCTAATAAGACTATCAGCTGATTTCGCAAAAGAAACTTTGCAGGCAAGAAGGGGCTGGCAAGAAATATTCAAACTGATGAAAAGCAAGGACCTACAACCAAGATTACTCTATCCAGAAAAGCTATCATTTAGAAGGGATAGGGCAGATGAGTTCCTCATTACCAAGCCCTTATTATATGAAATGTTAAAGGACTTACTTAAGAAAAGGAAGATCAAAATTATGAACAGTAAAATGACAACAAACTCACAACTATCAACAACTGAATCTAAAAAATAAAAACAGAAACAAACTAAGCAGACAACCAGAACAGGAACAGAATCATTTAGAGAGTTATCAGCTGGGAGGGGGAGGGGGAAGAAAGGGGGAAATGGTTCAGGAATCAAGAAGCATAATTGATAGGAACAAAATAGACAGGGGAATGTTAAGAACTGTATAGGAAAGGGTGAAGTCAAAGAACTTACCTGCACAACCCATGGACATGAACTAAGGTGGGGGGTATTGCTGGAGGGAAGGAGGGTGCCGGGCAGCATCGGGCAAAGGGGAAAAAATTGGGAGAACTGTAACAGCATAATCAGTAAAATATACTAGAGAGAGCGAGAGAGACACTTCAAATAAAAAGACAGACATACACCAAAAAAGAGGACATAGGGATGGCCAATAGACTCATGAAAAGATGCTCAATGTCATTAATCATCAGAGAAATGCAAATTAAAACCAAATGAGATATCACTTCACACCTGTCAGGATGGCCATCTTCAATAAATCAGCAAACCGCAAGTGTTGGCCAGAATGCAAAGAAAAGGGAACCCTCGTGCACTGCTGGTGGGAATGCCGATTGGTATAGCCACTGTGCAAAGCAGTATGGAGTTACCTCCGGAAATTAAACATGCAACTGACTTATGACCCAGCGATTTCTCTCCTGGGTATTTATCCAAAGAAACTCAAGACACTAGTTCAAAAGAATATATGCATACCTATGTTTTTTGCAGCGTTATTTATAATAGCCAAGATTGGGAAGCAGCCCAAGTGCCCATCAGTAGATGAGTGGGTAAAATAACTATGGTGCATTTACACAATAGAATACTACTCAGCCATAAAAAAAAAAAAGAGGAAAATTTTACCTTTTGCTTGCTACATCATGGACGGACCAGAAGAATGTTATGCTAAGTGAAATAAGGCAGTCAGAGATAGGCAAATACCATATGATCTCACTTACATGTGAAGTCTAGTAAACAAAATAAACTAAAAAAGGAGAAACAAACTCATAGCTGTCAGAGAAAAGGAGGTAGGGGGTCTCTGGTTGAAAAATGTGAAGTGGTTAGGCAAAAAAAAAAAAAACCAACCCAAAAGCTGTATGGAAGTTTACAAATTAATTAATAACATATTTCTTAAAGTTTTGAAAAACATACTGATAGCTCATAAGTCACCACTCCATCCTAACAAGTAAAATGCTGAACAGACTGGCAAATCAACAATTCTTCTTGGACTCATAAGAGATGAGAAGGAGCTCTGCCTGGCGAGCTCAGTAGGTTAGAGCATTGTCCAGATATGCCAGGGTTGTGGCCCAGTTCGATCACATACAAGAATCAAACAATGAATGCATAGGTGAGTGAAAAAACAAATCGATGTCCTCCACTCTCCCTCCCTCCCTCTCTCTCTTCCTCTCTTAAATCAACTTAAAGAGAGAGAGAGAGAGAGAGAGAGAGAGAGAGAGAGAGAGAGAGAGAGAGAGAGAGATGGGAGGATACAGGGCCAACTGTGACTTACAGGAGCAGGGACAAGCAGAAACTACTGTGGAAACCAGAGCTGGGGTAGCAAATTCATCAATTAGATGAATTGCAGACAACTCAGAGTCACTTCACTGTAGACAACTCTGAGAGTTAAAAACTCCAGGAAACCCAGTCATGGTGGGGGTGGGGGCACACTATTGTGCGATTTACCAACAGGAGATTTTCATAATAAATATCTGAGAATATCCCCCTCCTGCTGCTTCCATCAGGGGGGAAGGGAAAAGGAACTACTTTGAAATATGTTAAAGCATGCTGTTCTTCTGGACCAGACCTTTCCTCAGGGGGAAACTAGTTAACCAGATTCTAATCTGCTGGGTTTTTATTAGAGCTTAACTGATTTGGGGAAGGGAAATATCCAACTCTGTCTCTAGCCATCTTATCCAACCTAAGGTGGGCAGGGAGAAAACCTGAAACACTTGTGAAGTTAGTTCACAGTCGAGAGGCATAGGCTTGGTGAAAGATTGAGACCTAATCATAGATCATAGAATGCTCCCTCTCCCGCAAACCTCACCGCCACACCACTGAAGGCTTATTTACCACAATTCATTATGGTATATTATGTTTGGCTATCAAGAGAAAAATTACAGGGTGACGTCTCCAAGATAGCAGTACAGGAATCCATCCTCCCACAAAGATCAACGATAAGACAGCTGTCCATAACAAAAACAGCTCTGGGAGAGCATGTATGCCACTTAAGAAAACTTCAGCAGCACATCGGAACAAAAAACTGGACAGTAACCACGCAAAAATAGAAGGAAGACCACTCATTTGCCCTCCTCCCCACGCATCAGTGCATCATCCCATCCTCCCCACTGCTCAACCCCATATTGCTCAGCGTTGAGAGGGGACTCTCCAGCTAACAAGAGTTCCCCTTGCTGGGAAAGAACAGTTCAAAAGACATAGTCAAATATAAATAGAAAAAGGTCTCCTTAATACCCAAGGAAATGGTCAGTTCAATCCAGATGCAGCACCTATCAAAGTGGCCAGCACCAACTGTATTTAAATCTATATAATTACCACTGATATGCCAAAATTTTTAATTACTTATAAAGAGAAATAATAATTTCCAGAAAAACTGTTAGGTTTGGTTAGAATGATGGGTTAGCAGAATAAGTACAACCTCTCTAAATTTCTATGGCTTGAATAGAAGTTAGAATTATTGATAAGAATAGGGGTAAAACAGAAAGCATATGCAAAGTTATATTGCTTTTTTCCCCTTCTGGTTTAAAAGAGCTTGTATTTATTTTCTTGCGGTTCTGGGTGGCAGAAGTCTAAAATGGATCGGCAGGGATTTATTCCCTCTGGAGGCTCTAGAGGAGAATTCATTTCTTTGACTTTTCCATTTTTTAGAGGCCACCTGTATCCTACTGTGGTCCTTTCTCAAATCTTCGAATTCCGCAATGTAGCATTCTCAGATCAATATCTCTCTCACCTCTGTCTTCCGTCACATCTTCTCTCATCCTCTTGCCTCCCACTTTCACGCATAAGAACCCTTTGAGTTTGCTCTGGACTTGCCTGGATAATCCAGGATGATCTCCCATTTCAAGTTCCTTACAAGTTATATTTATTGATACATAAAACCAGTAAAAATAACCATGATAAAGAACTAATTAAATTCATGATTTAAAGTAAAGAAAATAAATTAGCTGTTATGCACTAAAAGTGTGTGGATTGGTGATCAGGAAATGTGAGCGGATTAAATGCTCTCACTCAATGACAGGCAATTTCATATTGTTAAGGGCCCGACACTTAGAAATATAATGTAAGGCAAATGAGTAAGAGATATGTGACTAAGTAGATGAAAGTGGGTCTCAGGAGCTAGAAAGGATGCTGGTCTGGAACGTATTGGAAAAGGCAATGAGTCAAGAAAAGGGAATAACCAGTATACACTCTATAAAAGAAGAGAAAAGGCAATTTCCTTTTTGTATGATTATTCACCTGGAGAATTCAAGAGAGTGTGGTGAAACGCACACCCAGTCACCGGACCCACATGAGTTACCTGAGTCGGTGTGCTTGCCACCTTCCACACTGCAGAGCGCAGCCTGACCACCACATTTAGAGCACTGCTGGCCACACACATTAGTACTCAGAAAATACCTCCTGAAACCTAAATAAAGCCACTACTTAATGTGATAAGGGGTGATTCATTATGAAGATGTAATAATTTTGAGCCCAAGTGTACCCCAAATTATACATACGCCTTACAATAGAGCAAAAGTGTACAGAACCACCAGGTGGCACAGATACCTCCCCAATGGCAGTGAGCATCCTTGCAGGCACCTGTCACAGTGCATGCGAGCACATGCTTCCTAACCAGGAAGGTTAGAAGGGGAGGCATGAAGGTGAGCCTGCCACAGCCCAGGGCGGGTTTGCAGGACCCATCTCAGGAGGCTCCAGACAGATTGGGAACTGACTGCAGGCTCAGGGGAGGAGAAGAATGAAGAGCAAAGCCCAGTCTCCCAGACCTCAGATAGGGGACAAGGAGCATCCAAAGCCTTGGAAGATACAGGGGATGTGTCAGTTCTTCGTCCTCTGTCTTCGCCTTTGAGAGCTCATGGGCCTCATTCGATCCCTCGCCCTGCCTCAAAGACAGCTTCATATTTCTACTTTCCTCCTGTTTTCTTCTCTGTTTCTCTTTTTTCTCTATTCTTTCATTTCCTTTTTTACCTCTATGACTGCTCCACTGGCCTTCATGTGGAAATAAGGTACATGCCAATCAGGAAGGTGATAATAATAGCAAGTGATACAAATAATACATGTCCAGAATAGGGGCTAGACTAAATCAGTTACGGGACATTATTCAGTCATCACAGGTGGAAATGTCCTTTTTATATGATCGGGAGCAAGGGAAGGGTCAGACAACAGAATAGTAAGCAAATAAATAAGGCTGTTTCCAGTATTCATAAGTGCTAATAGAATATAAAATTTATTGGCAAAGGGGAGTGGGATAAAGACTATCTGACACAGATGTACCTTGCAGCACCCGACACTCCATTTACCCTAAATTCAGCTCTTCACATTTCCTGCCCAAACATGCCTTTTCTCCATTCCCCACTCTAACACAAGTCACCACCAGCTGCTGGTTAAGCCACTTATTATCTGGGGTCACCTTTGACTTTTACTCTTCCTTCTCCAGGCCAGGTGAGTTAAACCAGCTTATAGCTTTGGGCATGACTTACTTTCCCCTCTGTCTTGCTTACGCCACAGCAGCGGCCACGTTCTCACGTTTGCGGTATTCCAATAGCCTTTGAACCAAGCACCCCACCTTCACCACTCTTGGTGCTTTTCAGTCCATCATCTGCCATTATGCAAAGACTCACATTTTAAAAATTAGAAATCTTTGGACTTCCAGCCAAGAGGGAGGCATAGACAGACACGCTGCATCTCCCTCCACAACTAAGAAGGACTACAACGGCCTCAAAACTAGAAACAAGCAGAAGTTCAAGAAAATCAAACTGCATGGGAGTCCAGCAAACAACGATATAGAGAAGAAATACTCATCCAGACAGGTAGGAGGGGTGGAGCCAGGGCAGAGCGGACACGGTGTGGTGGTGGCAGCAGCAGGCCAGCGGAAAGCAGAGTTACATGTTTTAAAAAGTCAGGAGGGGACACCTGGGGAGCATTCCCAGCTCTTCACCGGACCTAGCAGCTCACGGCCCCAGCACCGGGGAAAATCAAGCCTCATTGCTTCTGACTTTGCAGACCAGTGGGGGTTGGGGAGGAGGCAGAAACTGCTGGTCTCAACAGAGTTCACTTGTTTAAAGGGCCCCCATGGTCCTAGAATGACCGCAGACCCACCCGCTCTGGGAACGAAGGCCAGGGCAGCAGCTAGAGGGGCGCCAGTCCAGTGCGGAAGTGGAAGAGGTGCCTGGGTAAGGGGTGAGTGCTGAGCAGGTGGCATTTTTCCCTCTCGGATCCCTCCCCCATACACAGCGCCACAATGTGGTGAAACGGGTCTCCCTGTACGGACAAATCCCTAAGGCTCCGCCCCTTACAACGTAACAGGAGTGACAGCTCTACCTGGGATGCGAAGGCAAACAAACATAGGAGCCTGTCAGAATGAGGAGACAGAGAAGTATGGCCCAAAAGGGGGAACGGATCAAGGTGCCAGTGGGAGAACTAAGTGACGAGGAGATAGCCAACCTGACAGATGAGGAGATAGACAACCTAACAGACTCAGAATTCAAAACACTGGTGATAAAGATGCTCACAGGCTTGACAGATATGCTTGAGTATGGCAAACGCATAAAAGAAGAAGTGAAGGCTATGCTAAGTGAAATGAAGGAAAATCCACACAAAACCATAGGTGAAGGGAAGGAAACCGGGGTTCAAATCAATGATCTGGAACATAAGGAAGAAAAAAACTGTCAACCAGTGCAGAATGAGGAAGCAAGAATTGAAAAAAATGAGGAAAACTTCCCAAATTTTGCGAAGGAGATGGACATACAGGTCTGGGAAACACGGAGGGTCCCAGGTGAGCTGGACCCGGAGGGGACCACACCAGGACGCATCATGATTGAGATGCCAAAGGTGAAAGATAAAGACAGGGTCCTGGGGGCAACAAGAGAGAGGTGGGGAGTTGCCTACAGGGGGGTGCCTGTAGGACTAACAGCTGATTTCTCAGAGGACACTTTGCAAGCAGGAAGGGACTGGCAAGCAGTATTCAGTGTGATGAAAGACAACCTGCAACCAGGACTAGTCTATCCAGCAAAGCTATGATTTGGAATGGAAGGGCAGATGAAGTGCTTCCCAGACAAGGTGAAGCTAAACGAGTTCATCATCACCAAGCCATTATTATATGAAATGTCAAAGGGACTTACTTAAGAAAAAGATCAAAACTATGAACACTAAAGTGACAACAAACTCAGAACTATCAACAACTGAATCTGACAAAGCAAACCAGAATAGGAACAGAATCATAGGTATGGAGATCATTTGGAGGGTTACCAGCTGGGAGAGGGGTGGGGGAGAAATGGGAATATGGTGCAGGGATTAAGAAGCATACTCAATTGATACAAAATAGACAGGGGGAAGTTAAGAATAATATAGGGAAAGGTGAAGCCAAAGAACTTATATGCATGACCCATGGACATGAACTAAGGGGTGTGGGATTGCTGGAGGGAAGGGGAGTACTGAGCAGAGGGGAGCAAATGGGGAAAAAATTGGAACTACTGTAACAACATAATCAATAAAAGATACTTTTAAAAAATTAGAAATATTACATTACTAGTCTTCTAAACCTTCATGTTTAAGCAACAGTTTTTTAGTTTTCAATTTTCAGGGTCACCCAATGGGCAAAGTGTAATTGTGAGAGGAGGAACAAAGGAGGGTATGGATAACAGATGATGGGACATGAGTATAAAAGAGGTGATGGAAAGGCATGCTTTCCAACATGCTGCAGAGAGGCATTTAAAATGAACCCTTAGAAGTTGATGAATCAGAAATAGAAGTTTAATTAAATTTGTTAAACTTATAAGAATAATTAGTGAGATGCCTATCCAGCCATCCAGCCATCCATCTACCCATCCATCTACCCACCAATCCACCCCTCTAAACAGAAGAAGAGGAAGTAGAAGGAGAAGGAGAAAGAGAAGGAGGAGGAGGAAGAGGAGGAGGAGTAAGAACGAAAGAAAGAAAGAAAGAAAGAAAGAAAGAAAGAAAGAAAGAAAGAAAGAAAGAAAGAAAGAAAGAAAGAAAGAGAGAGAGAGAGAGAGAGAGAGAAAGAAAGAAAGAAAGAAAGAAAGAAAGAAAGAAAGAAAGAAAGAAAGAAAGAAAGAAAGAGAAAGAAAGAAAGAAGAAAAGAAAGAAAGAAAGAAAAGAAAGGAAGGAAGGAAGATAGAGAAGAAGGAGGAGAAAATCTAAAGAACTAGCATGTGAACTAAATCCTCATCTTTTATATCAAGGACCCATAATATCTTTCATGAAAAAGAGTAGGGGTGATCACTTGCTTTCATCATCTTAAGGTCTTTTCTACATTTGATTTTTACTTTGGGACTTTGAAGTTTTAATAAAATTAATTATATTTATTAAGAGGTAGAGCTTTGCAGAAATAATTAACTTAGAAAGTGACATGCCTCTGTAATATAATTCCATAGGCGCAAGCTTGTGAATGGCTCAAAAGCTCCAATTTTTTTTATTTGAGCTTAATGAACCATTATCTTTATTCTTAACAAATCAAGATCTTTCTCTGCTTAATGTTTTACAAATTGCTTTTAACATATATACAGAGCAGATAGCTTTCCTTGTCAGTACATGCACACATTTTTGTTGATTTTTAAAACCTCATTTCAAGGATATTACATATCTTATTTCCCAGTCTACTTTGATACATATTTGGGCTAATGTCCTTTTTTTACTCTTAGAAATTTTGTTGCAGTAAACAATATTTCAGTCAATTTTGTGCACACAGGCAAATATTTCTGTGGGATACAATCCTAGATGCAGAGTATCAAGTTAAGGAATATGTAACCTTTAAATATTCAATGGAGATTGCTAAACCACTGTGAACAAAGACTGTTGGATTCCCACTCTACCAATGCTGACGAAAGAACCTTATCTAGAAGGCATTGTTATTGGGCTTATGTTTTTCCAATGTGTAGGATGATGTTGACATTTCATTGTTGGGTTAAGTTTTTATTGTTGAGGAGGTTAAGTATATTTTTACATGTGCAGTAGAGATATTTACATTTTTTTCCTGTGATTTGTGTATTTGTGACTTTTACCTAAGTTTCCTATTAGATTTTTGTCTTTTATAAAAAATTACTTGTAATAACTCTTTGATCTGATGGAAATTAAAATCTTCTGTGTCACATTTGTCAAGTTCTTGCCACTTGACTCACTCCACACACACTAGAATGGCTATCAAAAAGACAGATAATAACCAGTGTTGTCAAGGACGTAGAGAAATTGGAACCCTCATACACTGCTGAAGGGAATGTAAAATGGTGCAGCCACTTTGGAAAATCATCCAGTAGTTCCTCAAAAAGTTAAACATAGGGTTATCATGTAAGCCAATAATTTCCCTGTAGGTATATACCCAAGAGAAATAAAAACATATGTCCATACAAAAGCTTGAACACAAATGTTCATACTAGTACTTTTCATAATAGCCAAAATGCAGAAACAACCCAAATGTCCACCAACTGATGAATGGATAAATCAAATGCGTTATGTACACAATGGAATACTGTTTGGCAATAAAAGCAAATTAACTAGCAATGCATACTACAATGTGGATGAACCTTGAAGACATGCCAGCATGGTTGATGCCAGCTGATGCCTTCTACTTGGTATTTCTGGTGACAGCTTCTGCCAGCTGTAGGGCCCTAGCTTTTCGGCCCAGGCACCATCGAGGACCTCTCCTCCCTAGGGCTTCTCAGTTCCAGATTCCCTGATCCTGGCTGTTTAGTGCCTCTTCCTGCCTCTAAGATAATTAAATCACGTAACAAGGCCCTAACAGCAATGGCTGTAGAGGTGCTTTCTGTTCCAGCTGGTTTAGTCGAAAGACCAGAAATTTAGATGGTCAGGAGGCTTGAAACAAGAGTGAGAATTCCTGCACTGGGGCAGATGCTTGTGGCTCTTGGTGAGCCTGTGGACTGAGGGGTGAGGGATCCCTTTCAGAGGTGTTGCTCATTTGAGCAACATCAGAGGGGCTGGGCTTACCTCACAAAGGGGCCATACATGTGACCACCTGGTTGGGGAGTATAGTCAGAGGGCAGAGGCAGCCCTGACAGGCTCAGGTCCCACTGACACCCTGACCAAGTGTAGGCATGAACTAAGCGTGTGAGGGATCCAGAGTGGCCCACAGGTTAGGAGGTGGTCAGAGCTCAAGTCTCCAGGAAAGGGAAAAATACCACCTGTGGGCCAGGGCATGCAGCTCACGGCTCAGCAAGCAGGGAACTGGTGAAGAGCTTGGTTCTCAGGTGGGTCTGGGTATAGCTGTGCTGAGTGGGAGATGATAATAATGCCAGGGTGGCCTCCAAGTGTGCACCAGGCCACTTACTTCAGAGATCGCAGGGCAGAAGAGCTCACAGGCCAAAGTTTGCTGCTTAAATCGCATGTGTATCAAATCAGTGTATGCCATTGACCAAGAAACAAGGCAATGAGAAGGATAAGGTTAATATGCTTAAGATATGGAGCAAGTGGGGCAGAGGCGGACCCTGGGCCAGCCATGTTCTCCGCTGCATCAGCCTCCTGCTGACAGGGGTTACGAGGCCCACAGTAGAGATTTGAGCAAAGTGGCCCAACAGGGCAGTAACACACACAGGCGAGTCTGCCTTGCCCTTGCACAGCTGGGCATGCTGTGTCGCCTCCTGCAGAGCCCTGGATTTGGTTCAAGTTTTCTGGGGAGAGGACACGTGGGGCCTTCTGAATGGCATCATTCAGTGGGCGGCCAAATGAAGACTTTCTGAGTATTGCGTTTTGCGTGTATCTCATGAATTTAATACCTGATGAATATCAGGGTCACCTTCTATGTTCAACTTAGGCGTGCGATAGTTACCGCTTCTCTCTAATGAACACAACTGGATTCTGCCTGTTGGGCTGCTTAGTCATCATCTACACTTAACGCATCTTAACCATTTTGCCTGTCTCACAAGCTACATCCTGATTTATGTTATGTAGTAGAACCAAATCTCCCCAAAAGCAAATGGACATTACAAGCTCTGAGGTGTGTGTCAGGTTGAGTGGGTCTGAAGGTTCGTGTCAGGGCAAGCAGTGAAGTCAAGCTCTCACTGTCAGGTGGCGGAGGCATCGGCTTGAATTTGTGTCACATTTTCCTCAGGGTAAACGGCCCCATGGGAATGGCAATGATTAAATGGAATAAAACATGTACAGTCCTTATTACAGGATCTGGTAAGAGTCACTAATACTCAATAGGTAGATCCCAGGGTAATTACTAAAGAGCCTGAGTAGAAATCGGGGAGATGCAGGGCACAGTTTTGAGGCCTGTACAAAGACTTTCATATGCGCTCCTGGAAAGGAAACAAATGAGGAGTTTTGAGACCCATGTGATCCCTGTGGCAGCATATCTGCTACGGGTCCTCGTGCCCAGCTGTGCACACAGACTTGATACAGATGGGTACCTTCACTGGATACCTAGGGACCTTGCAGAAAAGGCAACAAGGGTCATCTGACATGGAAGAAAGGGGTGTGTGTGTGCGTGTGTGCATGCACCCATGTATGAGTGCACAGAGGTATGCATCCTTCCAGAAAGAAAACAGCTAAGATGGGAAAATGGACTGAATTGTAACTGCAGATTTTTCACATGGCTTCTCTTTGGGGAAGGAAAGACAACGTTTACAGAGATTCTCTCCTTTTCACCCACAGTAGTGCTAAGAGAAGCTGGGGAGCGGAGGCATCAGGGCCAGCCCAATCGGCCCCTCGCCCCAGTCAAGGAAGGACAGTGGGAACTCAGGCTGTGCTCCCTTGGCTGAGGTGCCATGGCCAGACTCTGCCCAAGCCTACTGCTCCTGGTGGCCGCTATGGCCCTTGTGTCCGGAGGCGTCCATGCCTGGGGCTCATCAAAGGTGGTGAGAAAATACGAAGACATACCAGAAACCTATGTGTACGTGCAGCAGGCACTGTGGTTTGCCATGAAGGAATACAACAAGGCCAGCAAAGACAAGTACATCTTCAAGGTGGTGAAGGTTCTGAAATCCCAGGAGCAGGTTAGTGGACATTTGCTTCTCAGTTCTCTGCATGTCTGTAGTTGTGGTGTGATCATTATCCGTGGATTGGTACTGAGACCAGGTAGTGGAAAGCAGGTCAGAGATGTCTTTAGCCAAATATATGAATTTAATTTAATCTTTAAATCCTTTATTGTTCTGGGATGAGATAGAAAATATCCGTTAAAATAACTTAAAGTTGGTTACAGTTACAGCATAGGTAAGAGCCCAGAAGGGCTCTTAAAGAGACCAAGTTTGGAAAACTTTGGGCTAATATCACCAAAATGAATGATGACAAGGATAAATTATTATACAGTGAACAAGCAAAGAAACTGCAAGCCCAGCTTTCATTGATAAAGAGAACCAAAACAGGGAAGGGAAGGCTTTTCTTTATAAAAGAATGCCTACTTATAGATGTAAAAGAATATGTAACTAGAAAATCACCTTTTGCAACCACCATTGTAATAACTAATTCAGGCAAAGATCATCAATAAATCCCACAACCACTGGGTGAGAGAATACTGGAGAACAAATTTCTGCAGAGGTTACTTAATTGATCACAATGGTGAAGAGATGCACTTTCTGGTGAACGCCTCACTCAACAAATACGTACACCAATACTGGGACAAACCGACACCCACGTGCCCCTGATGCGATACCACTGAAAGGACACAACACCACCTGCTTATGTTATCCTTGCACAAAAAGCATAGCCTAAATGTAGTCACGAGGAGCAATTCAACAAATCCATAAGACCACTTAAGGATATCGATGTCACGAAAGACAAGAAAAAGCAGAGAACTTGTTCTCAATTAAAAGAGACTTAAGAACCCTGACAATAAGTGTAATGTGTGGTGTTGTATTATCTCTTGTATTTAAAAAAAATGATAAAGAATGTTATTAGGGCAATTGGAGGAATTTGAATTGGGCTATATCATAGAAAAGAACATTGAGCCAATGTAGTATTCCTGAGAAAGATGATTGTACTGTGGCTATGTAGGAGGGGGTCAAGACACGGCTGGTGGTTGGTTGATGGCTCTTGAGTATGATTTAAGTCAGTCTGTTTGTATAATTTGAAAATATCCTTCAAATATAAAGCGGTGGTTCTCAGTTTGGTATGGGTTTTGCTTGGAAGGAGAGTTTGGCAATACATGGAGACATTTTTGGTCATCAGAACTGAAGGGCGAACGATTCACATCTAGTGGGTGGAGGCCAGAGATACTGCTAAACACCCTACAGTGCGCAGGGACCCCCTGTCCCTCATTCCCTCAAGAGTGATCCAGCCCCAAATGTCAGTGGTGCTGAGGTTGCGAAACTTGATATCCAGTCATAATGAAGGTCCAGGTGTACATATGTTTAAAAAATGGAAGCACACATTCCATATCTTGCATTTCTAATCTGAGTCATCATTACTGAGGGCAGTTTGCTCTGTCCTTTCATACATATTCGATATACTCATTGCCCTAGTTTCCCATTTTCTAATGTGGCCAAGACAGGAGGACTATTCAGTGGCTCATAATGAAAACTTAAAGGTCGTCATAAAATCACACTTAAAATTTTGCCTACTGCACCCATTTTGTTCAAATGCCTGGGCAATTTATCTAGAATTTCTAAAATGTTTGCTATACTTTCTGAATTATCTTTTGTTATCCTGGGGTCAGTTGTTGTGTTTAACATGGTAATTCTCTTTCATATGTTCTCTCCCCTAAGTCTTGTAAAACTTGTTTTCTTCTTGTTCATGTTTAAAAAAATAAAAGTCTACATTTACCATTGTGTGGTTCCATGGTCCCACGAGGCACTTCTGAATAGAGGACAATGGTCAGTTCTGCACAGATGAAGAAGATGCCCTGGAAGTCGGGGATTTTGCAATCGCTAGTCTGGAGAGAAGCAATACACTTTAAGCATATCTCAGTTCTGGGATGTCTTTTCTGTTGACTAGACATGAAGATGCTATAACCTCTGCTGTTTACTTCCCAAGCTCCAATAAAGTTCTATGGAGAGTAGTTTTCTTGCTTTATCTTGGGACAGTTGTCATTGCTTTAAAATTAAATGCTGTAATGAGAGAGAGGGAGGGATGAGAGAGACAGAGACGGAGAGAGACCTAGAGATATTTCAAAGTAAGAACCCTCTCCCCAAATTACTCCAAAACTAGAGAGGGTCATTAACCCTAAGTAGACATGTTTATTTATAAGAGATGACTATTAACAGTATGCATTCTTTCATGATGCCTAATTTTTAAATTACTCTGACAGGTCACAGATAGTTTGGACTACTTTCTTGAAGTCAAAATTGCCCGAACAATGTGCAAGAAATTTTCAGGAGAAAATGAAAACTGCTTATTACCACAGGATCCCAAAATGCAAAAGGTATGTGCCCAAGACAGGGGGAATAAAACTGATAACCCCAACCCTGCTTTGATTTTCAAGTTTCCTTTTTAAACCCCCTTCTGATCATATTCAGAACTGAGGATGGCCAGGTTCTAGACATAAAACACTGTTTTTATTATATTTTGCTGATACCACTTCTCACCCCTGCCAACACACACACACACACACACACACACACACACACACACACACACACACACACTGAGTGGTTTTAAGCAACATTCTTCTGCTATCTGGGCTGGGTTATTCTCCCTGTGTTGTGTGTTGGGGTAGAAATGCTCCAGGTGGCTGCTCTACTTACATGTCTGGTGTCTCAGCTGGGACAGCTGAAACAGTTGGGGGCTGGCTGCCATCTTTCTCACTTTGCTCAGGGACTCTTCAGGGGGAAAACTTGCATGGTGATCAGTTATCCTGGTTTATCCAGAACTAAGAGGTTTCCTAGGATGTGGGACTTTCAGTGCTAAAACCAGTGAAAACCTGGGGAAACTGGTATGACTTGATTGCTCTACATTTGTGCTTCCTACAACACGCTGGTCCCAAGGAAAAAGAAGCAGCCACCAGTCCTCCTCAAATCTTGTCTTGAAAGTCCAAGAATGTCCCTCTTACCACATTCTTCTAGTCAAATTAAGGCACAAGGTAAGCCCAGACTCAAGATGAGTCTGTGGGCAGAGCACGATGCATATACTAGCAGGAAAGGAATTTGATGGCAAGCATCTTGGTGGTCATCTGCCAGACAGTGCTTACCCAGTAGAGAGCATGGCCTGACCAACTTTATAGGCTTGTGATTGCTTCGCAGCCGGTAATGCTAGAAGGAACTTTCCTTGGCTGGTTCCAATAGTACAGCTGCTGTATGGAAGGCCTTGAAGTTCTGGAACAGTTCCCAGACTCCCAGTCTAATGGCCCCACATGCTCACTATGGTTTTATATGTTCAGCCTCTGCTTCTTTATGTCACAGATGAGAGACAATCCCAGCTGGGTCTGAGTGTAGCCAGGCTTCATGCCCAGATGGGCATCTTCACGAATGAGCTGGTTCATCTCTCAGCCTCAGTGAGAAATTTCCTCACTTTCATCATATTGAATTAAGAGGGACATTTTGGGTTTAAATTTAATCTTTTTAAGTATGCATAAATATTTTCTAAAAGTATTATACTCCTAAAAATATAAGTGACAAAGGTGATGGCATGCTCCTCTGGGCACCTTGAGGACCTCCTAATTCTGTTCCCTCCCTAGGAGTAACCACCAGGATCATTTGTGTGGATATCTGCACAATAATCTTACCACTAATTTGTATAAATTGATATAGTCTTTCTTCTTCTTTTCTTAACAACTGCAGAAGTGCTATGTGTATTTTGATGTAACTTCCTCGTTCATCTTTTCATGTTTGCCTTGGCAATATTTTCTGACTTTTCACTTTCATAAATGAAGTTGTAGATATTTATCTATCTATCACCTATCTTTCTGTGCTTTGTGTATATTTCACCTACTTACTACAGACTTAAAGCTGGCCCAAGACATGGATGGGTAAGCAGATTAGCAATTGCAAAAAATTGCCTGACATGCTCAAATAAAAAATATCTTCATATTCTAATAAGTAGTAGGCATCACAGCAAGACACTAAAATGCAAGTGTTTGGCTCCATCCAGAGAAAGAATACATTATAAATTATTAGAAATTGTTTTCAATTAAGTAACACTTCAAAAATTCTGGTAGGTACTAAGAATGTTGTATCAAATACACATGTGCCTGCCACACAGATTTTATAGTTGTTGTCATTTTATGACATTAATTTAAAATATTTACTTTAATGAGTAAAATTTTATGCATCCATCCTGCTCCCCCCCTCAAAGATTACCACTCTCCTAAAAATTGGTGAGTGATGTTCCTATCCTTTAAATTTTTTTTATCTATATACAGTTTCGTGTGTTTTTCAAAATTTACAAACATCTTGGAACTTTCTCGTGTTTTTTTTTTTTTTTTTTCTTTCCCACTCAACAATATGTTTTGAGATTTACACATGTTGGTATAATCTGCTATTGTTTTCCTATGCCAAATGACTTCTTGGGGAAGTTGATTATATATATATACATATATAGATATGTACATGTATATGTGTGTATATATAGGTGTATATGTATGCTAAAAATGTTTCTATTACTGTATACTGAGCTCTTACATAAGTATATTACATTGTGTTTAACCGTTTCCTTACCTTGAGCATTTTTTGTTGCTTTGTTTTAGTTTCTGTATCCCTTTTTCTTGAATTTATTGGGGTGACACTGGTTAATAAAACCATGCAGGTTTCAAGTGTACAACTCTACATGTCGTCTGCATACTGAGCCATGCACTCACCTCTCAAAGTCGAGTGTGTTTTTGCCACCACCATTTACCTCCCCTTTGCCCTCTTCCACCCCTGCTCAACCCCTTCTCCCTCTGGCAATCACCATACTGTTGTCGGTGTCTGATTCTTTTTTCTTAATCCTTTTACCTTTTTCACCCAGTCCCCTAAGCCCTTCCCCTCTGACAGCTGTCAGTATGTTCTCCGTATCTAGGAGTGTGTTTCTATTTTGTTCATTTGTTTATTTTGTTCATTAGATTCCACATATAAGTGAAATCATACGGTATTTGTCTTTCTCTGACATTGGTTGTTTTAAACTTTTCACTCTTTTTTAAATTGCATTTTTTTCATTACCGTTTATCCTCCTTACATCTTCCTAATTTTTACTCTTAACAACGATGCTGCAGTGAAAGTTGTGGCGCGTGCTGCCTCTTCCTAGCGGTGATGCTGGGAGTGAGACTGCCATATTGTGGAGCACACGAAACTTCAACTCTTGTGACACGCGACTTCAATTTTACTTTCCAAAGTGGCTGAACCAGCTTATCTTCCTTCAGTGGTGTGTGCAACTAGTCATTTCTCTTGGACTTTGCCAACACTTGGTGTTACGAGTCAAAAATTTTTCCAGTCTGACGTATGTGAAAGGTTATCTCCTCATCATTTCACTTTGGATCTCTCTGATTTCTAGTAAGTTTGAGATGCTTTAGTATTCCTGATGATCATACAGGTTTTCACTTCCGGGACTGGCTTGTTAACATCCTTTGCTCTGGAGCAAAGGGTCCCTGTCAGGTGCCATAGCCTTAGTTGGAGGAATACAACCAACCTGCTCTAAATCCCTGAGCTCGTTCTCCTCATGCCTCCCACTTCCCTGCCTCTATCTCCCTTGGCCAAACCCAACTGGAAACCGGTGGATTCCCACATGGTCTACAGAGGTCAAGGGGCAAGTATGCCCACTGGGACACCCCATAAAGGTTTTTAATCTTTCAAGACATGCTGGATAGAGACTAGAAGTGTAGACCTGGAGGGACAAATAGAGTAACTCCGGCCTGGGGGCAAGTGTGGAGACAGCAAGATCTATTATGAGTCTATTGGAATAGATCAGATGAGGGATGATGTTGGTTAGGATGGGGAACGTGCTCGGTTCTAGATGTCTGTGAAAGGGTTGGCTAGAATATGCTGAAGGACTGGCCATGGAATGTGAAAGGAAGGAAGTCAAGGGTGACTTTAAGACTTGTAGGGTTTGGAGGCAGTTTACTCTGTTGGTTTTCTCTTATGCTCTCATTCTGCATAGTGAGTGCTCGTCATTCAGTAGACTTCCATCACCTTGCTCACGTTCACTTACCATGTGAGATTCCTCCCTGTCTCTGCTTTTGCAAGGGGTCCTTTCCTGTTTCATAGAGCTCCTAGAGATTTGAGTTTATCTGTTTTCTTTATTTATTGGGGTCTAGAAAGATGGAAAGAGTAAGTATGTAGGCACCTTAAAAATAAATTTTAAAACCTTATGTAGTAGTCCCTCTCTGTATCGCGGTTCACTTACTGCAGCCTCACTGTATCGCGGGTCTTTAAAAAATATTACATTTAATTATTTATCACGTTTTTTTTTTTTTTTTTGCTATATCGTGGGATTTTGCGGTATTGTATACGTATGTTGTTAAAGGTACATAGGTTTCAGAGTGTAGAATAGATGTGAGGTTCCTACTTTGCCCAGGGCATGGGGACAGGGGGGTGCAGTCTAGAATGTAATACCCGCGATAAGTGAGGGAATACTGTACAGTTTTAAATAGTTATTGACCTGATTCATTTAATGTAAAAATTTTGGAAATTTTCAAAAGTATTAATAGCGTAAAACCAACTATAAGTATCCTTATGCAAAGTTTACCACTCTCAATATATTGTTAGCCTCCTACTCCCCCCCCTCCCATATTTTATACTATATTTGTATTTTTATGTAGCTGAGGATCATGGTGTACAATGTTCCATAGTTTAGAATTTTATTTAATAATAAACTCCAAGGATTTCCAAAACTGTAAAATTATTCAAAAGCATTATATAGTGAAACCACTTGATTTTACTTAATGTTTCCACATATTATTTAACCAATCCCTGAGAACTGATTAATCTTTTATAATTTTTACTTATTATAAACAGCGGTTTAATGAATATTCTTTTTTAATTTATATTTGTATGTATATGTATCTGATTATTGTTTCCTCGTAGGCTAAGTGTCCGCAAGTTGAATTACTCCCTCAATATTTTTCACCTCCTAGAGGTTTTTAATAAACATTGCTAAAATGTTCTCTATGATTGATCTTGATAATTGAGTTTTTAATTCTTCTGCTTCATGAGTGTTTCCTGTCTGCCTTGACTGATCCAGAAGTTAAACAAGTAGTTAACTCTCTGATAAGCTCACTCTCTCCTCCCCACCACTGCCCATCCTGAATGCCCACCTGGCCTGGACACCCCTCCAGCCTGGCCTTAGTCCTTCAATGGACTCTCTGTATTGCTGGTAGCTTGGTCCTATTTTCTCCCTCACACTGGTCCCTCAGTCATTGTATTTTATGTGAGTTCAATTCTACTTGATGCTGCCATTCACACTTTCATTAATGTAATGGAGGTTTCCTACTTTGTTTTTATCCCAACTGAATAAAATTTTTAGGAGAGAGAAGGGACACAAGTCAGCTTATCCCACACTGTGAGCCTGAAGCCCTGTTTATTCTGCAGGCCCTGGAAAGAGTGCTATGTGTCTCTGTCCAGCCTTTGACTCTCATCCCCTTCCCAAGGGATGCAGGACCCTGTACTATTCTTCTTGTGTTGCCTCTCCTGGGAAGGATCCACTGGGTCCTCCATGCAGCATGGGGGTCTCTGTGTCTGTGGGCTGCAGGGAAATCGGTGTGATTAGATGGGGACCAGAGATGAGAGCAAGGATTTCTGAGGAGAGGCAGTTCCTGGACTATCCTGGAGCAAACAGAGCCACATCCATGATGCCTTCAGATCACAGGGAACTGAACTGGCAGGAGTCCATCCTAGTGAATGAGGCTGGCTCCTCTGCAATCAAGTTCCAGGTCAACAGCTCTGAAGTCTGTAGGTGCATGGCTGGATCAGACCACCTCTTGGTATTCCTGAAGGCAAATCCTCACACCTTAAAATAGGAACTATAAAGAAAATTTTCCCCCAAATTTCTTCCTTAAAGCTAATTACTCTTTTCGTCTGTTTTAGGTGTTTCTTTGCACCTTTATTGTTGCATCCAAGCCCTGGAAATTCGAACTCACTGTGCTGAAGAAACAATGCGAAGATGTCTAATTACCTTCTAGCACATTCAGCCACTTTCATTTTAAAGAAGCAAAGACGCTTGCGGAATATTTAAATAACACAGCTGACCCATTGACTTCCTTTCTGTGTGCTCTTTGCTTTCTGGTGGCCTCTTTTCTTTCTTGTGTGCTCTTCAGGGGCTGATGCTGAGAATGCGATGTCTTTTTTTCAGTGCTTTTTACAGCCTCTTCTAGTTGGCTAATTCATCTCCCGGCAGGAACAATCTTCTACTGAGAATGGGAGAGAGTGTGAACTTGTTTCCATGTTTCACCAAACTGAACACAAGTTACTTTTTCACTGACAGCTTTCTGAAGGACTAAACGGAAGACCTAGCCCTCAATTGCTTCAAGATGGTGGGTAGTTTCTGCAAGGTTCTGAGGGTCTGGTTGCCTTGAGGGTGTCCACTCATAGATTCATCCATGGATTTCCTCAGAAATCTTCCTACCTAGGACTTCTGGGAAGACATAGCCCAATGGCTTAGAAACACTTTAAAACCTCAGATCAACCTGGGATAGAGTGGGTCATTTGGGAATTTGTGTTTTACTTTTGGTTTTGAACTGAGGCAGAAAAAAACACAAGGTGGCGGTGCATGGAGAGTAGGCTGCATTTGCGTGTGCATGTGAGTGAGCATGCACACAGTAGGATGTATTATCTAACAACCCTGCCTTTAGTAACTTAAGCAACTTATTTTTGTCTCTCATGGTGTCTGTGGGCCAGATATATGGGAGTGGCTTGGCTGGGTGGTTCCAGGTGTCACCTCTCATGAGGTTACACTCAGACATCGACAGCACTGCCCTCACCTGAAGGTTAGTTTGGATGGAAAGACCAACTCCCAGGTGGCTTACATTCATGGCTGCAGGTTGGTATTGGCTGCTGAAAGGGAGGCCTCTGTTCTCCTCCACATGGGCCTCTCTCAAGGTCTGCTTTGTGCTTGGCATGGTGCCTGGCTTCCTTCAGAGAGAGTGTTCTGAGAGACAAAGAAAGAAGTCACGATGCCCTTTGAGACCCCACTTCAGATGTCACACACCATCACCTCTTCCTTGTGTTATTCGTCACCCATATTAACCCTGGGTCAGTGTGGGAGGGGACTTTACAAGGGCATGAAGACCAGGAGATGCAGATCAGTGGATGCTGTCTTGGAGCCTGGCTAACACAATGTGCGTGAGTGAGTGAGTAAGTGAGTGAGTGTGTGTTTAGACGTGGGCTAGGCTGCTGATGGAGGATAACATGGCCAGATAGAGGCTCTTTCTGAAACTTGGATGTGGAGAAAAGGGAACCCTAGTGCAATGCTGGAGGGAATGCAAACTGGTGCAGCCAATGTGGAAAACAGTATGGAATATCCTCAAAAAATTAAAAAATGGAACTTCCTTTTGACCCAGCAATTTCACTTCTGGGAGCATGTACTAAGAATCTCAAAACACCAACTCAAAAGAGTTTGCGCACCCTCATGTTCATAGCAGCACTATTTACAGTAGCCAAGGTCTGGAAACAGCTCCAAGTGCCCATCAGTAGATTCATGGATTAAAAAATTGTGATATGTTTACACAATGGAACACTACCCAGCAGTGAAAAAAGAAGGAACTCTTACCTTTTGTGACAGCATGGGTAGATCTTGAGAATATTGTGATTAAGTGAAATAATCCAGTCACTGAAAGACAGATACCAAATGGTCTCACTTATATGTGGAATCTAGTGAACAAAGTAAACTAACAAACAAAATAGAAGCAGAAGCATAGATGTATAGAAGAGACTGACAGCTGTTGGAGGTAAGTGGGCAGTGGTAGATGAAAGTCGGAGAAAAGATTAGCCAAAGAACATTTATGCATGACCCATGGACACGAACAATGATATGGGGATTGACTGAGAGAAGGGTTGTTTGGGGCTGGGTGGAGGCAGGCAAAGAGAGGAAAAGCTGGAACAACTGTAATGGCATAAACAATAAGATTTTTTTTTTAAATGTCCATTGAAACTAACATAGTATTACAGGAAAATTTATACTCACAAATGCCTTTATTAAAAATCCAAAAATAATTTTAATAGAATATATAGTAAAGTAGAAGGGTTAGATTAATGATAAAACAAAAAAATTCTAAAATAAAAAAAAGCGAGGTAACCAACTCAATCAAATATTGGGAGGAAAAAAATAGGAAACATTTAGCAGGAACTGTCAGGAGAACAGAGAAAGAGAGAGATTATAAAATATTATTAATAAGAAGGCAGACCACGAAAGACACAAAGTAAATATCAATGTGCATATAATAAAACTATTTCAAGGTTAAGAGTTTTTAGACTTGACAGCACAGCATGATCCATAAAAGAAGTGTTAATAAATTAGTGGTCATTCAAATTAAAAAGTTTTCCTCAATGGAGGTTCATGTGAAGAGAATTGAAAGTGAAGCTAAAGAGTTGGAGAAAATATTTGCAAACCCCATATTCAACAAACAGCTAGTGTCTAGAAAATATAAAGGACTCTGAAAACTTAACAGTAAAGAAAATAAATCTAATTAGAAAATGGACAAAAGCCATGAATAGACATTTCACCTAAGAGGATATACATATGGCAAGTAAGGATATAAAATGTGTTCAGCACCACTAGCCAACAAGAAAATGCACATTAAAACACACAATGAGATATCACCATGTACTCAATTAATAAGATAAAAAACAGTGATGACAACAACATATGTTGGCAAGAATGCAGTGAAACTGGATCACTCATATATTGTTGCTGGGAATGAAAAATGATATAGCCACTCTGGAAAACAATTTGACAGTTTGTTATAGAACTCAACATGCAATTGCACTCTTGGGTATAGATCCCACTGAAATGAAAACATGTTCACACAAAAACCTATACAGATGTGTTCATAGCAGCTTCTTTGGTAATAGGCCTAAACTGGAATCATCCCAGATACCCTTCAACAGGTAAATGTTTAAACACACTGAAATACATACAAACCATGGGATACTACTCAGGAATATAAAGGAGCAAACTACTGATACACACAACAACTTGGACAAATTTTCAGGGAAATACTCCGATTGATAAAAAAGTCAACTCCGAAGGTTATATACTACATAATTCTATTTATATCTTGAAATGTAGATTCTGTTGTCATTTTGGAATGATAAAATTATAGAAACATAGAACAAGTAAGTTAGTGGTTGCCAGGGGGTAAGGCTGGGAAATGGAGAATGGGAGAGGGGGGAAGGGAAGGTTGGCGTGGCTACGAAAGGACAACGTAATAAATTCTCATAATGTTGGAATTGGTGTTGGACACATGAACCTACAAAGCAATGTAATTGTGTAGAACCCCATTACACCCTCACGTATACACCCATAGTACAAATGCTACCGGGGAAAATATGAATAAGACAGGTTGATGTATCAATGTCAGTATGTTGGTTTATGGTGTTTTATTGTAGCTTAATGAAATGTAACATTGGGGGGAAACTGGGAACGTGTACACAGGGTCTCTCTGTATTATTACTTACAAATGCGTATGAATCTACAATTATATCAATAAAAAGTTAATTTAAAACACTACATTTAAGCTGATGCATTTGAAACCTGTGGCAGAGAAGATCTCTGTGCTCACTACACCTTTCCTCTTCCTGGAAACACTGGAAGATTCCATCTCTCAGCCTTCTTTGCAGTTATATTCGGACGATGTGAGTGAGTTCCCACCAATGGCATCGTGAGTGGAAGTCACACCCCTCAAGGTGATTAAGGGCAAGAGTAAGGGTGCATATTCTCCCTCTCTCTTGCTCATGTAAATGGAAAGAAGACATTTCAAGACAGGACTTGTCAGAGGAAATCACATCAGATGCTGAAAGAAGTAGCACTGGGAGAGAAATGCCACGGGGAGCTGCCTGACATGTGTTGGAGTTACGTGGGTCAAAACCAAACCTTTGTTGTGTTAAGCCACCTGATATCTTGGGCTTAGTGCTTATAGCAACATTACCTATCCTACCCTAATTTAAAAAAAAAAAATTTTTTTTCAGAGAAGTACAATGTTCTAATATATACACATGAAAAAACAGAGAACCTAAATATCCTAACATTTTAAAGTTAATTTGAATTGACTGTCCACAATTCCTCCTGCCTTCCCCTGAAACAAGACAAAACTACCCAGACAATGGTCCTGACACATTTTACCAAATTTTCAAGGAACAGGTAATCTCCTATCTTATACATATTTTCCCAGATGGCATAAAAAGGTGTAAAGCACCCGAAAATATTTTATAAGAGTGGTGTATCTTACTATCAAAACTTGGCAAGAACGATATGAGAACATAATGTGTAGATTAATCTACCACATGTAACATAACTACTCAAACGTTCAGCACATCCTAAGAATGGGGCACACCTGAGCAGGAAAAAAAAAAAAAAAAGCCAACGCTCTATGACCCAGCCTAGAATTTATCCCATGACACAAGAATAATTCAGTAAAAATATATTGATATAATAAATGAGAAAATCATCTTTATCTTTTAAATTTTATTTATTATTATTTTTCTATTACAGTTGTTCCATTTCTCCCCCTTCGCTCTCCCCTACTCCACCCACCTCCCTCTCTTTCACAGTCAATACCCACCCTATTATTCATGTCCATGGATCATTTATACCAGTTCCTTGACTAGATCTTTCCCCTTCTTTCTCCCCTTTCCCCCCTTCTCTCTTCCCTCTGGTTGCTGTCAGTCTGTTCCTTTCTTACATGATCTGGATCTATTGTGCTCATTTGTTTGTTTTGTTCATTAGTTTCCTGTATTGGGTGAGATCATATGATATTTGTCTTTTGCTGCCTGGCTTATTTCACTTAACATAATACTCTCAAGTTCCATCCATGCTGTAGCAAAAGGTAGGAGCTCCTTTTTTTCTTTCTGCTGTGTAGTATTCCATTGTATAAATGTACCACAGTCTTTTTATCCACTTATCCACCGATGGGCACTTAGGCTGTTTCCAGCACTTGACTATTGTAAATAATGTTCCTATGAACATAGGGGTGCATAGGTTCTTTGGAATTGGCATTTCAGGGTTCTTAGGGTATAATCCTAGTGATGGAGTCATCGGATCAAAAGGCAGTTCCATTTTTTTGTTTTTTGAGGAAATTCCATACTGTTTTCCATAGTGGCTGCACCCGTCTGCATTCCCACCAACAGTACACTGGGGTTCCCTTTTCTCCACATCCTCACCAGCACTGTTGTTTGTTGATTTGTTAATGATGGCCATTCTGACTGGTGTGTGGTGGTATCTCATTGTGGTTTTAATTTGCATCTCTCTGATGGCTAGTGATGTTCTTTCATATGCCTGTGGGTGCTCTGTATGTCCTCCTTGGAGAAGTATCTGTTCAGGTCCTTTGCCCATTTTTTATTGGATCATCTGCCTTCTTGGTGTTGAGCCATATAAATTCTTTATATATTTTGGAGATCAAACCCATGTCCGAAGTATCATTGGCAAATATGTATTCCCATACGGTTGGTTCCCTTTTCATCTTGCTGATGTTTTCTTTTGTTGAGCAGAAACTCTTTAGTTTGATGTACTCCCATTTGTTTATCCTTTCCTTTATTTCCCTCACCCTAGGAGATATATCAGCAAAAATATTGCTATGTGGGATATCTGAAATTTTACTGCCTGTGTTTTCCTCTGGGAGTTTTATGGTGTCATGGCTTACATTTAAGTCTTTGATCCATCTTGAGTTTATTCTGGTATATGGTGTAAGTTTTTGGTCTAGTTTCATTTTTTTGCACGTCCCTGTCCAGTTCTCCCAGCACCATTTGTTGAAGAGGCTATTTTCACTCCCTTTTATGCTCCTTCCCCCTTTATGAAATATTAATTGACCATAGAGACATGGATTTATGCCTGGGCTCTCTATTGTGTTCCATTGATCTATGTGCCTGTTCTTATGCCAGTACCACACTGTTTTGATTACAGTGGCCTTGTAGCATAGTTTGATATTAGTTACCGTAATTCCTCCTACTGCCTTTTTCTTTCTCAAAATTGCTGAAGCTATTTGGGGTCATTTCAGATTCCATATAAATTTCTGAAGTATTTGTTCCACGTCTGTGAAATATGCCATTGGTATTTTAATAGGGACTGCTTTCAATCTATAAATTGCTTTAGGTTGTATAGACATTTTAATGATGAAATTCTTCCCATCCATGAACATGGTATATGCTTCCATTTATTTGTGTCTTCTGTGATTTCTTTCTTTGGTGTGTTCTGTAGTTTTATGAGCAATAGGTCTTTTACCTCCTTGGTTAAGTTTATTCCTAAGTACTTTATTTTTCTTGTCGCTAGAGTAAATGGGATTTTTTCTTTTTTCTTTTTAGTTTCTGTCTCTGATATTATGTAGTTGGTGTACAGAAATGCCTTTGATTTCTTAATATTGATTTCGCATCCTGCTATTTTGCTAAATTCACTTCTTAGGCCAAGCAGTTTTTTGGTAAGAGTCTACAGGGTTTTCTATGTACCCTTTCATATCGTATGCAAATAATGACAGTTTTACTTGTTCTTTTCCAATTTGGATGACTTTTATTTCTTTTTCCTGTCTGATTGCTGTGGCTAGAACTTCCAGCACTATGTTGAATAGGAGTGGAGAGAGTGGACATCCTTGTCTTGTTCCTGATCTTAGGGGGAAAGCTTTCAGGTTTTTTTCCCATTGAGTATGATGTTGGCAGCAGGTTTCTCGTATATGGCCTTTATTATGTCAAGGTATGCTCCCTCTGTTCCCACTTTTCTGAGCGTTTTCATCACATGGGTGTTGTACTTTATCAAGGGCTTTTCGTCTTTCATTTTACGTGGTGTATTACACTTATTGATTTGCAAATATTTAACCATCCTTGCATCCCTGGGATGCATCCCACTTGATCGTGGTGTATGACCTTTCCAATGTGTTGCTGGATCTGATTTGCCAATATTTTATTGAGGATTTTAACATCTACGTGCATCTGCGATATTGACCTGTAGTTTTCTTTCTGTGTTGTGTCCTGACCTGGTTTTGGAATTAGGGTAATACTGGCTTCATAGAAAGAGTTTGGGAGGTTTCCATCTTCTTGGACTTTTTGGAATAGTTTGGGAAGGATTGAATTCAGTTTTTCCTCAAGTGTTTGATAAAATTCACCTGTGAAGCCATCTGCCCCAGGGCTTTTGTATGTTGGGAGTTTTTTTGTTTGTTTGTTTGTTTGTTTTTTTACGTCTTCAGTTTCACTGGTTGCTCTTGGTCTATAGAGGCTTTCTGCTTCTTCTTGATTCAGTTTTGGAAGATTATATGTTTCCAGAAATTTGTCCATTTCCCCCAGGTTGTCAAATTTTTTGTCGTATAGTTGTTCGTAGTAATTTCTTATAATCCTTTGTATTTCTGTGGTATCATTTTTGATTACTCCTCTTTTGTGTCTGATTTTATTTATTTGGGTCCTCTCTCTTTTTTTCTTCATCATTCTGATTAAAGGCTTGCTGATTTTGTTTATCTTTTCAAAGAACCAGTTCCTGGTTTTATTGGTCTTTTGAATTGTTTGTTTAGTCTCTATGCCATTTAATTCTACTCTGATCTTGATGATTTCCTTCCTTCTACTCGCTCTGGGCTTTGTTTGTTGTTGTTCCTCTGGGTCTTGTAGCTGTAGGGTTAGATTTTATATTTGAGATTCTTCTACCCTTTTTAGGTAGGCCTGTATTGCTATGAACTTACCTCTCAGGACTGCCTTCTCTGTGTCCCATATGTTTTGGGCTGTTGTGCGTTCATTATAGCTCATTTCTAGAAACTTTTTGATTTTTTACCTGATGTCATTGTCGACCCATGCTTCATTTATTAGCATGTTGTTCAGTCTCCATGAATTTGAATGTTTTTGAGGTTTGTCCTCGAGGTTAGTTTTCCAGTTTCAAGCCATTGTGGTCTGAGAAAAATGCTTGATATGATTTCAATATTCTTGAATTTGTTGAGGGTTCTTTTGTGTCTTACCATGTGGTCTATCTTTTAAAATGTTCATGTGCACTTGAAAAGAATGTATATTTTATTTCTTTGGGCTGAAAGGTTCTGTATATATCAATTAAGTCCATTTGATCTAGGGTGTTGTTCAATGCCTCAATATCCTTGGTCTTTCTTTGCTTGGAAGATCTGTCCATTGTTGACAATGGGGTGTTAAAGTCCCCTACTATGAGCGTGTTGCTATCGATATCTTTCTTGTAGTCTTCCAAGATTTTCCTTATATATTGGGGTGTTCCTATGTTGGGTCCATATATGTTTATAAGGGTTATATCTTCTTGATGAATTGTTCCCTTAAGTACTACGAAATATCTCTTTTTGTACGGCCTTTTTGTGAAATCTATTTTGTCTGATATAAGTATCACTACCCCAGCTTTTTTTTATTTTTATTTTTCATGTCCACTTGCTTGGAATACCTTTTCCATTCTTTCACTTTCAGTCTGTGCAGATCTTTTATTCTGAGGTGGGTCTCATGTAGACAGCATATATGGGGGTCATGTTTTCTTATCCTTTCAGTTACCTATGCCTTTTTATTGGAGCATTTAATCCATTTACATTTAAGGCTATTATTGATAGGTACTTATTCATTGTGATTTCTTCCTTTTGTACTTGTGTTCTCCTCTCTCTCTCTCTCTCTCTCTCTCTCTCTCTCTCTCTCTCTCTCTTTCTTCATTTTCTTAAAGCAGTCTCTTTAGCATCTCTTATAATGCTAGTTTGGTGGAAATGTATTCTTTTAGCCTTCTTTTGTCTAGGAAATTCTTTATTTCACCTTCCATTTTGAATGAGAGCCTTGATGGGTAGAGTAGTCTTGGTTGTAGGCCTCTGTTTTTCATTCCTTGGAATATTTTTTTGCCATTCCATTCTGGCTTTCAGTGTTTCTCTTGAGAAACCCGCTGATAGCCTTATCAGAGCTCCCTTGTATGTTGTTTTCTGTTTCTCTCTCACTGCCTTTAGGATTCTCCCTTTGTCTTTGAATGTCATCATAATTTTAATTCTGATGTGTCTTGGAGTGCACCTCTTTGGGTTCATCTTCATGGGGACCCTCTGTGCATCTAGGACTTGTGTGACTCTCTCCTCAAGTCAGGGAACTTTTCTGTCATTACTTTTTCAAACAGGTTTTGTATCCCTTGCTCCCACTTTTCTCTTTCTGGTATTCCTATGATACAGATATTATTACATCTCACGTTGTTCTGCAGCTCTCCTTAACCCTCTTTATTATTTTTCAGTCTGTTTTCATTTTGTTACACTGTCTGGGTGGGGTTTTGTTTGCTTGCTTGTTTGTTTGTTTGTTTTTGTTCTTTTACGTTGTCCTCTAGCTCACTGATCCAATCCTTTGCTTCATCTAGCCTGCATTTTATGCCTTCTACTGTGTTCTTCAGTTCAGAAGTGGTATTTTTCATTTCTTCCTGACTCTTATTGATAGTTTCTATGTCATTTTTTAATGCTGATGTTGTTTGAAGCAAGTTACTTGCAGCTTCCCTGGAGTTCTTTGTAGTTTTCCTGCAGTTCTCTGGAGTTCCCCTGGATTTTCTTGTATTTTTCTCTGAGTTTATTGAGTTCATTGATCTTCCTTATAACCATTCTTCTGAATTCCATGTCTGATAGTTTACTTGCCTCTGTTTCATCTTTCTGGGGATTCCTCTTTTTGTTTTGTTGGGCAGTTGTTTCTCTGTCTCCCCATTTTAAGTGACTCTTCTTGTTTGTTTTTGTTTCTTAGATTGGTCTGCTTTGATTTCCTGCCTTTGTGTTGTGACCTTCAATAATGGGAGACCTGTGGGATTCAGTGGTGCAGCCTCCAATCTCCTGAGCTTGATGGTCTTGGGATGCCCTTTATGCCATCTACTTGGGCTGTCTGGTTGTATTTCAGTTTTGATTGTTGTTGTGTTGATCTTTGGTGGATCCATCCCTCTGGCTAGATGACTGAGAGTCATTCCCCCACCACAATTTGAATACTTTTGCAGAGGTGCTATTGATACATAAACAAACAACCCAGGCAAGAAACCCACACCTTAAAAATATCCCCCACCCACAATCACACTATTAATAGCAAATGAGCCAGTATCAATATAGATGTAAAGATATTAAAACTATTATACTAAAGGAAAAACAGATACGAGTTGACTAACTGAAAGAAAAATGATTTTTGAGAGGGGAAGGGGAAGAGAAACGGTAGTAGCAAGTAGGGACAAGGCAATGTGAGACAGTAAGTAAAATTTACATTGTATGTTAAAAAAGGGGGGAAGAAGGCAAAATGAAATATAAGAGGGGAAGCGTATAGCATTAGGTTTAAATGGAAGTTTTAGAATATGTATTTAGTGTGAGAGAGAACATGAACAAAACAAAAAGATAAATAAAGAAGAAGAAGAAGAAGAAGAAGAAGAAGAAGAAGAAGAAGAAGAAGAAGAAGAAGAAGAAGAAGAAGAAGAAGGAGAAGAAGAAGAAGGAGAAGAAGGGGAAGGAAAAGTAGGACACAGATTAGAGAAAAAATTTCTCCCTAGTACTATCGGCAACCTTTGAGCTATGATTGATACAGGCGGAATGTGAATAAGAGGGAAAAAATAAAGAAAAGCTAAAGGAAAGGGAAGTGAATTTAAGATGATAGAGGGAGTAGGTATACTAAGAATGCAGAATGAAAACCAGGCTAAGAGAGGGAAAAAATTTAAATTTAAGCTGAAATAAGGAAAGGGCTGGAGGAAAGTATTAATGGAGTAGGAGAGGAGGACTATAGGATTTGATATTTGAAATGCTGAAAGAGTGAATATCTATTAATAAAATTGCAGTAATGCCACAACTACCACCATATCGACAACCAATGCACAAAGATTGATCAAGGTGGAGAGAGAATAAGTATATTTTATGAACAGGAGAAAGGATGTGAGATGACTGACTGATGACAAGAAAAATGGTTTTGGGAGGCTATAAAGGGAAAAAATAATATGAGTTTGTAATGGATACTAGTCGTAGTAAGAGAGAAGATAGAATTTAAAACAAAAATAAGAAGAGGAGATAGGATGTTAAAGTGGAGTAATAGAAGGGAGGTGCAAAATATGATATTTGGAACAAACTATAATATAATAACTAATGACTTTAATGCATAAACCTGTAAGGCAAGAAAATAACTCATGAAGAATACTGCAGTGGAATTTTTCCCAGTAGTTTCTGGTTTATACCGCTTTCTTCTCTTTCTAGATCTGCCCCTGTCAAAGTTCCTTGAGTTTCATATCTTTCTTTCTGCCTCTCTCTCTCTCTGAGTAGATCTAGCTGGATTCTGAGGCTGCTGTTCTCTTGCTCATGGGTCTCCTGACCTCTCCCCTTACTCCAGCCCTCCACTCTGAGCCTCACTGGGTTAGATCCCACCCAGTCGTCCTGTGGTGCTGCTCTCTACTCTTCTTTGTTTTTGTTCAGCAGTGCTGCTATGCTGGTGAGCTGGCATGCACGCCTAGAGTCTGTCAAGTCTCAGGTCTTGCCTCAGCTCTCCTTCCAAAATGTTCCTGCATGACTTCCATACTGCATCACCAGCCTGTTTTTGTTTAGTAGAGACATTGTGCCATGAGCAAGCCTGCAAACCTGGGGGTCCCTACTGAGTCTTGGTCATGCCTCAGCCTTCCTTCTAAAAGAGTCTCAGTTTGGCTTCCATGCTTCACCACTGGTCTCTGTGGGCCCTGATCTTCACGCTCACCCTCCGCCCCCTCCAAAAATCACACAGTCTTTCGCAGTCAGGACTGGTCTCTCTCTTCCCGTGCCTGTGACAATTTCATCCAAACCTTCTCACTGAATTCCACCCAGATAACACTGGGAAGGGCGCCTATGGTGGCATTGCAGTTTTCAGGCCTCCACACCACCCTTACCTTCTGTCTTTGTACTCACAGCCCAGAAAATGAGCCAGTCGGTGGCTGACCCTATGTGGTACAGCCAGAGGCACTAGGCTGGGTACCCTGGGCAACTCCACTTAGAAAGTGCAAGCCATGGTTTTTGCCCTCTCCCATGCTCTTTCCATGCTCTTGCCCCTGCTTGCCCTATCTGAAAGCTGCTGTCACTCACTTTCTGCTCCGTGTTTGTACTCCAAGTCCGTTCCCTAATGGGGGCAAACAGACAAGGCTGCTAGCTACTCTGCTGCCATCTTTCCCTCTCCATCTTTATCTTAATAGATACATTAAACACATTTGATAAAATACACTTGCTCCAAGAAAAAATTATTTGTTCACCAGTGGAAGAATAGAAATAGCTTAATCTGGAAGTTAACTGCCTTTGAAGTTAAGAATAAAATAGTGATTTCTGCTCACAGAGCTAATATTCAACACTGTAAAGAATTTCCCATCATTAATACATGAAAAGAAACCCTAATTAATGTTATAAAGATTTTAAATGAAGAGAGATAAATATTAAGCTATTTGAGGAGGATTTGGTTTTCTGAAGAAAATGAAAGTCCCAGCTACTGGATCAGTGATAAGACCCAGCAGTATTATTAACAGAAGATCAATACATAAACATGGATTATGTGTTAAGGTGCTTGAAAAACAACTGTAAAATTTAATGGAAACAAAACAGAGTATGTGTCGTTCAAAATGACAGAGTATTAAAGTGAATTATCATCTATAAATAAATTTTTTTTAAATCAAGATGATTTGAAAAAACAGAACAATATATTGTTGAAGACTCTAAAAAAGGCCTGAGAAATGGAGATGTGCACTTGTGTGTGAGTGCCACAGTAATGCATGGAAAAACTTCCATTAAGGTTAATTCCAATTTATTACTAATATAATTCCAATTCCAATGAAAACTCCAGAGTTTTTCATAAAATTAGGCAAACATGTTCTGAAATTCTATAAGGAAAGCTCAAAAAATAGCTGAATTATTTCTTTAAAATAACATTTCCAGGGACTTTCATGGTTATATGTCAAAACACTTTATTAATTAGATTAATAGAATAAAGCAACCCAAACAGAATCATATAAGCAAGTTTAAGTGTTGTATGGTTAAGTGAGATAAAGTAATGTTGATCATATTTGTACATCTCTGTTATTATTTAAACTTTACAATTTGATCTAAAGAAAAGGAAAGCAAGAAAGCTGATGGAGTGGCTGCTATTGTGATGGGGGAATCATTCAAATGAATGTCATGAACAAATACTTTTGAAGGATGTGGCCACAGGAAGTAAGTTTGAAAACATTTGTCACATCTTTTATGAAAGCTTCAAATTGTCATTACTGACAGAAGTGGGAAGCATGGTATAATGACAGGATGGAAGGTGCTGCCTGTTTTTGCTTGGTAGGTTGTCACCGGCATTATTCATCAGGTAAACATTAAATGTGCCAGCAGAGGAAGAAAGGAAGAAAAGTTCTTCATGACATTTTGGATATTCACAAGGAAGTGTAAAACAATTCCCTTTTCTTTTCCCAGCTGAGAAGTTGAGTGTTCAGGGAAACACAGAGCCATGGCCCATTGTTGTATTCTGATGTCAGAGCCCGGGAGCTCCTGAGCTGGGCCTGGCTTTGGGGCCATCTCCAAGCTCCTAGAGGTAAACTTCCTAGGTCATCACCTGCACCCCATGCTGCGCTTTTGGACTTCCCTTCTGAAAGTTCCAAGGAGCAGCTGGGTGCACAGACCCTTATCTAAGTCAGCATGTGCTACCAGTAGCTAGAAACTTTACCCCTAGGAGGACTCAGGACCAAGTCCTCACACCAGGAATGGGTTTTCAGGACAGACATTTTGCACAACACAATGCTGGATTCAATGGAGAAAGATCTGGCTGCCAGGGAAGCTCACCCCCACCCCACCCTCCTTTCCTCAAAGTTCCTAGGCCAGGGTAAGACATAGGCAGGGGGCCAGCTGGCTCAGTGGATAGGACATCTGACCCTTGAAACCAGGAAAAAGGCATGGAAATCAAAGACACAAGAAGTCAAACCCCTTTAGAACCCTATAGAATAAGGAGAGAAAGGTCAAGAGGGACCATGGCCTACAAAGGAGGCTGCTGGCCCACCCAGGAGCACTGAAACCAGTTGGGCCTGTAAGCACCTCTGCTGTCTCTGCTCAAGGCCAGAAGCTGAGAGAACTGAGTGAAGACTTCAGTGCAGAACTCCCATCAGAACTGTTCTTTCTGTTTCCCAAGATGCTTAGGGGAGTGTGGCTCCATACTCACTGAAACCCTAGTTTTTTATGTAGACCCCTTCTCTGACTCAGATTCAGACCTCATACATAATGTTTGGCAACATACTAAGTGCATATTACTCAATGCAAAGAGAAGGGTAGGCATCAGCATTGCCCACTTATTTTTCCCAACTTAAAACACAGCTCCTGGGCCATATTTAAATTCTGCTATTGAGACACAATCTGGGATTTAGGCAGGAGCACTAACTAGCCCACAGGACTGGGACCTGCTGGATAGCTCACAATCCCAACTCAGGGAATGTAGCCACTTGGGAGCCCTTGATTTTAGGGAAGGCAGAGTTCTAGCAGAAGACAGGGGTTACGTGACCTCCAAGGTCTCCTGGAGTTTTGCTCTGCTTCATTCATCTTTTATCTCTTGTTTTCTGTGTATCTTCTCATCTCTCCTCTTCCTGTATTTCTTCCTCAAACTTATCCACTTTGCTATCTCTCAACTTTTTCCTTTTTCCACTTCCTTTCTTTTTCTCTTCTTAGTTCTCATGTTGAAGTCTTTACTAATAGAATTTAATGAACATCTAAAAAACATTGTA
Organism: Furipterus horrens; assembly: GCF_987537825.1. NCBI lineage: Eukaryota > Metazoa > Chordata > Mammalia > Chiroptera > Furipteridae > Furipterus > Furipterus horrens. The sequence goes on along the minus strand of NW_028327178.1, from coordinate 64,008,430 downwards.
AAATATTTATTTCACTACATTAATATATTTTCTCTTTGTAGTATATGCAGTGGCTTACTGATTTGCCCACAAAGTCTTTGATACTCTTCCTTTCAAGAGGTGTAGCTTCTTTTTTTTTTTCTTTTTCCTTTTTTCTTTCCCATTTGTGTTGGCCACACTCAGTAACTGGCTTCTCAGTAATAAATAAAGTGTAAGTGACACTGTACAAGTTGGGAGACTGGCTCATAAAAGGCCCTGGGACTTTCTGCTTTCCTTTGGCCCATGCTCTCTCTGTGATCATTTGCTTTGAGATTAGCCAGCTGCCCTGTGGAGCAGACCTATAGAGAGGCCCACGTGTGTTCTGAAAACAGCTGGTAGACCTCCAGCCAATAACCATGGGAGTGAGCCTCTTAGAAATGAATCTTCCAGCCCAATAAAGCTGTCAGATGACTGTAGTCCCAGCTAACATCTTTTTTTTTAAGTATATTTTATTGATTATGTCGTTACAATAGTTCCATTTCTTTTTTGCCTTTCTGCCCTCTGCCCAGTACCCCCTTTCCTCCAGTAATCCCTACCCCCTTAGTTCATGTCCATGGGTCATGCATACAAGTTTTCTGGCTTCACCCTTTCCTATATTATTCTTTTTAAAAAATAATTAATTAATTTTTTATAACAATAAAAAATAACAATCCTCCCTCTCAAACGTAAGACCCTTTATAATCTTGTAAAGGACAATGGGTCAATGTCTCGTGATCCTCTAGCTGCTTCAAGCTGGGCATGATCAACGTCTTACCTACCCTTGGGTCCAGAAATCCCTAATAAGAGTAAGGGTGTGGAGGGAAGGGTGGTCTTTCCACATGGGAAAGGATCTTACAGACTCCCGGTCAGTTGGCTGTCCCCAGACAATGGCGTGCTTGGTTTATGGCGTCTTTGTTGTATTCTGGGAGCAACAGTTTTGGCAACAGGGCTGAAAGACATCATTCAATCCATAACCATTAGATGACAAAAGGCAGATATTAATTTTATAATGTTCCACATTAAGGGAAAAATAAAACGGCTTCTTTAAAGGAAGGTGTGCCAGGCACACCACACCTGTCCAAAACCCTTTTCCCCACTATACTTAGTTTGTGCTGAGGGGAATATTTTAGGTTTCCCCCCTCTCAGACCTCTGGGATCTTTCTGTCCAAGCCATTAGGATAGAAAAGAGAAGTCAGCTTTAAAGTGAAGCCCACAGACCACCCCATTCTTCACCAACCCAGCCTCCTAGTTCAGCCAAACCATTGAGTCTCAGGAAGCGGCGATGCAGACAGGATTAAGTGAGGCTTATATGGACAGATAATCACTTGGATAATGAGATCACAAGCATATGTCCTTTGAAAACATAAAACACTTGTTAATTTATGCAACATAGCCCACGAGCCAGTCTCTAAATCTGCAAGACTGTCTTATTAGAAAGACATCCAGTTGCAAGGCATTTGACATTCTCCTTGCCTATAAATTAAGAACCTTTAATGATGCTCCAGGCCTAGTTTAATTTTCAAATGAAAACAGACTTTAAATGAAAATAATCTTTAAAGACAGTTAGCTACACTACTTTATAGTCTACCACTGAACATTGTGATTTCCTTGAATCAAGATTTTTCTCCTTAACTTCAAGACACATCATAATTAAAATGGCAACACTCAAAGACAAAGAGAGAATCCTAACACCAACAAGAGAGAAACAATTAATAACATACAAGGGAGCTCCAATAAGGCTATCATCAGATTTCTCAGCAGAAACACTACAAGCCAGAAGGGAATGGCAAAAAATATTCTAAGCGATGGAAAACAAAGGCCTACCACCAAGAATACTCTACCCAGCAAAACCCTCATTCAAAATGGAAGGTGAAATAAGGAGTTTCCAAGACAATAGAAGAATAAAAAAATACATTTGAACCAAACCAGAATTTCAAGAGAGGCCAAATGGGTCTGCTTTAAGAAGATGAAGAAACAGAGAGAGACAGAGAGAAACACAAATGCAAAGGGGAAATATGACAATGAATAATTGCCTACCAATAATAACCTTAAATGTAAATGGATTAAATGCACCAATCAAAAGATATAGGGTAGATGAATGGATTAGAAAGCATGACTCAAATATATGCTATGTACAAGAGACCCACCTTAGAACAAAAAATCTACACACACCAAAAGTGATGGGATGGAAATAAATATTTCAAACAAATGGACATAAAAAAAAAAGTTGGGGTAGCAATACTTATATAAGACTGAACAGAATTCAGAGGAGAGGCCATAAAAAAAGACAAAGATGAAGATTTCATAATACTTAAGTGAAAACTTAACCAAAAAATATAACTATTGTAAATATATATGCACCCAACATAGGAGCCCCCAGATATGTAAGGAAAATTTTGAAAGACTTTGGGAAGGATAGAGACAGCAACACATTCATAGAAGGAGATTTTGACACTCCATTGTTCAACAATGGACAGATCTTCAAAGCAAAAAAACATCAAGGATATTCAAGCATTGAACAACACTGTAGATCAAATGGACTTAGTTGATATATATATATATATATATAAATTTTCTCCACAAAGAAGCAAAATATACATTCTTTTTTCCCCCCAGCTTTTCTTTATTGATTATATTGTTACAATAGTTCCAATTTTCTCCCCTTTACTCCCCTCCACCCAGTATCTCCCTCCTCCAGCAATCCACCCCCCCAAGTCCATACCCATGGTTCGTAAAAAATAACTATCCCTCCCTGTCAGGTATTAAGACCCTTTGTAATCTTGTAAAGGACAATGGGCGAAGGTCTCAAGCTCCTCTAGCTGCTTCAAGCTGGACATGGTCGTCGTCCTACCTACCCTTGGGTCCAGAAATCCCTAATAATAGTGGGGGTGTGGAGGGGAGGGTGGCCTTCCCACATGGGGAAGGATCGTGCAGACTCCAGGTCAGTTGGCTGTCTCCGGACAACGGCGTGCTTGGTTTAGCAGGCTGGTGTCCTTGTTGTGTTCTAGGGGCAACAGATTTGGCAAAAAGGGTTAAAAGACATCATTCAATCCATAACTACTAGATGACAAAAGGCAGGGATTAATTTTTCAATGTTCCACATTAGGAGAAAAAAAAAAAAAAAAGAAAGAAAGAAAAGGGCTTCTTTGGAGGAAGGTGTGCTAGGCACATCTCGCCTGTCCAAAACCCTTTTGCCCATTATATTTAGTTTGGGCTGAGAGAAATAGTTTATGTTTCCCCCCCTCTCAGACCTCTGGGCCCTTTCTGTCCAAGCCATTAGGATAGAAAAGAAAAATCAGTTTTAAAGTGAAGCCCACAGACCACCCCATTCTTCACCAACCCAGCCATTTAGTTCAGCCAAACTGTTGAGTCTCAGGAGGCAGCGCTGCAGAGAGGATTAAGTGAGGCTTATGCGTACAGACAATCACTCAGGTAATGCGGTCATAGGCTTATGCCCTTTGAAAACAGAAAACCCATGTTAATTTATGTAACATAACCAACAAACAAGTCTCTAAATCTGTAAGACTGTCTTATTGGGAAGACATCCAGTTGCAAGGCACTTGACATTCTATTTGCCTGCAACTTGAATCTCTTTGGTGATATCACAGATATGGTTTAATTTTCAAGTAAAACCATTTTTTAAATGAGAAGAAACTTTTAAGATGGTTAGCTGCCCTACTTTACAGTCTGCCACTGATCATAGTGATTTTCCTTGAATAATGATTTTTCTCCCTAAGATTACTCTCCTTGTCTTTAAAGGGACTACATTAAGTCCATTTTTAATTTATCCAGTTCATTTGCATAAACATAACAAGAGCAGCAAATGATCACTTATGATCTTTAGTTCTGTTTTGCTGGAACTTACCCAAGGAACATTTAGGGTGACCCTCAGTCTGCTCTTCAGGGCACAGAAGCTGGGCCACATACCTGGCATTCATCCTTGCCTGTACACACCTGTCCTTTCCAAGTATTTCTGGTTTTCCATTGTGCCTTAAGGTCCCTTCTAGCCACCTTTCAGGAAAACAACCTTCGTTCCTTCCCTTGAGAGATTGCTGTGGACCGCACAACCAACCATGGCAGCAGGCCTTTTATTTCACGGGCTTTTATTACCTTTGAAAGTCATTCCCAGTTCCTCAGGGCTTTTTGGTAACAACCTGAGCCCAAGCATGTCTCTTTTAGGCTTGACATTCCAGTCAAAGGCTTGGTCAAAAAAAGGAACCTCTATTAACAAC